>NC_090928.1:190652543-190955573 GCF_040938575.1 Ambystoma mexicanum | reverse complement strand
AACAAAAAGGGTGGATTCTTTTTTTTTATTTTTTGAACTTTTATTTTTTTGGGGGGGGCCCACCCCTAAACCCCCTTTTTGGGGTAAAAAACACTTTTTTTTCCAAAACAGAAACCCAGAAAAAGATATATTTAAAAAAAAAAATTCAACCCTTTTGTTTTAGGTCAAATTGACTCGATCCTATGGCATTCGATCCTTTTGGATTCAAATCTTTGACCGGACACTAATGACCTGAATGCACTATGAGCCTGATTGGCTGCGTGCCTGCATGAATGTCCTTCTGAATGATTGGCTGCCTGAGCTTGGCTCAGCAGTGTGGATGAGAGACAGAACAGTATATCCAGATGGTAGAAGAAGGTTTTGCTGCTGCTTGCTGTTGTCGAAATCAGAAATCTGTCGTGTCTGTCAAGGACTGATCCAAGAGAGGACCTGGATAGGGGACCTCTACCCGAGCTGCGAGGGAATATCGTGCAGAAAGCTAATTTTCACAAAGGAACCCTGGAAGTCAAGCCGAAAGACTGTCGACCAGAGACAGGGACCGCTGAGGAATCTGAAGTGAATCACCGGGACATCGAAGTCCATCGTCGCCGACCAGGGCTCGTAGGTTTGCTGTAACAGATGGAAGCCTGCGAGTGTGTTGTCCAGAAGCGGGGACAGCTTGACGCTGTGCTGCACGACGACCGGAGCTGTGCCGCTCCACCTTTGCCTAAGACATTTGAAATGTAGGACTCCCTTGCCATCACCGTCAACCGCTTTGTCTCACGAGAGAAAGTCAAGGTCGTCGACGAACCGAGGAGAATCCGCTGGTGGTATTCCCGCCACCTGAAGTCCACAAAGACATAGACCAACAAAGATCTGAAAGCCAGCCGTGGTCGAGTCCTGACAGTCGACGGCAATTCCAACACCAGAGGCCGGCTGCTGGGCCTACGTTCATCGATCTGCTTTGCAGCAACAAACTCTTGACATCGAGGTGCACTGCACGCTTCATCTTCACAGGACGTCTGTGACCGATCGTCGACAAGCACTGCGAAGGTCGGAGATGCTCTCTCGACGACAGTGTTCACATTTTCTTCAAGGACTCTCGACGCCCAGTGGCTCCTGCTTTAAAGGGAGTTCACCCACGAGGGACGCGTCGACGAACTGTCGAAGAAACTCTGCTAAACTCAGGTACATTGGGGTAGTAGAACATTCTAGCAGGAACCAAGACTATTTTAAACATATATGGACTGGGCTTGTTGATGCACTTTCTTTACAGGTTGCACAGGTGGGAGGATCCTCACACATAACTGTTTCATGGTAGTGGGACAAACTATTCTGCCATTGTTTAACCTAACTTGTCTTCCTTACTATGTCTGATGTTGATTCACATTACTATTGGACTTGTATGTCATTGAAACTGACAGCAGTTTGTGCATTTTAAAGAAGCGTGTTATTGATTGTGTATATATGTTTGAACCTTATTTATATAAAGAACTTTGTTATCACATAACATAGTGTGTGGACATTACTTTGTTGGAGTTTGGGGACTACACTGTACTTAAGAACCAGCCTGCATCACCTCCTGAGAGCATAAGTCTTGGTTGCTCGTCCATTGCTACCAACAATAGAGAACCTTGGCTGGGGTGCTCTGTGCTTCTACTCTGCCATATAGAGGGCAGGAGTAAGGAAACCCCTCTCCAGTCTTTACAGGGCCTTCGGAGAAGGACCAGGGGGACAGAACTACAATGTACCTTGTGCTTGTAGATGTTCTTGTTGCTCGACAGTCGAGTCGGTTTCAGGGCGCTTCACAGCTCCTGCAACAGAGTTCAAGATGGGAGTCAGCTGGTGCATCTGGTGGCAGGTAGTTCGGCAAGCAAGGCTGTACGGATGGCTGCAGGTTGGCCTACACAGAGGCGCAGGGTCACGAATTGTTGTCACAGTGCTGGTTGGTGGGTCAGAAGCACTAGTCAAGGCGACAACGTTAGCGACTGCGGCATGACAACAGTCAGTGGTGCAGTGAGTTGCAGAGCGAAGGGCTTGACTGGCTCGAACATGTCTTTAAGGCGGATGGTGGTTGATGCTTGTCAATGCACTCTTCCTAGCTTCTTCACTGGGCTTGTGCTGTCCTTTAAGACAGACGGCCCAAAGCTGAGGAGAGTGTTGCAGGCATCGGCCTTGTCCTTGGTTTGGTTCAGAGACTCTCTGGTACTTCCCACCTAGGATGCTTGCTTGCAGAGCCTAGCATGGCACGCTGTGTGCGGGCTGGGTACCGGTTCCCGAGCTGCTGGATGGTCCTTTGGATTCAGTATATCCATCTGTTCCCTGGGAGATGTTCAGGGGAGGGACCTTGCTTCCCTCTTTGGAAATCCTGGCCTTCCTTCACTGGTGAAAGCTGCAAGGTAGACTGTCCCTTCAGCCAGGGTTCAATGCAGAGTTCTTCTTGTTACTCCTTGCAAAGTCTTCAGATGATCTACCCAAAAGAGGGACTCAGCCCTCTTTTAAAGCCAAATGGGCTGCAGTGATTGGTGTAGGCTAAGCGTACCTTAATGAACCAATCCTGGGTCCCTACCAACAATCTCCTGTATACATGAGATCATAACCAGACTGCTTTGCAGCAGAAAAGGTAAAGGGGTGATACTAAGTCCCACCCATCTTCCTGTCTGTTGTGAATCAATGGGTCTTTCTAGTTAATGGAGCTCTCTGTGGTTCCTAATAAAAGTGGCAGGTTTGCCTTGAAGCCGCAGCAAGAACAGACTTTCTGTATCCATCAATCCACATACTCGTACCTTCTGGATGGGGTCCCCCTGCGGGGTTGCCTACTGTAAACACATAGTCCCAGACATGACAGGTCACTGCCCTTGATACTGAGAGGCGGGAGCAGGCTTCAGGTTGACGCAGTGCATATCAAAGTTTGTTGAGTATTTCCTGTCTTTTGTTAGTCTAGCAACCAGGCCTCCCATGGGCCTGCTTTAATTAAATCTGATTAGTATGAAACTGCCACCAGCAACTAACAAAGGGCATGGCAGATTCATGGAGGCCTTGTTAGGTAATTAGGCTGGCCATGGCAGGAGGAAGGTTTTGCCTTCCTCTTCTGAGATGCCTTGATGTACTGCTGGCTGTCATTTTCCAACTAAATATGACAGGGAGAACGGTGCCTAGAGGCTGCGTCCACCAAGAGTACACAGGTCTATGTGTATGTCATGCGACGAGCATAGGAAAATGTGTGCGGATTAGTCCCACACATTTTTCTGAGGTTGCTCTACCATCATTCAATTTCATTTAAAATTTCAAAAAAGCCAAGGTGAGCGCCCACCCACCGTGCAGATAGGAAGGAAAAAAACTAGAGCTGGGGCAACAATCACGGGCCAGCTAGTTATGCTAGTGTCAACGCCACAGTCGAGGACAGGATGGAGGCTGTCCAGGGCCACGACTCAACAACGCACAGCACCCGACAATATGACAATTTTTCCAAAGCTACAAGACATACAAATATTTAAAAGATAAGGAATACGTGGGAGGAACATCCAGTCAAAAGAACATTGCCAGGGGTAAGTAATATGTTCTTCAGTGACATTCTTTCATCAGTGAAGGAAGTAAAGAGTAAAGCTACAATTATGATAGAATACTGTGAGTAAAATATTATGTAAATTATTTTTTTTTTATACTCCAAGAAGCAACTGATATGTCACCAGTGGTCATGCAAGTTTCAAAGATATACAACTTTTTTATGGCCAGAAGATATAGTAAGAAAGTGCTTTTGATATGTGCAAATGGCCCTCCAAATCATGAATTACATTAACACTTTGAATCAGACAGAAACGAGGCAAGGATTAGAATCAGCAATCTTTTGATTTTTATATATTATAAATTCACGTACCATAGTAGGATTCTTTAATGCAATTTCTTCTATGGAGAGGGGGATGCTGACAATGTCCTTTGAAGGGCTGCACACACATATTCTATCTTCCGTTGACTTTCTAGAACTAATAACATATATTAGTCAATATTATTTAAGCCAGGGGTGCACAACTGATTTTGACAGAGGGCCGAAAGTACCTTACATGAGGTCTATAGTGGGCCGAAAACTAAATGTGGGCGGGGCGGTAGGCGGGGCGTGGCAGGAGGCTTTTTAAACCCCCAATTTGTACTAAACACATGGAAAAAGAATGTTTTTGAGAGGTAACGATTTTTATTTGCATTTCAAACTTACATTTTGTACTACACATTTTCCATTGTTATAATTTATTTCTATTTAGTTATTGTATCTCGCCTGTTTAATTAACTTATATATATTTTATTGACCCTAGATACACTATGCCCCATGGCCCCCTCACCCCCAACCAAACACTATGCCCCAGGGCCCCCTTACCCCCAACCAAACACTATGCCCCATGGCCCCCTTACCCCCAACCAAACACTATGCCCCATGGCCCCCTCACCCCAACCAAATATTATGCCCCATGGCCCCCTCACCCCCAACCAAACACTATGCCCCATGGCCCCCTCACCACCCCCAACCAAACACTATGCCCCATGGCCCCCTCACCCCCAACCAAACACGATGCCCCATGGCACCCACACCCCCAACCAAACACTATGCCCCATGTCCCTCACCCCCAACCAAACACTATGCCCCAGGGCCCCCTTACCCCCAACCAAACACTATGCCCCATGGCCCCCTCACCCCAACCAAACATTATGCCCCATCGCCCCCTCACCCCCAACCAAACACTATGCCCCATGTCCCTCACCCCCAACCAAACACGATGCCCCATTGCCCCCTCACCCCCAACCAAACACTATGCCCCATGTCCCTCACCCCCAACCAAACACTATGCCCCAGGGCCCTCTTACCCCACACCAAACACTATGCCCCATGGCCCCCTTACCCCCAACCAAACACTATGCCCCGTGGCCCTCTTACCCCCAACCAAACACTATGCCCCATGGCCCCCTCACCCCAACCAAACACGATGCCCCATGGCCCCCTCACCCCCAACCAAACACTATGCCCCATGGCCCCCTCACCACCCCCAACCAAACACTATGCCCCATGTCCCTCACCCCCAACCAAACACAATGCCCCATGGCCCCCTCACCCCCAACCAAACACTATGCCCCATGTCCCTCACCCCCAACCAAACATTATGCCCCAGGGCCCCTTTACCCCCAACCAAATACTATGCCCCATGGCCTTCTCACCCCAACCAAACATTATGCCCCATGGCCCCCTCACCCCCAACCAAACATTATGCCCCATGGCCCCCTCACCCCCAACCAAACACTATGCCCCATGGCCCCCTCACCACCCCCAACCAAACACTATGCCCCATGGCCCCCTCACCCCCAACCAAACACGATGCCCCATGGCACCCACACCCCCAACCAAACACTATGCCCCATGTCCCTCACTCCCAACCAAACACTATGCCCCAGGGCCCCCTTACCCCCAACCAAACACTATGCCCCATGGCCCCCTCACCCCAACCAAACATTATGCCCCATGGCCCCCTCACCCCCAACCAAACACTATGCCCCATGTCCCTCACCCCCAACCAAACACGATGCCCCATTGCCCCCTCACCCCCAACCAAACACTATGCCCCATGTCCCTCACCCCCAACCAAACACTATGCCCCAGGGCCCTCTTACCCCCAACCAAACACTATGCCCCATGGCCCCTTTACCCCCAACCAAACACTATGCCCCATGGCCCTCTTACCCCCAACCAAACACTATGCCCCATGGCCCCCTCACCCCAACCAAACACGATGCCCCATGGCCCCCTCACCCCCAACCAAACACTATGCCCCATGGCCCCCTCACCACCCCCAACCAAACACTATGCCCCATGTCCCTCACCCCCAACCAAACACAATGCCCCATGGCCCCCTCACCCCCAACCAAACACTATGCCCCATGTCCCTCACCCCCAACCAAACATTATGCCCCAGGGCCCCTTTACCCCCAACCAAATACTATGCCCCATGGCCTTCTCACCCCAACCAAACATTATGCCCCATGGCCCCCTCACCCCCAACCAAACATTATGCCCCATGGCCCCCTCACCCCCAACCAAACACTATGCCCCATGGCCCCCTCACCCCCAACCAAACACTATGCCCCATGGCCCCCTCACCCCCAACCAAACACTATGCCCCATGGCCCCCTCACCCCCAACCAAACACTATGCCCCAGGGCCCCCTTACCCCCAACCAAACACTATGCCCCATGGCCTCCTCGCCCCATGGCCTCCTCACCCCCAACCAAACCCCCCACCCCATGGCCCCCTCACCCCCAACCAAACCCCCCAACTCAGCACACACACAAACATGCACCAATACAGACCCGAACCCCCACCCCCCAACTCAGCACACACACAAACATGCACCCATACAGACCCGAACCCCCACCCCCAAATCAGCGCACACACAAACATGCACCCATAAAAACCCGAATTCCCCACCCCCCCAACTCCAAACCCCCACCCCCAACTCAGCACACACACAAGCATGCACCCATACAGACCCGAACCCCCCACCCCCCCAACTCAGCACACACACAAACATGCACCCATACAGACCCGAACCCCCCACTCCCCCAAATCAGCAAACTCTCAAACAAGCACCCATACAGACCCGAACCCCCACCCCCACCCCCCAACTCAGCACACACACAAACATGCACCCATAAAGACCCGAAACCCCCACCCCCCCAACTCCAAACCCCCACTCCCAACTCAGCACACACACACTCAAGCATGCACCCATACAGACCCGAACCCCCCACCCCCCAACTCAGCACACACACAAACATGCACCCATACAGACCCGAACCCCCCACCCCCCCGAATCAGCACACAAAAAACATTCAAATCAAAACATTCATAAACATCTGACACACATCCGACACCCCCCCACCCCCGCATCTCAACATACACACAAAATACATTCAAATACAAACATTCACACACCCCCACATCTCAACATACACACAAAATACATTCAAATACAAACATTCACACACCCCCCCACATCTCAACATACACACAAAATACATTCATACACATCCGACACACACCCCCAACCCCGCATCTCAACATACACACAAAATACATTCAAATACAAACATTCATACACATCCGACACACCCTCCCACCCCCGCATCTCAACATACACACAAAATACATTCAAATACAAACATTCATACACATCCGACACACCCCCCCACCCCCGCATCTCAACATACACACAAAATACATACATTCAAATACAAACATTCATACACATCCGACACACCCCCCCCGCATCTCAACATACACACAAAATACATTCAAATACAAACATTCACACCCCCCCACATCTCAACATACACACAAAATACATTCAAATACAAACATTCACACCCCCCCACATCTCAACATACACACAAAATACATTCATACACATCCGACACCCCCCCACCCCCGCATCTCAACATACACACAAAATACATTCAAATACAAACATTCATACACATCCGACACACCCCCCACCCCCGCATCTCAACATACACACAAAATACAGACATTCATACACATCCGACACACCCCCCACCCCAGCATCTCAACATACACACAAAATACATTCAAACACAAACATTCATACACATCCGACACACCCCCCCACCCCCGTATCTCAACATACACACAAAATACAAATATTCATACACATCCGACACACACCCCTCCCCCCCGCAACATACACACACAAACATAAAGCAAAACAAACCCGACACACAAACACAAACAGACCACTTACCGGAGACGTGCTGGAAGGCAGGTAAGCGGCAGGTAAGCTGGAACGCTGTGATCGTACTACGGCTGGCGTGGTCCAAGGCTGAAATGCCTTCCGGCATCAAGCCTTATGGACCACGCCAGCCGTAGTGCTGGCCCTCCATTGGTGCAGCACACACGCATTACGTGGCTCGTAGGAGCGACGTGATGCGTGTGTGTGCTGAGCCAATGAGGGCCAGTGTTTTCACCGGCCCGGAAGACAACAAAGACTTTCCTAATGGAGGGTGGCCGCGGGCCGCCCTCCATTAGGAAAGTCTTTGTGCCTCGCGGGCCGGTCAAAAGGGCATGGCGGGCCGCAACTGGCCCGCGGGCCGTATGTTGTGCACCCATGATTTAAGCAATCAAAGTAGGGCATTAGTAAACAACAATTCCTTAGGTGTTAGCACCACAGCCATAAATGATGTCACACCAAGTTCAAGTATTACTTCAGCTAAGCAATGACTTATTTGGCAACTGCCCCCATGTCATCAGGAACACCTTTATCCAGATCTGGCTGTTTATCTAACAGTCCTTTGCATGCTGAGACTCTGTGGGCACATAGCTGCAGAGGGCAAAGTGAGATTACAAGCCTCATTATTCAAATTACTGTTCTCGGAAAAGCTAGGACTGGAATGAAGCGATACTGATAGCTTAGGGGCATTTGCATCTGTGTTCATGCCAAATTGAGGGGCACTGGCTAAACTCTTCTTTCCTTCCTGTCCCACTCTTTTGGAATGTACAATGATTATGTATTTGGTCTTGGCAAAAGGTGTCCTGTGAATGTCTGACAAACGGACACCCATTGTTTTACAGGGGGGCTGGGATGGGGTTTATACGGTGGATGATTCATTACAGCATCTAAAAGTATGTTGCATGTGATACACAATGGCTGGGTTTTTATACAGTCTTTAAGATGTATATTGTTGCAGAAAATGTACAAAACTGTAACATGTTTGTATTTGCTGCTTCTAGGTAAGCTAGAAAAGTCCATGCATTTTAGTATTAGGTTTTCATGTACCACGTAAACCGTAAACGCCGAATATAGACGCGCAGATACAGCAGTGTTTGTTTTGGCAATCCCGAGAAGGTTGAAAGGCTGACCACCACTTTGATGTAACCCTGTCCGGGTCGTTCGCATGTAGATATTTGCACATGGTTTGTTAACCCTCAAGTATTTGTTGTTATGGATACCAGGCTACAACATCCGTTTGCGTGTGTGCTGGCGGAATGCGTGCCAAACTCCAGAATGGAATAAACTTGAGTTGAGATACATTTACTAGAGAAAGTAAAGGAAGGCAATTGCAGAAAATAAAAAAAGTGCATTTGGGGTTATAAATATGTCAGCAAAAAACTTGTATTGTTTTTAAAATAGGAGGCATAAAACAATAGCAATAATTTAACTAGGTTATCAGACTCTAAAATCAAGTGATTGACATCAATCAGAGAAGGATAAAAGTTGAGAAAAAATAATAAATAAAAGAAGATTCTTAGAGTTTTAATAATAGAACATCATGATAGCAAGAATCGATAGGACTATAAACAAAGGAACAGAGAGAACATAATTTCTTTTAAAATTAGTTACAAAATTGTATTTTGGTAATGGGCGGCAATTGATGGTGTTTACCCAAATTGTTTATTGTGGTATATTCGATTAAAGTAATAAAAGAACAAAAAGTCTGGTAAGTATTGACAGGCAAAAACGACTTGCCATCATGGGGAAACATCCCTGCTACACATGTGTAAAACACTACCGAGATACATACGCAAGATTAGGAAGTACCATTCTGAATGGGTAAAAGGCACGGCTGACAAAATGTATGTGCCTTGGCCTCAAGAAGGTTCATTATCAAGAACCGTATTACAACACATTACATCCTACGTGCACGCTGCATATACAGGGAAGAAGTTACAGAAAAGTTTAGCCATTTTAGAGCTATGGAAAATGTATCAGAGCGTGAAGGAAGACCCGCCCGAAACAGAGTGGATACTTATCAGCAGAAAGGGAAGAATGTAACACCCTTGGCTCCTCTTTCTCCTTCTGAAACCAAGAGTACAGATACTGAGAAACAGGAATTCTATCCTTTAAAGGAGTTAAGGGTAGCGGCGGGGTATGTTAATCCAGCATACAAGCCCCCCCGCATAAAACAGTGTGGACAACATGGAAGAAAACAAGATTAAAGAATGCAAATATATGTCAACATGCAATGAGTATAAAGAGTGTGATGGAACAAGGGACAGACAGATAGAGGTAGAGGAAGAACCTAAGAGACAAAGAGCAGGGAAGGATGAAGCCAAGGAAGTGACAATAGTGCAGAACAAGTGGCTGGGAGGACAGATATTACTCAAGTTAGACGGTCAGGGCATTGATGATATCAGAGAAAGAGAAGACAGAGAGGAACAGGAAAAGAAAGAAAAGGAATGAGAGAGAGCATATAAAGAGGAGAAGAAAAAGATATTAGACATGTTATGGACTCAGACAACCGTATCAAATGTCATGACATGGTGGAAGGATGTCTACATACACCACTGGATACACACGAGCTATAAGTGAAATTATACCACAGTAAAGTGACATCATGAAGAGAAGACATAAGGGCACACTGAAACAATATGCAAATACTTAAAAGAATGAAAATGTAACTGAAGTAATGAGAGAAACATGTATGCAAATACAAAGAAATCATATGCACTAAGAAGATAAGTAAGAAGAGAATTAGCAAATGTATATACGCATAAACGCAAGGTAGATGAGACATATAGAAGCTTGCTGCAGGAGAAAATATAAAACGAGTAAAGTGGCCATGATGAAAAGATGGACGTCGACTATGTATAAATAATTAGCAAAGAGCCCAGAAAAGAGAGACCAGAACTGCAGAGCTCACAGGCGCTGGGAAAACAGCTTTGTGAGAAGAACAAAGAATATCTGTTTGGCTTGGGATCAAGGATGCCACATCAAGAGGCAACTGCAAGACACAAGGGAAGCCAAAGAGGATAAGTTACATATGCATGGCATATTTCTCTTATAATGAAGGAGAAAACAATTGCAAGTGCCAAGTATTGATCAATTAAAGATGAAAAAGGCATATGCAAGACGGAGCAACCAAGTCTTCAGAGGCCAAGAGGAGTATTAGCACCCAGCTTAATTGAATTAAATAGTTCTAAATAAAAGGTTGAAATGGACAAAACCATGGTCTCCTCAAACGTGGTGCAAAACTCGAAAAAAAGGCCTATTCATTAAGCTCCGACTGAAGATAGTGATGTACCTACACTCCCTTAAACGTCCCAGCAAGGTCAACTACAGAGGAAGAAGCCTTGCCTTAGGGTTTAACTGGTGAGAGATGGTAGGCTAATTGACCAAGTGGGCAGTGGTCTGACGTTGTTTCCTGCACCTGGGTTTCGTTTTGCGTACATGCTGCTAACGGGCCGAATGTCCAAGCTTGGGAGAGAATGCCAACCAATCATGAGGGCCGATGTAGCAGTGTACCATACATTGGTGCAGAAGCCAATCCGGTGCTGATATTCTGATATTAATCTGCATTATACGTAGTAAGAGGTAGTTCAAAGCGTGTCCACTAGGTATATATGCTTCCTTAACCAATCCCTCCTTTTCATAGGTTTTCACCTTATGCCAAAGAGGATGCCATCATTGCCAACGTACATCGAGGTATAAAGCCTTTGTGCAATCGAAATATAGATGAGAGTGAGTGAGCTGCAATCTGTTTGTTCACCAGGTTTCCCTACTTTATTTGAGCTGATAATAAAGTAGTATTTTGCCATATTCGTTGAGTCTGTCCGATTATTTGGGTCTGAGATCGTTTATTAGTAATTCCATCAGGCACTTGGAATGCTCGAGGTGCTACTGCACTGCCGTATGCTGTAAAAAACCCTGTTAATGTCAGTGCTGGTGTTGTCCCATGGTTCTTCACTTCCAATGTGTTGTACAGGTCCCAATAAGTAACAGAGTCTCCCTGTTGTGAAAACCTGACAGATACATCTGGACCCTGCAGAAAAACCTTCTGCTGGTGCGGGTCTAGCTGTAACGTCATATCCCCGTACTCGGGTATGATTGATACGGCATTGTTGATGGCTCTAACAAGTTACTGTATGTTCAGGTAATACCCCTTGGAAAATACACCCGGCCAGAGCCTCTGAGGGTTTGTTAGTTTTATAATAAACATAGCTTCCCCTTTGCCTAAAGTGTCCCACAATCGGATGTATTGAACTTCAGTGAGTGCCACAGTTCATTGTCCCTCCAAATGTACAGGTTTGGCCAGCTTCACGGTAAAGTTGGACATTTTGTTCTCCGGGAATGTCTTGGCTGAATCCTTGCTCGGGAGCATAATGTAGAAAGGTGCAGCCCCATTACACCACTGTGGCATCTAGAGATCTGGCAGGTACCCAACTGATGAATTGGTCAGGCCACCCCAGCCATTTGACTAGATATTGTTTTCTGGCTCCACGACCTTTACTCTTTATGACTTTTTTGATTCTATGAATTTGTTGTTAAAACACCTTTAACCACCTCACCAGAATAATCAATCAGTCTGTATATATACAGACCATCCCACTGAGCCACTCCATCTACGATAAAGATCTTGTCGCTGTAGTTCTACTCACACCGCTTTGTAAAGATTACTTTGTCTTTCGCCGTTTCGTTTTTTCCAGACCTCCAGGGAATTCTGCAGCATTACACCAGCTGTGTTGGTTTTATAGATCTATGATGCGTGTTGTTATACACATTTATAAATGCGGGTAACACCGCCACATATCTACAGGTGTTTTTAGCTGTGAATAATCACCAGAGCCATGTTTTAAAGGAGCGTATAAAACGTTTTACAATACAGGCTTTAACTTCAGAGTGTGTTACAAAGTGATGCCCCCTGTGCTGAGTTAGAAGACTCTGCAGCGGCTTATTTAAAAAAAACTCATTACCGGCATTCATCTGTAGTTTAGTGGGAACTCAGCCTTTGTTAAATATAAGTTTAAAAGCTGTTGCTACACTGTTAGAAGTCTTGCTCTATAAAGCCTTCACATAGGCGTATTTGATAGAACGTAGGTCGATGACAGCTAGAATATAACGGAAACCATAATTGTCTCTGCATGACTGGCTCAAATCCATAATATCTTCCTGCCATTGATAATCGATGTCAGATACCACAGTCATCCACCATTTAAAATGTTTCCTGGCTGGCTTTTGTAGCGTGTAGGCCTCCTTCCCTGAATGCCAAGCCTTGACAACACCTCGTGACACCTCATCACCATCGGCTCACAGTTCACGACACAGGCAGTCAAAAACTTCATAACTACCTACACCCCCTTCATCGTAATATGTTTCGACAGGTTCAGGCCAGACATGTTCACCCCATAACCGCCGAACATAAAGATGCAATTAGGTTTTATAAACAACAGATTTTTTATTAACATTTAAAACATCAATTTGTATTCAAATTTTATCCACATTGATGATGATCAGTCCTGCTACAGATTCTGTAGTATGTGCAAACACATTGCACACCACTGCCTCGATAAGCAAACATGTTGACATTCCATTAGGCGTTCAATTCAATATACTTTATCTCCTTCCACTTGCAAACTGTTTTTCAATGATGCTGAAGGCTTAATTTTCAAAGGGGGTTATTTGACGGTTCTATAGCCCATAATGTTTTAGAGATGCATTGTTCAGTCCATATGCCAATCCTTATCTGTGTCAGTGGCTGCGTCAAGCACAACAAATCTACAAGACATTTAGGGCTAAACACGTAACACATTTTACATAGCAAAATATTCGAACATTCGTGAGAATCCTGTCTGGGGTCATAAGTTTTATGTCCTTAGGACCAGCTGTAAAAGTGTTGTTTCGAACGTGCCCCACCAGTGTAGCCGAAAACCACTGGGTTGCCTGGATATCAGCGGCGGAAAGAGCGGTTGTGTTGAAATCCTTCTACCTTAGCAAAATACATTCCTTACACAGACTGTTATTGTAATCCTCCGGGTTTTTAATTTGATTTGAACAGAAACTCACTCACTCTTCCACACCGTGGGGCGAGGGCAGGAGCCCCCCCAGCACCCCAGCCCAGCAGCGAAACCACGAGACGACGAGGAGCACGGACAGGGCCTGCCTGACCCTGTCCCCACACGCCGCCTGACCCACGCATGCCGGGCGCAGCGCGGCCTGAAACCGAGGCTGAGCCTCGCTAAAATCAGCTGTAACCGCCGGCAGGCGGATCACGCCGGCGGCCAGCGCAAAGGCCACTCTAAGGCCTGTTGAGGCCTGCTTACCCCCTCACTCACTCTTCCACACCGTGGGGCGAGGGCAGGAGCCCCCCCAGCACCCCAGCCCAGCAGCGAAACCACGAGACGACGAGGAGCACGGACAGGGCCTGCCTGACCCTGTCCCCACACGCCGCCTGACCCACGCATGCCGGGCGCAGCGCGGCCTGAAACCGAGGCTGAGCCTCGCTAAAATCAGCTGTAACCGCCGGCAGGCGGATCACGCCGGCGGCCAGCGCAAAGGCCACTCTAAGGCCTGTTGAGGCCTGCTTACCCCCTCACTCACTCTTCCACACCGTGGGGCGAGGGCAGGAGCCCCCCCAGCACCCCAGCCCAGCAGCGAAACCACGAGACGACGAGGAGCACGGACAGGGCCTGCCTGACCCTGTCCCCACACGCCGCCTGACCCACGCATGCCGGGCGCAGCGCGGCCTGAAACCGAGGCTGAGCCTCGCTAAAATCAGCTGTAACCGCCGGCAGGCGGATCACGCCGGCGGCCAGCGCAAAGGCCACTCTAAGGCCTGTTGAGAGCCTGTTTGGAGCCAGGGGCCACAAACTCTGCCCGTGCTGCTCCAGGTGGAGTGCATAGTCGAGCTTAGAGCCAGGACCCCTTGCCGTCCACCTACAGGGTAAGCATACTGCCCCCCTCCTCCACTATCCACTCCCGACCCTCGAGCTAGAGCCCTGACCTAGCACCTCCTAACATTGCTACGCCCAAGGTCCCACATGCACCGTTGTGCTTCTGAACTGCAACAAAATACTTAATGCACAATCCATAGCCAACCAACCATGCTCTTGCCTTGCTCTGCAATATGCTGCCATCTGACAATAGCACCGTTACCACGGTCGCCCAGAGACCACTGTGATATTGTGTAGTGCCTTATGGTCACCCAGCGACCACTGTAATACTGTGTAGTCTCTGTGTTGTGCCCTATGGTCATATCTAGACCACACTACTGTGTTGTGCCTTATGGTCGTATCTAGACCACACTACTGTGTTGTGCCTTATGGTCGTATCTAGACCACACTATTGTGTTGTGCCTTATGGTCGTATCTAGACCACACTACTGTGTTGTGCCTTATGGTCGCATAGTGACCACACTACTGTGTTGTGCCTTATGGTCATATCTAGACCACACTATTGTGTTGTGCCTTATGGTCGTATCCAGACCACACTACTGTGTTGTGCCCTATGGTCATATCTAGACCACACTATTGTGTTGTGCCTTATGGTCGTATCCAGACCACACTATTGTGTTGTGCCTTATGGTCGTATCTAGACCACACTACTGTGTTGTGCCTTATGGTCGCATAGTGACCACACTACTGTGTTGTGCCTTATGGTCTTATCTAGACCACACTACTGTGTTGTGCCTTATGGTCGTATCTAGACCACACTACTGTGTTGTGCCTTATGGTCGCATAGTGACCACACTACTGTGTTGTGCCTTATGGTCATATCTAGACCACACTACTGTGTTGTGCCTTATGGTCGCATAGTGACCACACTACTGTGTTGTGCCTTATGGTCATATCTAGACCACACTATTGTGCTGTGCCTTATGGTCGTATCTAGACCACACTATTGTGTTGTGCCTTATGGTCGCATACTGTGCCCTGATTTTGCTGCCCACATTGCATTCTGTTTCTAGTTGTGCCATGTTGAACGATACCCTCGCCATGCCCCAACAATCAACCAGCTCACCAGCTGCCCCACTGGCATTCCTCTCCAACATTCCTCCCACCTACTTCCTACCATCATTCTTCACTGAAAGCATCCCCACAGCACGTCATCCTCCACCCAGCATAACTTCCTACACCAGACCCATCCACACCAGGAACCAACTCCTAGGTCTCCGTTCTAGATACCCTAGACTCACCCACCAAGCACCTCCCACCACTCTTAACACGCCTAACACGCCATCCCTTACAGTCAAAACACCCTTACCTAAACCCACCATGCCGCACCCCATCCCGGCGACACCACTCAACACCACCCCTACCTCGGCCCAACACACACACAACCTACAGTGTGCCCTCATAAACGCCAGATCCATCCCTGCCCATGCCATTGAAATTCACGAACTCCTAATTAGCTTGGACCTCGACATCTTAGCCATCACCGAGACATGGCTGCACAGCGCTGCAGGGCCAGCCCTCAACCTTACTATCCCACAGGGGTACGCCATTATCCGGCAAGACCGCCTCTCCTCAGTAGGTGGTGGGGTAGCATTCATCCTGAAAGATCACCTCGAGGCCAGACAAATCACCTCCAATCTAGGTGACAACATAGACTCTCTAGCTATAAAAATTGCCCTCTCCCCTAACTCCACCATCACCTTCAACCTAGTCTACCGCCCGCCCGGCCCCCTAACAGAGTTCCATGAGAACCTTGTACACCGCCTAACAGAAAACCTAAAACTCACCTCCAAAAGCATCCTTCTAGGTGACCTTAACCTGGGGTATAACGATAAAAAGGACAAGCCTGCTAAATCTCTTGCACTAGCCTTAAAAGAACTAGGCTTCGACCAAAAAATAACCTCACCCACACACAACAAAGGCCGTATCCTGGACTGGATAGCTGACCACAACTGTCACGTCGACATTAGCTCCATCACCCCGACTCCTTGGTCAGATCACCACCTCATTCACTTCTTTATTCCCGCTGTATCTAACACAAACAAACCTAACCCCATCCCCCCAGCACTGGCAAGATGTGTAAAAAATCTCACCAAAGATAAAATTACACCCCACCTTCACATCCTCTCCACAGACCTCAAGTCATCTGACCCGTCAGAATTAGCAGATATCTACAAGAGCACCATAAGCACCGCCATTGACGCCATTGCCCCCCTGCAGACCAAAAAAGCCAAAACTATCAAACACTCAAATACCTGGTTCTCCACTGAACTCAAAGAACTCCGCTCACAGAAAAGAAAAGCTCTAAACTCCTGGCAGAAATCGCCTTCCCCAGCCACCCTATCCTCCTACAAAAAAATCACTGCCCAATACAAAAAAGCCATAATCACAGCTAAATCAGTCTCTTATAATGATAGAATTGCTAATGCAAGCTCCGAATCCAAAGAACTCTTCGCCATTTTCAACGAACTCACCACACCGGCCACCAAATCACAAGACATTGTTAAAGACCAAATCTGGTGCAACTCCATACAATCTGCCTTGTTAAATAAAATTGAACTCCTACAAACAAAAATTAAGGAGCACCACAAAAACCTATCACTGCACCTCAAATCTCCCACCACCACGAGCCACATGCCCACCCCTAGTTCGGGAACCACATCCACCAAAGCCCCCACTACCCCGTTCAAATTCAGGGAAGTCACAGAACACGAAGTTATTGAGATAATGAACAAGATCAAACCATCCAATTGTAAAGGAGACCCCTGCCCCGCCAGCCTGATCAAAGACTGCACTGAAACACTCGCCCCTTTCCTTAAATCATTCATTAATGCCTCTTTCAAAACCAACACTGTCCCTGACAGTCTAAAAGAAGCCTGGGTGCGCCCGCTTCTAAAAAAAACCACCCTCGACCCTGAAGTAGCTACCAACTACAGGCCCATCACCACTGTGCCTTTCCTGCTCAAGATACTGGATAAAATGGCCTACACACAAATCCAGGATTATCTCGAAACCAACCATATCCTAGGAAAAAGACAGTCAGGCTTCCGACCAGGTCACGGAACTGAGTCAGCCCTACTTGATCTGAAAATACAGCTTGCTGACACTATGGATAAAGGCAAACCGGCACTCCTTCTCCTACTGGATCTATCTGCCGCCTTTGACCTTGTCAACCACGATATCCTAGGCATGCACCTAAAAAATGAAGCACACTTCTCCCCGGAAGCCATTGCATGGGTGGCCTCATTCCTAAATGGCAGACTCATGAAAGTCTTCTCAGACACTGCCTCGGCAACCCCTACCACCATCCACTGCGGCGTCCCACAAGGCTCCTGCACCGCCCCCACTCTCTACAATATATTCACCCTTCCTCTCTTCAATGACCTCGACTGTCGTAACATAGCGTATACCAACTACGCAGACGATACGCAGGTACTACTCCCTCTAACTGGGACCTACGAAGAAGATGCGACAGCATTAACCAAAATCTACACAGCCATCCAAACCTGGATGGCGGCCAACGGCCTCTGCCTAAACGGTGACAAAACCGAAATCCTCAGAGTAGGGACCAATGAAATTCTCAACAAACTCCCCCCCCAATACAAATCCTTCAACATCGACAACTCCACCATCTCAGTCTCCAAGACTGTTAAAACCTTAGGCGTTCACCTAGATGCCTCACTATCTATGTCTCGCCAGGTCAACGCCATAGCCTCTTCCTCGGCACTTACCACCAAGATGATAAATGCTGTCAAGCCTTTTCTCTCCGCCAAAAACTGCCTGTCCATCGCCAGAGCCACTATAGGTACAAAACTAGACTACTGTAATGCCCTGTTCCTAGGCACCTCCGCCCACAACCTAAAAAAACTCCAAATCACGCAAAACAATGCGCTCCGGGCAGCACTGTCCATTCCAAAAAGAGAACACATCTCGCAAGCAAGGAAAGATGCCCACTGGCTACCCGTAAAGGAACGCATACTTTTCAAAGCCATGACCATCACACATAGATGCCTATCCCTGGATGCCCCACCCTATCTCGCAGAAAGAATCACACCGAAAGCCTCCATCAGACCCACCAGAGCTCACCGCACCAACATGATTGACGTCCCCACGTTTCAAAGATCCAGGGCGGGAGGAACCAGCTTCCAACACCTCGCACCTAAAAACTGGAACTCCTTACCTACCTCACTAAGGAATGAAAAATCATACCATACCTTCCGTAAAAACCTCAAAACCCTCCTATTCCGCTAAAGTCTTCCACATGCACTCTCATGCTTGCATTGTAACCACAGCATAGCATAACCTCTAAGCTCAATGTTTATTACCAATGTGAAATGTACTCGGTAACTCGGTTTACATCTGTAAACACATTCCTATGCTTGTGTTCATGACTAAGTCTGCTGTAACAGCGCCACGATGCCCCAGGGCAGTTCTGTGCGCTTTATAAATGCAAATAAATAAATAAAAATAAATAAAGCACAATAAATAATAACATTGGGCCTCAATATGAGTCCGGCGGTAGCTGTGCCAGTAAAAATGGAATGGCTGCCACCGGAGTATTTTTTCTTTCGGCACCCGGCAATGTGGACTTACCGGGGCATTACGGCCCTGCCGCTCCGGGTAATTGCCCATTACCGGGTACCGAAAAATAATTCTCCCCATTCCCATTCAAGTACCATTGGACTCAATGGGAATGAGGAGGTTGGATGCACCGGCACCGTTCATGAATGGTGCGGGTGCATCCATCAAGGTCTGCGAGCGTGTGCCTTTCTGCCCGCCAGGTCAAACCTGGCGGCTGAAAAGGCACCCGCTCGCAGAACTTGTAGTTTGTCGGTCCAGAAACCTTGTAATGACCCCCATTGTCTTTAATGCTATCGGTCTCCATTAGTAAAACAGCGTCTTTACATAGGGTATCATCGCAACCCCCCGGTTTTCAAGTTGATTTTAACAGCAAGCGCAGTAAATATTCATAGTCTCTGCTACAGCTTGACGCTCCTTACTCCCGCACACAGAACCCTGCTTTTCATAAAGTCCTTTGGGGGTGGGTCACTCTCTGGCATCATGGAAGCATCAGCCTGCTGACCCATAGATTAATATCCACTGTCTTCGGAGCCCACACAGGCTGTGGATGGTAGTTCCAAAACCACATCATTGTCACCCCAAAACTCTTTGGGTTCGTAGTCGGCCATCAAGCCCTGACCATCCTCCATCCCATCATACACCATAAAACAATCAGCGGTATGACTATTCGTAAATGTAGCTGTTTATGATCATGAAAAGCTGGAAGAGCACACGTGCTTCCCAGGCCTACCACAAAGTCTATATAGCAGCGTTATAAGGCCCTCCCCGGCCCCATCATAACCTTATAACTGCCCCAGCCTCTATTTACACTGTATATCTAATCTATATTGAGGTTTATTGTTACTAGCTGAGGGAGCTAACTCTCTAGCCCTGTAATTTCATTAAGATTTTAAAATCATAACGTCATCTATACTATATATAGAATTTATATCCAATTCATGTAACATTGGGGCGGAACCCCGCGCCAGCGTCGTCATCGCGTCACTCTGAAAAACCCTAGGTTCACAGTCCGTTTTCAGAGCTCACTTCGCCCTCAATAGTCGTCCAGGCACCACCACCAGTGGCTACTCCAATGTTTATACACACTTTTTATAAAATGTATATTCACTTTGTATCAAATCATCTCAACATCATATCAAAACATTTTGATAGCCGTTTTATAGCCACTATATATAAAATATACGTTAAACATCAAATTGATATGATTTTTGATATCATTTGTATATAAAATGTATATTCCCTTTATATCAAATCCATATCAAAAGGGGGAGGGACTAAGACCAGTAACAGCGGACGTTCCCACCTGTCAACATTTTAATGTGCATGAAAGGGGGACCCATACACTACTCAGGGCCAAGAACTGTCATGCAACAAAAGATTAATTACTTTCCCTTCTCTGGAACCCTCCTTTCTGGGTGCAAGCAGATGAGGCGCTCAAGCAGATGAAGACAGAATCTAAGACTTTAAAAGTAGTATGTTGGGAGGGAAGAAGAATAACAACCTCATCACCGAGTTCAATCCTTGCATTTGAGGCAGCAGAAGAAGACCCACCAGAAGGTATTCTACTCATGGTTGAAAAAGCACATCAAATATAATTTCAAGAGAAGAGCTGTGTCTTTAATAGTGAGGACAGAAAATCTAAGTATTCGTAACTTTACATTTCAGCATCCCAGTGCACCTTTCAGTAGAGAGATATTTTAAGAATAAAAGCCTTCCATGCCATAAAAAGAATAGATGTAAAAAAAAGGGCAATGCCGGGCGCAGGTGGAGACATACATGCATGCATGCCAGCTTTTACACCATCCCTTTCAAATGTATGGGGCTAAATAACAAATGGTTTTGTAAACGTCTATTTTAGTTTGTGTTTGCTGATGCTGCTGAGATACTTAAAAGAATACTTACGTGTCTACAGGTTTCCCATCTTCTGATAGTGTCTGTTCAGAGTTTTCCTTGGTTCCCTCTGAAATATCACCTTTAGAAGCTTGGCAATTGTGTCTCTTTTGCCGGGACCTCCTTTCTTCATGATGTTTGCTCTCTGGTTCCTTATTCTTTTGGGGAAATAAATAGGACACCTAGAAATATAGCGCATATGCAAAAAACAGCAAGGCACATTAGATTACAATCAAGTTTTTTAATAGCGACTTTATATTTTGCTTGTGAGCATCACCATGTGAACTGAACCTGTTGGATGACACATATTTCTCTTAACACCAAACTCACTTATACCTGATTTAAAGGTAATTAACACCTCGGATCGACGGTGGGTCAGACGGCCTCCCAGCCAATCAGAAAGCTTGGAACAGGGTATTTACCTTACGGCAGGGCTCAAGTCGAGGGTACACGCGGGTGTACGGAGTCCACCCACTTTTTTCAGAGGGTGGGCTCAGTCCCCCCCAGCTAAAATGAGTATCCTCTTTGAAGTTATGAAATAAAGCCGACCTCAGGAATCAAACCGCAGTCGTCAGGTTTGTAGGCTGGACACTTCACCACTGCACTATATAACCCTATGAAAAATACCAAACAACTAAAGGTGAAATGTCCATTTGGGTACTGCATGTTCCAGCGAAAACATTTGTATTGGTTCTTGGAGTTTAAAACATGCACACCTTTTAACGTTTTCAAAAACTCTATTGGAAGAAAATATCCTGTTTTGTGTGTGTTGATTTTATGAAAGGCAAATGCCATTCGTCCCGTGCAATGTGGGTGGATATGCAAAGCAAATTTTATTAAATGTGCATATTTCACCTTGATATGCTAATTCCTAGTGACGTCAAATCCCATTGCGTTTGTTGATGAGTCCCCCACTTTAATGTTTAGGACTTGACCCCTGCCTCACGGTAAAGCCCCCGTCCGAGTCTCCTCAGAAGCGGTAGGCTGGGACAGCAGGTAATTTCACCCCGCGTCCCCTTCCTCCACCTCCGATTTCCACATCCCTCACACACCACTGACCCACTAACCTGCAGCTTCCTTGTATCTCGCTGGCGCCGGGAACACTCACTGTTCACGGCGCATTCCTGTTGGGGTAATGGTCACAATAGAAAGGGAAAAAGGACAACTTCTAATTCCGTTCTCCCATGTCCATGGCAGCCATCTAGTTATGGAGTTTTTTTTTTCATGTTGAGAAACGGCAAACATGTCGTTTCGCAACTTGAGAAAAAAATGATTACATCCCGACAAAATTGCCAGGTTGCCAATATCAATAAACCCCTCCCAGTAATGGCGTCACCTATCGGGATGTATTGCTTAAGTAATACCCATATATGTGCATACAGTTGCGTTCATGTGAAGTTTCATCCAGATTTTCATAGAGGCCGAAAAATGCACTATTAAGTCGAGATTTTCGAGAGCTTTGGCACACACATTAGTTCTAGGCATTCTGCAAAAGCTTCGAAACCCAGATTAGTCAAACTCAGTTAAAGCACAGATTTTAAGTCCAAAAAAAGATTGATATTTCTATGCAGGTTCAGTAGGTGCAAATGCCGAAATGGAAGGAAAATACCACAGACCAACACCTCTACAGTCCCCAACACACCACACACAGATAACCATATTCACTCATGCTAAGTAGGGTTGGAGAAACAAAGTGAAATGATAGATACACAGCAAAATAAACAAATATTTCACAAAACGTACAAGATGATCTGCAACAGTGTGGTAGGGACAAAACAAATTGAATGCCATTCAACAAAATGGAAAAATATTCAGCAAAATACATAACAGGCAATAGGGCTAACGTACGTGCCTAGTAAAATGAGAGTGACAAAACAAAATTAAAACAATTCTTCAATGTGCACAGAATTATCTGCAACACCCAACACACATTAGGGCTGCCATTCATGTGCAGCAGTTGGACAAAAGTGAATGAAAAATATAGTAAAATACAGTGAAACGCACAAAACCTTCAGCAGCCCCCAACCAACACATTCAGTAACGTGCAGCATGGTCGAAGAGACCAAAACCAAAAGACAAATGTGCAATTAAATGAAAAATATTATGCACAATGTACAGAATGACCTTCTGCAAACAACATGCAAGAGGACCGCGATAAATGTGTAGTAGTTCCTGCGAGAAATAAAATGAGAAACACAGTGAATTAAAAAATAATCTGCAAAACGCACAAGCTAGTTGGTTGCAACCAACATGCACCAGACCCACAGTACATACACAGCTGTGTCAGAGGGACAAAACGAAATGAAACACATTCTGTGGAATGAAAAATATTCCTCCAAGCACACAAGGTTGTCAGTTGCAATAGATATGTTCAGGTGGCCGGGGGGACAAAACTAAAAGAAAAACATTTTACAAAATTGTTTAAAGGAGCAGTACCGAAGGTTAAACAGTTTATACATCAATTAAACCCCAACTAGTACCTTAAAAGATTAAAGTTTTTGGTCAGCTGCAAACAAAGAGTTCATTTTGGTTTCTTTATTAAATAAAAAAGCCAGATGCAATCCATTGGTCATTTAGACACTTATATTCTTTGAGCTTCCCTCTGCAGGAAAAGTTTTGAATTTCTGACCTATTCCATTCATTTTATATTTTGTTTGTCTTGAACGACGCGCTGGGAGAAAAAGGGCTGACCTCTTCAACACAATGTTTCCAGCAACATTTCATCAGTATGAATTGTCCTTAGCTGAACCAGAATCTGTCACCCGAATCCTCAAAGGTTCAGCCAAACCCGAATTACGCGACTACAGTGAAGTGCCAGTGATTTGGAGGAATTTATACATACACTACCATAGCCACTGGTAATTTCTTGCTCGTAAAGTTAATCTTTCCCCCCGCTAACTTGATTCATAGTATTTTTTGTGATATGTTATGCTATGTTTATACTTTTACTTTTTGGAAGTTTAAGGGTGCAAAAGGAGATAGACGAGGCACAGGTGACATGTTTGTGTTATAAACTTTTCTTTGTCTTAAGGAAAGGGGGTTGGGGAAAGGCTTAACTGTCTCTAACTACTATGAGGAGTTGCCCTGCCCCAACAAAAGAATACTATGGACCCATGCAGGATGTGCATCAAAGACAAATGTCCACCGTCCTGTGTCTTAAACCTATTCCTGTCCCTTACACTTCCAATCCAAACCAAAGGAAAATGGGTGTCTTCTTATTTCGAGAAGGAGACCTCTCCCGTTCTGGATGTTGATACTAATGTGTAGTTCTTGTGAAAAAGAATGTATACAGTTAAATGTTCACTGTCATCCAACTTTAAGATAACCCTGTTCTCTGTAGTCCTGGATGGAACTTCTGAATCCACTTGTTTCACAATAACGTTCTATACCAAATTCTATGAGTAATTCCTCTCCCCCCAGTTCGTAGCACAAAAACAATTGATCTTTCCTAGTTTCTTGTCAGGTCTTGTTCACTAACCTGCCAGACCTTACTGTAGACTTTTCCTACAGTGTATCAAGTCTGGTTTACACGCCTGCCAGACTTCATTTCCACAAACTTTAACTTCAGAGATCCTGGTGTTTTGGGCGTGTGCCTGCTGGTTATAATTCTTCCTGTATTCAGATGGGTCCTTCACCCTATGTATTCCACTGGTGGCCTTTGCCCATTCTCATCTGGATGCCCAGAGTCTTTTCCTTTGACTTGGTGGGATCCTTGTCCATTCATTACCTAGTGTCTACTTGGACAAACCTGACTTACTCCCCTGCCAGGTTTTGTCCCCTCTAGGTATACTCCCAATTTTCGTATCTGTCTGTTTGCCTCTTTGGTTATTTCCCTGTGTTCCTCTGTACGTGTTTATCTGTTTCACACTGTTCAAGTTATATTGTATAGGCTCTCTCTCACCCCCTTGTGCTCTTTGGGATTATCTTATTGGATTTATAAATTTCTTGTCTATTTGACTGCTTCCCTTTTCATCCCATTGTAATCTTCGTGGTGTTTTCATACAGTGTGCCAAGTTCGTATTATATTGTATCTGATCTTTCTCACCCCCTTGGGCTTTTTGCTCTGTTTTGATGAGCTCCTTCAGCTCTCTCACAGCCCCCTGACCAACAAGGCCCTTCCCATCCCTTTGGGTAGTCTATGGATGGCCTCCAGTCTCTTCTGGGGTTGGATCGCTTCTTCTTTGCTTCTGCCATGCTCGGCATCCATTTTCTCGTGGCTTTGCACCTCCAGCATTTTTGTCTTGCCAGTGGCTGCCTGCATTGCTGTTCTTGTGTGGTCTTCGCTGGACTTGCTTCCTGTGTCTCTGCCACCAATCAGGTCTGCCTCTTTAAGACCTCCCAGGTACCTATGGCAGTCCGCGTCCCGGTCTCCAATCTTCAGGTTCCGCATAACCGGATTAGCTTTTCCTTCCCTGCTCCTCCAGGGGTGGTTGCTCAACAACCAAGTAAGTCGCTCTTCCCTTTTGATCATTAGCGTTGCCTTTGGCAAGCTGCGCCGCATGTGTTGGTTCCACAGTGGGCGGTGTTTTGGAACAGGCTTGGGTGAGTCTCCCTGCAGAGTCATCACTGAACTCCATCCTAATGTCTTCTCCCATGTGGCCAGGGGAAGGCAGCCACGCCCTGATCCTGACCCCGGGGTGGTATTCTGAGGGTGGATTACATGGGAGGAGATGGCTATCAGGGGGAGCTGATGACTCAGATGGGAGAAACATGGTATTCTTCTCTTGAAAATAAAGAACAAACTAACATTCCAAAGATTCTAATGGCCTGGTGCCATAATGCAGAACTGTTTACTTCTGAAGTCTTAAAATCTATTGCTAGTAAACACTCCTAGCAGAACTTGATTCCTCCTTTACACATGAATAACCTCTTTTAAACTTCTTTGATATCTGAAGTTAATGATGATTGTAATGTAGGTAATAATGTACAACAACAGGACTTAAAATACCATTGTCATTCTTGGGACTTCAACTTCCAGAACTCCCTAAGTACTGGGACAAAGAAGACTAATAAAGAGTTCATGAGGATAACCAACATGGTCAATGGTAACACACTGTCTAGTTATCCCTTTAAGTATCAGCGCAGGACTTTTAAAAGTGAGAAGCACCTGTGAGCGAGAGAGCAAGACCAGGAGAGAGAATGAGAAGGAAGTCCTGCAGAACAGTAACGAGAACGAGAGAGAGAAGGAGAAGCCAGGTCAGATTGCAGCGTGAGCGCAGCGGAAAGCAGAGCCGCTGAGAAGGGCTGACGTGTGGGAGTGCACCGGAGTAAAGAGACAAGGTGCTCCCTCACTGCCTCTCTCCATTCCAATGTACCGGAGTGGCAGGAAGCCTGAGGAAGGGTAACAGATTTCTGACAGGGACCGCAGAGGTCCTGGCGACCGCAGGCAGGTTGTTTCCAGTGCTGCTGTGAAGCAATGCAGTACCCGTGTTGGTAAGGGACCATGAAGGCATCGCAGAAGCTGCAAGGGGGTTTGGCTAATC
This sequence comes from Ambystoma mexicanum, assembly GCF_040938575.1. Lineage (NCBI taxonomy): Eukaryota > Metazoa > Chordata > Amphibia > Caudata > Ambystomatidae > Ambystoma > Ambystoma mexicanum. The sequence continues at coordinate 190,928,918 of NC_090928.1, read as the reverse complement.
ATGGAAGTCATACCCAAAGCAGAACTCTGTTATTGCCACAATACACGGGTTGGAGATGTCAAGGAAATCCAGTGAGTTGGCCATTTGGTATTGGTGGCGGGTGCATGGACATGAAAGTGAACGTTTCAGATATCGATTAAAAGGATATTGTGAAGCGAAAGAAAGAGGGCAGAAATGGTACAACTTTCCTGACAAGAGAGGTCAGTTGGGGAACACCTGGAACCAGCATTGCCTTAAACCATGAGATTGTGAAGAGAAAGAAAGCGACCAGAATGGTGCAATTCTCCTACCATGAGATGCTGGTTGGGGGAAATGTGAAATAAGCATGGCCAAGGGTTGAAAGACATTGTTACCTTTTTGAAAAGATACCACACAGGAGAGTACACCAGGGGATCTGTTGAGTCAAAGGGGGGATATTTCCGGCAGTGGAGTAAACCAGAATATCCAAAGCATACTGTTGAACATTCTTTGGGAAGAGAAACCTGGCAAGAGAGTACACCAGGGGATCCTTAGAAACCAAAGGGAAACCAAGAAGTTTTGCTCTAGTGAACCATGCATGAAATTGGATATTTCAGTTGGAGTTGTTTCTGTTAAAGGAGTAGACCAGGAAGTCCAAAAGTGATGTAAGTTTGCTGAAAGTGAATAATTTTGCTTTTGAAATTGAACAGTTTTGCTTTAGCCATCCTGCAAAATGTAAAATACTATCTTTCAATACATTTGAACCCTAATAGCAAAGAGAACATTTTGCTTTGTCATCTTGAGGAAACTATCCAAGAAAAAGACACTTTAATTATTTCTAAATGTAACTTTGGTGAAACAGTGTTCAGGAATTTACTTTCCTGAAACAGTTCAGGGGAAGGGAAACCGAACTTGGAGACAAGGGTTGTTTTGTTGAAACTATATATATGTGATGTTTTGCACAATCTAATTGAAGTAATGATAGAAATTATGATATCCCTGTTATGTTTGTATGTTAGTGTGAGGGATAGATCCAATTGGACACAAGGTCAACTTATTTTGGTTTTGTAGAAAGGGATATTATTCTTTGGTTAGGGCAAGATAGGACTTTTTTCAAACCCATTTTTATTTTTAATAAACATGGCAAGTATTTGAAATACTTAAACGTTGTGTCTGCCTCTCATTGCTGACCCCTCACAATGTCCTCTAGTAAACCATGACAAACAGTGGTGTGGGGCACCAAAGGGACTTGAGTGGGAGTTAAGGAAGTTGGAGACACCAAAGTGTTGGATAAATACTGTGTTCTCCCAGGGCTATTATCACCAGTCTCATTAAGGATTTCCCCTCCCATGAGTTCCACCCACTGAGTACCACCCCCAGGGGGACCATCGGGTAGCAGCCTCACCTCCCTGGCCTCATGGAAAGGTGCCTCCCACATGGAAGATGTGACAATACCCTGGGACACATCACAGAAGACAACTCTTTACCTGATATTATGTGGAGAGCCAGAAAGAAGACTTGGACAATTAGATATTTTTCTGAATAGCAGTGTTTATTTAACTTAAAAAATAACTACTGACCCTGTTGCTGAAAGGGACTTCCTTATCTTTCAAACGTGCTGGTCAGAATGTCTCATCGAAATAATCTGTTCAAACCTATACGATCTAAATCAATAGGGATCAGCAGTTAGACTCAGCTTGCTCTGGTAGTTGACTTATTTTCCCTAAACAAATATCTATATCCGCTTTGGCTCTTCTCTGATTTCCCCACAGGGGCCTCTGGGCCACTGTCTTGTTCAACAAAAGTCAGGAAGTCTGATGAGATGGAGGGGATAGTTCTCCTGCCTTCACTGGGCTTACTACCCCATGTGATCCTTAAAGAACCAAATAATGGTTTCTTAATCTCAACAGACAAAAAGATAACTCTCCCAGTTTAGTTGAACAAACTTCATAAGTGTATATCCTATGCTTTGTATTGATTTTGGAGTATGGCAACTGATGTATTCTCAGATTGATATCTGGTGAGCCCCCCTGCATCTATCAGGGAACTTTCCCCATTTAGCCCAGTATTTTAAAGTTTCTCTGTGACAGTATGCAGCTGTCTATGACTTAAATCTCCTTCGGGTCCACTAGCCTTTCTTGTGTCCCCCTTCTTGGGTACTCTGTATCTCTCTATGGGTTTTACATTCAGGTTTCTGAAATTATTCTTTAATAGGTCCCCTTTTTCAGACTTGTTTGAGTTTCATTCTCTTTCGTATCTGAATTTGTTTTGTAACAAGTTTCCCCCCTCTTCAGATATAGCGCTAATTTCTTCTAGTGCTTTACTGTATCTTGGAGTCAAGGTTTAATGTAATAGAGTCGGTGTTGAGACATTCGTGTCATGGCGTCCCACTGGTGAGTTTGTGTCAAGTCAGTTTGATGTTTGGGCTACTGTTGGGTCGAGTCCAAGTTACAGATAGTCGAGTCGATGGCTTCCAATGGTTTAAGTTTGTGGTCAAATCAGTGGCCAAATAATGCTTCTGCTAGGTCGAGTCAGTGTTTGAGAAGTGGGAGTTGGTGTATTCCAGAGGTAGGATTGGCATTCAAATCAGTTGCTTCCACGGAGTCGAGTTAGCGTTCAAGTCCAGACATTGTGCTCCGCTTCAATGGATTGAGCTGGCGTCTGGATGGCATAGAAGACAGGTAAGTGGTTCAATGATACAAAGAATGCCAAACGCAGCACTGCAGGTCCTGTAGCAGTTCAAAGTGTGTTGGTTGCAGCTGCGCTTGCTCAAAGGTGTCTCAAGGCAATCACACGGGGTTGCAGCTACTTCTGGGGTGAGGGTAGACCCAATCCAGGGTGTCCAGGGACAAGGCGCGTCCTTAATTCCTCACTTCCAGTCCAGAATGTAGTCTGGCACCTACAGGGGGTTCTTCACCACCAGTGAGCAGAATCCTGGTTCCAGTACAGAGGTGGCAGAGAGACCTTGGTCCACAGCTGTGTCACCTTTACTGGTTCCCAGGTTTTTTTAGGGAGCAGACCTTACCTCTGCCTTGGATGCTTTGTGTCTTCGGCTCTATGCAGAGGAAAGGTCCAGTAATCTACAGTGTTTTGAGAGAGTCCAAAGATTAATCAACTACAGAGAAGGTTTCCTCTTCTTCTAAAGGCAACATGTCACAGCTAGCATGTTACCTGTTACAGCTAGCCTGCTGTAAGGGGCCCATTCCAGGCTGTTGTAACAGGTGTCCTGTTCATTGCCTTCTAACATCATACCTAGAGTGCTGTGTCTGGAGGAAATGGGGTGAAGCGGCTGTAAGAATTTGAATAAACCATAACCACAGGCATTCAAACCATTGTTCTACAGCCTGCCAAGCCATTACAAAAAGGAAAAAACCATACTCAAATCAGGCTTGGTGCCACCCCAAAAGGGGCAGTCCATCCCGCACTGCTAGGTCACATCCCTTCCACACGAAAGGCAGTAAGCTGTAGGGGGCCCTAGCAGATACAAAGATGGTGGAATCCGACTCTCAGCTTACCTCTCTTCTCTGGCTACCCCCCATTCCCATCTCTTCTGACTTCAAAAGGACTCCAGTGGGCAGCATCCTACTTTGAGAGTGTCTTTTATGGTAGTGATACCCCTGAGGCACCGATTTGCAGGGGATTTCCTGAGGAGGGTTCCTTTACCGTTGGAGTGAGGTCTTACCCTTCCTCCAAGAGGATCAGAAGGCAACTGGCCATTATCCCACATGGTTGTCGTGGAGACAACCAGGCTGGACAGCTAATACACATCTCTATCATAGCTGAGCACTGCTGACTAGGCTAACACTAGTATGGTATCAAATTCTGTGGCTGTATAGTTGTATGACGATTGTAGTCACCACGTCATAGCCCTGAGATGGCTTATATTTAGAGGTTACTGTTCCACCAGGCTGACTAGGGTAGACATTATAATGTTTTTAATAAGAGGTGCAGACTATTAAAAAGCCGACTCCTGCATCTTGGGATTGTATGTTCCTGCAGCTGTCAGCAATGCACATGTGTCCTTTGAACCAGCCCTGCTGCCACTGGAGAGCAGCTTATGTATATGTTAGGAGACTGGCAAAGCAAAGGCACATGAATGCACTACATTTTTGGCATGGAGCTTTATAAAAGTGGCTCTCTGTTGCAGAGCTTCTTTTCCAAAACATAATTAACCGCATAATTCTATTTACCTGAACATTAAAAAAGCTCAGGCTATCCTGCCCTCACCAGATGGCATTCTGTCAAATTCACATTAAATTAAAGAACATAAAAACGAATACCAGCACGAATACATAGAACTACCATATTAGTACCACATTTCACTACAAACAATAACTAACATGCACATGCTACATATAAACACCTAGCAAGTAGGTCCACACTCCCTCCCCTCCCCACCTAACCTGTGACTGGGCGATCTACTTCCCCTTCTTTCCTCCCCTGGTTGCTTTTAGATCCCTTACTGCCAATTCGCCTGCTTCCCCCCTCACCCATTGTTGGCTTCCAGTTCCCTTGTATCTCTGCGTCCTTCACTGCGCACTTCCTCCTATGATATGTAAATAGCTCTGTTGCTTCCCGAAGCTAGGTCCGTGTTTAATGAATACAGCAATAATATTACTACATAATAACAAACAAGCGCACATACAAACAAAACATGAATAACACTATTAACACATCAAAACAATCGAAAACAAAAGGGTGAATTAAGCTTCCATTAATGTTAGTGTTTAAAAATAGGTCAAACCTTCAAGTTGGCATTCTTAACATGTGTAGACTTTAACAACTGTAACTTTAAAGAAAGTCCCATGGCTATAAAATATCATTTGATTTATATATTTAGTGTTAAAAATACCTACTGCATAGGTTACAAATGCAGACTTCACCCTTCAAAAAAATCTACTGGATCGTTCACATGCTTTTGCCCTGCTTTCTATGGACCTGTATGCGTTGGAACCTTGCTTTTGCATTTGATGCGATAACAAATTTGTTTAATATTTTTATGTGCTAAGTTTATACAGGCAACATATTTTACATGCTGAATTGATCACTCCATATTTGCCGCAATTAAAGAGATCCGTTCTGGAAATGGACTTTAACACGCAGGTTATATCAAATTGTAGGAATCAACTTTTTTGATTTTTTTTCCAAGCCATCAGAATGAAGCACAGTCGCAGATATGGTACTAATAATATGGCTTATTTTCCAAAAATATAAATATTATACATGAAAAAGTGTACATAACATAACTCCCAATCCCTGACAGGGAATATTTACATGAACTTTATTTCGATTACTAAAGATGCAGATGGAGCGAGCCAAGTAATGTCCTCCAGAGACAAATCCATGTCTCCAAGGGGGAAACTTGTTACAAAACAAATTCAGATACGAAAGAGAATGAAACTCAAACAAGTCTGAAAAAGGGGACCTATTAAAGAATAATTTCAGAAATCTGAATGTAAAACCCATAGAGAGATACAGAGTACCCGAGAAGGGGGACACAAGAAGGGCTAGTGGACCCAAAGGAGATATAAGTCGTAGACAGCTGCATACTGTCACAGAGAAACTTGAAAATACTGGGCTAAATGGGGAAACAATGGTTCCATGAAAGCCAGAAAAATTCATCTGGACACAGTAAAGCAAATGGGAGTAAATTGCAAAGACAGTTGGTATCACAAAACCTGGTGTGGTTGAGGCTCTCAGGGACCGGACCTGGAGAACCAAGTTGAACTACAACCTAATTTCTTTAACAGCAATTTAAAAATAGAATAAAAACAGACATAATAAAGCAATAACAAAACAAAAGCTACTAGGGCATAATTTAAACCAGTGATCAACTTGGTCAAAAGAGCAAGGATAGTAGCAACTTTAATTCTCTACCCCGAGTTACTTCCACCTCTATGAACCCATACTGTTTTGATATTTTTAGTTTTGATATTTTTTGAAGTGGCACACATGCCACCGAAATGGCTACTTGGCACAGAGAGATGAAAGAATTGCAGGGTTGAACTCTAGAATGGAAACAAACGTTACACAGGTTGCAAAACTACTGTAGGGCACTACCGAAGGAGACATTGTCATTCTTTGTTTTTAAATGTAGTGCCCTCAGTGAAATCCTATATAGGCCGAGGCAGAGTAACATCATAGCCCATGCCCCTCTGGGCGACCAGAATTGCAGCGAGTACATATTCACTGCTTGAACCCACGATCCACTTTAAAATGGCTGCCGAGAACAAGATAGATGCCGGCAGGCATCTCAAGGATGTAGAGTCAATATCAAAATATAGTAGAAGACAGAGCTAGCGATACAGGTGCTGATCTCAAAACATCTAAAAGGAAAGAGACCAGACACATCTAAAACATTACAACATCATTTTTAATAATAAGTCAAACTTTTTAAAAAACTTAAATTCAGTGGTCCACAATACAAAACTTCTCAGAAAAACATCAGAATACGTAATTGCGAGTAAATGCTTGGTAAAACAAATTAAAAAAAACAGAGTACATCTAGGACAAGCTGCTGTTTACCAAACTCCATTTGGATTAATATATCACATTCTCACGTCTCTGTTTTCAATCCACAGAGCTGTCTCGACATGTTTCTGTTTACAAACACAAATAACGAACATTCATAGGAAAAAATAGTTACAACGAAAAACCTAGTTCCTATAGAATCACAGACTTGATCTGGGTCAGTCTCATAGCACCTGTAGAATTAAAAACATATAAAACAAAGGATCAGCTGGTGAATAGCTAAATTGCTTCGTAAAGTTCTAAATTAATGAACTGGAGAACCACAAAGGAACAATATACCTTATCTGGTGCTCGTGGGGCTTGCAACTTCAATAGATAAGTTGGAATAGGAGGATGAATCTGTCCTAGAGAGTAAATAATACAAAAAAAAGCTTCAACATGAGCTTTTAAAACATAGCAAAATCAGTGCTCACAACACAATCACTAAATCAGTAGATAAAGCCAAAACAGGCTACTAACAAGTAGAAAGATTCCACAAGTAGTGCTGAGGAATAGAGCTCACCTGCCTGAAAAGGTAGAAGGCAGGTCAGAAGAGTGTCTTCAGACCGGTATAGGAAAACTCTCCACTGCTCGAGTCAGCTGTTAGTCTCCACGAGACAGAAAACAAATTAAGGTGTCCTGTCAAAAGAGGCCAATAACAAATGCCTAAAACAGATCAGCAAGATGTAAAAGTCCATACATAGTGGGTGAAACTACTATACTGCTTCCGGGTGGTCCATAAGTGATGATATGCGGCCCCAAAGACCCTATAGCCCGTGGAGATATTAACAAAATATTAACATCATGTCAACATTATTAATAGCCCGGTACAACCAACATGGCCGATACCATAAAGGTGAGTCCCCCAAGCACTGGATAGATGACCCGTGGATAAATAAAGAAGTACCATCAGTGTGTCCAAAGATACAGTGACTCTAGTAAGTAGAATGGAAACACAGCGTAGCGCGGTGAACTAAGTCAGTAGTGCAATCACCATAAGAACAGAGGCAATCTGTTATGAGAAAACGCCCCGCGGCTAGCGGAGGTGAAATAAAACAGCAGGACGAGACATACCTGCCGCCTTCATGAGACCAAGTACACAGGAAAAAGTGAAGCCCGAGGAAATTCTCCAATAACACTTTGGCTTGGACTATCTCGCGCCCAAACCTCAGGGATGCAGAGTTAGTCGCATGCGTGCCACTGTGAAATATGGAGAAACAAAGTCAGGCTACAGGGCTGGTCGAAAAGTGAGTCAGCGCTCAGGTCGCCTAACACAGGGGGCGCATGATGCGAACCGGTGTAGGAATGTGCCTCGTCAAGCTACGAGTAACGGCAAAGCAAGGTGGGCTGCGCGAGATCGACAAAGGTATATACGTCGTCATGGAAATGGCCAGAGTCCTATTACTCTGTCCATGAAATCAAGCACATATGCAAAAAGGAATGATGGCGAGCTTAGAGGGCGGCGATCTTAGAGCAACTAGGAAAGCTGTACTGTGAATGAAGAAGCCCTCCCCACAGGCACAAAATAATAAATAATAGGAAGTGAATAAATGTCCTGAGCATGATACAGGATATCAAAATAGAAGGAGTGTAAAGTCCGACCCGGACCTACTACCAAAGTAGATTCCGTCGGAAACGTCAGGTGTAGTCAGAGACGTGGCACACTAGGGGGCCGACGAAAGCCGCAAAAATGAAGATAAATGAACATAAATAGGAGCCCATCCATGCAAAGACAGCGTCCCATCGGACGGGGTTGAAGGGGTGCCACCCATACATGACACCAAATAGCATGGGGCTGCACAAAAAGATATAAATCTCTAATCCTAGCTTATTTTTAGAAGAAATAGATGGGGAGGGGTGCAGAATATACCAGATTAGGAGAAGAAGGGCCGTCAACACAGAGTAGCAGGGATGGGTAACGACCAATCTGTGAGGAGCCTGCACACCCTAGCTAGGCCTATTGCCTAGGGGATTGTGGGCAAGGGGGAATAGCCAGATCATCCAGCTCTGAGAGATTACTCTCAGGAAATGTTAGAAACACAGTTATATATACTCTTGCATCATATTCATGACTGTATCTTGTGCCATTCAACAGACTCGTTCAAGCCTGTGACATCACAATGCAGCATGTAAATCAATTTCTGTTTATTTTTAAACAACTTTTTTCAAGTTCTTGGGGATTACTCCCTTTCAAAGACATCAAAATAGTCCATGTAAAATCCTCATGATCATGCTTGAGCAGGCTGAAGTGCTTGACTAGAGGTGCATTCTCTGTTTTGTTTTTTATGCAGCTTTGATGCTCCATTATTCGGGTCTTTACTTTTCTAATAGTTTTTCCATTATACAATAAACCACATTTACATGTAATTAGATAGACAACAAACTCAGTATTACAATTAGTAAGGCTTTTTTGAGCCCAGAGTTTAGGAAGGCCAATATCAACTTCTTTGGTCCTCGAGGTTAATTTACAGACCACACAAGAACCACAAGGGTAATGTCCAGTGGCTTCAGGCAGACCCCAAAGAGTAGTAAGTTTGGGAGCCGGTGTGGTTATGCATTTCAATTTGCTGTTGCTCACTCTATTACCTATAGTAGTGCTTTTTTTATAAGCAAAAATAGGCAGTGGTAGCGGTTGAGTGGCCGTGTCAAAAATTCTCCAATGTTTTTTAATGATATTGGTAATTTGAAAACTTTGGTCAGTGAAGGTGTTAACACAGACAATGCGTTTATCTTTTGTTTTAACAGGTTTTGGTTTCAACAATGCCTCTCGATTATTTTTAAAGGCCCTTTTTGCAGATATTTTGACTAGCTTCTTGGGGTAGCCTCTTTTTCTTAGTTTTTTACTAAGGGAGTCAGCTTCTCTCTCGTATGTATCTTTGTCTGAGCTATTCCTTTTGAGGCGCAAAAATTGGCCAAAAGGTAGATTGTCTCGCAGATGTTTAATGTGGTGACTGGAGTAGTCTAACAAAGAGTTCTTGTCGGTGGGTTTGTGGTAGGGCTTGATTTTAGTATGCCATTTTGAGGAAAGATGGTCAGATCAAGAAAGTTGGTGTATTCGTTACTGGCTGTCATAGTAAATTGTAGATGGGGGTTCAAAGTATTAAGCCAGGTAAAGAAGTTGTCAGCGGTGGTCTGTGTACTATCCCATACCACCAGAATGTTGTCAATATAGCGGCTCCACTTTCTGATGTTCTTGGCAAAGGGATTGTTAACGCTATAAATATGTGTTTTTTCAAATGTTTCGACATAGAGATTTGCCACACTTGGGGCCATGGTGGCACCCGTGGCGGTTCCTTCGATCTGTTGGAAAAAATTCCCATTGAACTCAAAATAATTCCGTTTCAGGGCTAGCTCTACAACCAAACAATGAACTCAGCAATACTCATTACTCTCGCCCATTCAAAGATGATCACACCAAAGAACTTCAAGGACTGATTCCGGAAAAGATTTCAAAGGCTAAGGATCGTGAATGGATCTCTAAGCAAGAAGCTGATTTTCTGTACAATAGGAAACTGAGTATTCCTACGTTTTATACCTTACCTAAAGTACATAAGACTTTAACCAAACCTCCGGGACGCCCTATAGTGGCTGGAATAAATTCTGTACTGGAACCACTTTCGATGTTCGCCGATCACTATCTCCAAATATATGTACATAAGATGGAATCATATTTTAAGGACTCCAGGGATGTTATCAATAGCCATGAAGATCTGGAATTTGACCCCTCGACCTCCTTACTGCTTGGATTCGACATAATTTCTCTGTATACAAATATACCCCAACAAGCCTCGCTGGATACTATATAGGAAATACTACTTACACGTGAAGACCAGGATCCAGCCCCTACCTCCTTCATTGTTTGGTGTGTAGAGATAGCCATGAAACTGAATTATTTTGAGTTCAATGGGAATTTTTTCCAACAGATCGAAGGAACCACCATGGGCGCCACCATGGCCCCAAGTGTGGCGAAACTCTATGTCGAAACATTTGAAAAAACACATATTTATAGCGTTAACAATCCCTTCGCCAAGAACATCAGAAAGTGGAGCCGCTATATTGACGACATTCTGGTAGTATGGGATGGTACACAGACCACCGCTGACAACTTCTTTACCTGGCTTAATACTTTGAACCCCCATCTACAATTTACTATGAAAGCCAGTAACGAATCCACCAACTTTCTTGATCTGACCATCTTTCCTCAAAATGGCATAATAAAAATCAAGCCCTACCACAAACCCACAGACAAGAACTCTTTATTAGACTACTCCAGTCACCACATTAAACATATGCAAGACATCCTACCTTTTGGCCAATTTTTGCCCCTCAAAAGGAATAGCTCAGACAAAGATACATACGAGAGAGAAGCTGACTCCCTTAGTATAAAACTAAGAAAAAGAGGCTACCGCAAGAAGATAGTCAAAAAATCTGCAAAAAGGGCCTTTAATAATAATCGAGAGGCATTGTTGGAGCCAAAACCTGTTAAAACAAAAGGTGAACGTATTGTCTGTGTTAACACCTTCACTGACCAAAATTTTAAAATGACCAGTATCATTAAAAAACATTGGAGAATTTTCGACACGGCCACTCAACCACTACCACTGCCTATTTTTACATATAAAAAAGCACTACTATAGGTAATAGAGTGAGCAACAGCAAATTGAAACGCATAACCACACCGGCTTCCAAACTTACTACTCTATGGGGTCTGCCTGAAGCCACTGGACATTACCCTTGTGGGGTCTGTAAATTAACCTTGAGGACCAAAGAAGTTGATATTGGCCTTCCTAAACTCTGGACTCAAAAGAGCCTTACTAATTGTAATACTGAGTTTGTTGTCTATCTAATTACATGTAAATGTGGTTTATTGTACGTGGGAAAGACTATTCGAAAAGTAAAGACCCGAATAATAGAGTATCGATACTGCATAAAAAACAAAACAGAGAATGCACCTCTAGTCAAGCACTTCAGCCTGCTCAAGCATGATCATGAGGATTTTACATGAACTATTTTGATGTCTTTGGAAGGGAGTAATCCCCAAGAACCTGAAAGAAAGTTGTTTAAAAATGAACAGAAATTGTTTTTTTTTTTTTAACCTTTCTTTATTGGCATGAAAGGAAAACAGGCAAACAGAGCGGTGCACAAGACAGACAGTATTGCAGGCACATAACTGGCATTACATATAGGAGTGTTTCAAGCTAGGGGTAGGCCATAGGCCTCACAGCACAGTGTGTTTCGGGAATACACAAGCTTATTCATCTGGGGTGGGGGAGGAGAGAAGTTCAATATCATCCTTACTGTTCAGGTAGCTACAGAACTCAGTCCATACATTTTTGGGGCGAGAGGTCGCTGGGAGGGTATTGATGTAGTCCTCTTCACACATTTGAGTCCAGGTGAGGGCCCTCAACCACATCTCGAATGAGTGGGGGGAGCGGCGCTTCCAGCGCTGCAATATGATTTTTTGGCCACCATAGTTGCAACATTCAAAAACCTGGACATTTTCCGTAGCACGGACCTGTCCCACATTCTGAACAAGGCAGCCAGTGGGTCGGGAGAGATGTGGGTCGCTGTTATCTCGGAGAGGGCTTCTATAACAGCCTTCCAGTACGGGCCCAGTGCTTCACAAGCCCAGAACATATGAATGTGGTCTGCATCAGTAGACCTACATCCAGGGCACGTGTGAACCTGGCTGTGTGCAAATCTCCCCACCCTATGCGGCGTGTAGTACAGGCGGTTCAAGAGTTTATATTGCATGCACCTAAATCTGGCATTTAGGGAGACCTTGCGTGTATGTAAGCACATCCTTTTCCACATAGCATCAGTGAGAGTCAGGCCCAATTTGCAGCTCCACGTGTCACGGTGCGGCGCGTCATCCAGTGTAACCAGCAACATTTTGTACAGGGAGGATGTTATGCCCCTAGCACCAGACGAGTTGGTTATGTAATGAATCTCAGGTGAATCTGGGGGCTCGTCAGGATAGGTGGGCCACATGGTGCGGACCGCTGCCTTTAGCCTGAAATATTGCAATAATTCCAGCACCAAGCCGTAGTGCCCAGTGCTCTATGTCTGCGGGGTGATGAATTTCCCTTCGGGGAATAAGTCGGACAATGCCTGGTAGCCCAAGTCGTGCCAGTGCTGCATGAGGAGTTTGTCATGAGTGGGGCTGAGACCTGGGAACTGCCAGATGGGCAGCCACTTGTAGAATGGATGATGGGCTGGGTATGGTTGTAATAGTCGTTTCCATGCCATGATTGTTGCTGCCACGGGGTCCGCCGGGGCGTCGGTGTGGAATGTGTGGTGGAGAACGAGAGACAGAGTGTTGACTTCTTTGCTTGCTAGCTTCTCGAGTTTCACATGTGGGGGAGGGTCCGTGTGTGTATACCAGTGTGTAGCATGTTCTGCCTGTGCGGCAATCCAGTATCTAGCAAGGTCAGGGGCAGTGAAGCCCCCTTTCTCATATGGGAGAACCATGTGCTGCCACTTCTTGCGAAATGCGCCCGAGTGCAACAGAAATTGGGCGCAAGTGGCGTGTAGATTCCTGAAGTATCGTTTCCCGGGCCAAATCGGGACATTCACAAAGATGTAAAGGAGCTTCGGGACCATTATCATTTTGATTAGGGACAGCTTGCCCGACAGGGAAAGTGGGAGGTTGCGCCATATCAGCAACCGGGCCTCCAAGATTTGGCCCGCAGCCGCGTAGTTATCAGCTAATAATGAGGACTTGGTGAGGGATACCTGGACCCCAAGGTATCTGATCCTTACTGGAGACCAGTGAAGGGGGAATTCACATGTTGGCTCGGGGGTTGCTGCAGCTAGCGGGAATATTTCAGATTTAGTTTAATTTATGGTAAAGCCCGAGAATGTACCTATTTTAGTTATATCACGGATAATCGGGTCCAGATGGGCAGCCGGGTCTCTTATATAGAGAAGGACATTGTCGGCGTACAGTCAGATTATTTCCGTAGTGTCCCGCAGACGTATACCTTTTCGGGTATGTCTGTCTCTAACACTGTCTGCCATGGGTTCGATAGCAAGCGCAAACAGTATTGGGGAGAATGGGCAGCCCTGGCGAGTTCCCCTATGGAGCGCAAAGGGAGGCGAGACCCAAGAGTTGATAAGGACTCTGGGTTTGTATAGAGCAGTTTAACGTATGATTTCATGCGCGGGCCAATTCCCATTTTGTGGAGGACAGCCCACATATACCGCCACGACACCATGTCAAATGCCTTCTGGGCATCGAAAGTGACTGCTACGGCGCTAGTGTTGGGATCAATTCTGGACATGACGTTGAACATCTGGCGGATGTTGAGGGCCGTTGAACGACCGGGGACAAACCCGCTCTGATCCGGGTGAACTAAGTGGGTCATTATGGGGAAGAACCTACTTGCAATTATCTTGGCAAAGATTTTCGTATCGGTGTTAATTAGAGATAGGGGTCTGTAGGACCCTCATTCGTCCAGTGGCTTGCCCGGCTTGGGGAGCACGGTTATGACGGCCTCACGCATGGACTGGGGCAAGATGGCCAGCCAGAGCGATTCATTCCAGACCTCAAGGAGTCTGGGAGCCAGAATGGCAACGTGCTCCTGATAGAACTCTGAAGTGAGACCGTCCGGGCCGGGTGCCCTACCCTTCGGGCAGCTCGAGATGGCCTCGGTTATCTGGTCAAGTGTAAACAGAGTGTCTAGCTGATCTCTGGTGGCGCGGGAGAGGGGGGTCATGAGAATTTGGTCCAGGAGGAGGTCTGTATCTTGTAGGCTGTGCTCCTGCTGGGGAGCATATAGGGTTGTGTAAAACGCAGTGAATGCCTCGAGGATGTGTTGGTCAGACCAGTGCAGGGTGCCATCTGCGTCTTTGATGCAGTCTATGCAGGTCCTGCCCCATTCTGCGCGAACCAGTCTGGATAGTGTCCTTCCCGGCCTGTCCCCCTCTCCGTACTTCCGGGCTGCCGGGGGGCGGGCGTGATATTGTATCTCCCTCTGGGTGTGGGCCTCAATGTTTCCAGCTCTGATCTAATCTGTGCTACTGTTGTTGGGGAAGGGGCAGAAGTGTATTCCCTCTCGAGTTCCTTAAGCTTTACCTCCGATCGCTGCAAACTGTTCTTAATGTCTTTGAGGACCCCGGCCTCCCTGGAGATACACTTCCCCCTTATAAAGACCTTAAACACTTCCCACCGGACCGCGTCGGATGTATCTTGTCTGTTGTTGCAGTCAAAAGAAGTGGTGATGTTAGCTAGGATTTCGGCTTTAAAGACTATATCTCTGAGTGTGTCTAATTTGAATCGCCAAGCAGGGCGGGGAGGGAGGTCATGTCCCAGTTTGATTTGCAGCATTACAGGGGAGTGATCTGAAAGTGTGCGTGGCAGTATCTGTGTGTCCATGGCCCTTCGCACCATTCCACTTGATATAAGAAACAGGTCTATTCTGGACAGACTGTCATGAACTGATGAGTAGAAGGTGTGCTCTTTCGCGTGTGAGTGGAGAACTCGCCACACATCCCTAAGGCCCAGCATATCGATGTGCACGTGTTGTCTATTGGCCGCTCGCGATGTAGCTCTGCCGGCGGTGCCAGATCTGTCCAGATCGTTGTCTAAGATCAGGTTCATGTCTCCCCCCCATATGATTGGAACACCGATGTACTTCGCTAGTATAGTGGCAATTGCATCAAAAAAGTCTGGGGTGTCAAAGTTTGGGGCATATGTCTTTACAAGAAGGCATTTCATGTTAGCGAGAATTGGACTGATTTGTGGACTAAGGTGAGCATCCCCCTGGACTGAGTTGAATATTTTGTGTAGTACCTGTTAGTGCCCCAGGCCGGAGCCAGATATGTTGCTAGGCGCCCCACGGTGTGCGTTTCTTGAAGGAGGAGTATTTTGATCATGTGTCTTTGGGCGTAGGCGGTATTCTGAGGGCTTTAGTGAAGTTGCTTAACCCCCGGACATTCCATGTCATGAAGTTGAGTGCCATAGGGCCATGTTATGGAACATCCCTGTAGTGATATGTGGTACCAGTCAGTACCGTGCGCGCAGTAGCAGTACAGCAACATCGCGCTGCAGCCATGTCCCCTGTTTCCATGCCGTTTTCCTTTAACAAATCCCCAACTTTGCATCCCCCCTCCCTCACTGCCCTCCCCAAACTTGCAGTGTCGCCCCTCCCCCCACAAATACTAATGTCACCAAATAAGCCGACCCTCACTAGGAGAAAGGTGTCGGTAGGCAAGATCCGCCATGAATATGCCTCTTCCAAGGCCCAACAGGGGCCAACAAGCAGCAACAACCAAATAAAAATAAGCATTGCAACTGCAGTGAGGTGTGCTGTAGCCGTGCGGTCGGCATCTTGAACATGGTACAGAACAGCTAGTGCTGTCCGGGATAGATTTCTGCGGTAAACGGATTCTATGCCTGGCCCGTGGGACCAGTAAACATCTCAAAGGAAAAAGAAGGTAGACTGAAGGAGTAACTGGGGCTTGTGGCCGGCTCCAGGCACTGAGAGAAAGGGTGGTTAATGTCTATAGTCCAGGAGCCAACCCGTAACCCGAGTACATGTAATAAAGAGACGTGTTAGTTGAGTGAACGGTACACATTGCCATCATCACATTATGAGTCAAGGATCACCAGGTAGAGTAAGCATCGTCGATCTGAGCAGTACATGATTAGTCGTCATTGGCGCGGTCGCCTCCTGGATTATGAAGTGGAATGTGCGCCTCAATGAATTTCACTGCTTCGTCTGGGACAGTGAAGAAGTACAGTTTACCATTGTGGGTGATCTTGTGTCGTGCCGAGAACAGGATGGCATAGGGGACGTTGCGTTCCGAGCAGTTTCTTGACGCCGAGGAATTGACGCCTCTCTTGTTGTACCCCTATTGAGAAATCTGGGAAGATCCTGATGGTGTGGGCCTCCAGGCGTAGGTCTCCCTTCTCGCGTGACAGGTGGAGGATGTGGTCCCTGTCGCAGTAATTTAGAATTCTGGCGATGATGGGCCTCGGGATGTCACCCGGCTTGGGGCATGGCGACAGAGCCCGGTGAGCTTGTTCGACCGTGAAGTATGGTGACAGGGCCGGGTTACCTAGAAGATCTTTGAGGAGGTTTTCGACGGCGTACTCCATGCGCCCCTTAAGGGCGTTCTCGGGAACACCGATGATACGCAGGTTGTTTCTGCGGGAGTGCGACTCCAAATCATCACACTTTGCTTGCACACTTTTCATGTCGCGCGACAAGGAGGCGACCGTGTTTTGTAGTATATGAATTTCCTCCTCATTTGCCGAGATTCTATTCTCTGCGTCAGTGATCTTGGTCCCCACCTGGTCCACTCGTCTTTTTAGCAAGGCGACATTGGCATTGATGTCGTCCAGTTTCTCGTGGAACGAGGTGAAGTTTATGGCCATTGATTCCATCAGCGTGGTCAGGTCTGGGGCCATTGCACCGGAATGAGGATCAGCCTCGGGCTGCTCCTGCTGAGATGACGTGTGGCCCGCCTCGTCCTCGGGACAGTCTTGGCAAACTTGTCCATGGCTCCCACCTTAGAGGCCCCTCTAGATCTGTTCGACATTGCAAATGTGAGCCTGGGTGCAGCCCCGGCCCGCAGGTGGAGCCAATGGGGGGGGGGAGAGCGGCGAGGGATCTGAAGTGTAAGATGACAACATGTAATATCCCAGTGACAGCAGGGCAGCCTGGTTACGGCGGCGGTAGAAGCGAAGAGGCTGCAGTCGGATGTAGGGTGTTGGGCCGCCCAGGAGCTAGGGGGAGACATCTGTCAACTTACGGGGGGGGAGTGGTGAGCCAGAAGATCCGCAGTAGTTGTAGCGTAATAAGTCACTCCCTTGTAAGGGTGAAAAGCACTGAGTTCATCAAGCCTGGCGGGGCCCACCTTGTCCAGAGCCCAGCAGTTGCAGGTGGAAGGGTGGGAGCTATCCACACAGTGTTTGAAAGGCCACTCATTTCCGTGGCCTCAGTAGAGTGAGGGAGCCTCAGTGCAGTTTGGGGCACAGCACTACAGGGTGGTGGTATGTCCAGTGCAATCAGGGCGAGCACACATGAGCCCAGGTTTGAGTTTGGCAGACGAAGCACAGATGGTCACATGCTGGGCAGGGGCGATTATGTGAGTGAGGCGGGCGGGCCAATACAGCGGCAGCGGCCACGGGCAGCACATTCAGCCGTAATGCGGGCACCCCTCCCCCACCTCACCTGATCAGAAGGACCTCCAGCACAGGCCCGCAGCACCCGGCATTCGGAAAGGAGTCAGGCTCCAGTTGAAAGACTTGCGCCGTCCGGCGACGATAGGACTTGGCTCCGACGGCGGGGGGAGGAAGGGGCCAGGGGCGCGCTCCAGCGCAGGCCCCTACTGAAGCCCCGCTCGCACAGCGGCGTGTCTCGCGGGGGGGCGCCACGGCAGGCAGGGCAGACCTCCACACAACCTGCGTGGTCCTCACCAGCACAGGGCCCCAGGGATTGGAGCACTCGGGCGCCCCTGACCAGGCACCACCACCACCAGTCACGATCACAGGGAGCTGGAAAAAAGGGGGGCTGGAGCAGGCCGCGCACCAAGGACACAGCGCACCAAACGCCAGCCACTGCCACAGGAGCCGATGACGGGTGCCCGGTGTCCGATTCGGGCCCATATTTACAGGGTACAGGCAGGAGGGGGCGAGCTGCAACTCAGGAAAATATCAGCCGTCCAGAATGCAGAATGTCGCAGATGCAGGCAGATTTCAGTCGGAGCCGCACGGAGCTAATAGGCTAGGCAGCCATCGTGGGCTGCTCCACAGTGCCACCCCACAGAAATTGATTTACATGCTGAGTCCATTGAATGGCACAAGATACAGTCATGAATATGATGCGAGAGCATATATAACTGTGTTTCTAACATTTTCTGAGAGTAATCTCTCAGAGCTAGATGATCTGGCTATTCCCTGTTGCCCACAATCCCCTAGGCAATAGGGCTAGCTAGGGTGTGTAGGCTCCTCATAGCTTGGTCGTTACCCATCCCTGCTACTCTGTGTCGATGGCCCTTCTTCTCCTAATCTGGTATATTCTGCACCCCTCCCCATCTATTTCTTCTAAAATAAGCTAGGATTAGAGATTTATATCTTTTTGTGCAGCCCCATGCTATTTGGTGTCATATATGGGTGGCACCCCTTCAACCCCGTCCGATGGGACGCTGTCTTTGCATGGATGGGCTCCTATTTATGTTCATTTATGTTCATTTTTGCGACTTTTGTCGGCCCACTAGCGTGCCACGTCTCTGACTACACCTGAGGTTTCCGACGGAATCTACTTTCGTAGTAGGTCTGGGGCGGACTTTACACTCCTATTTTGATATCCTGTATCATGCTCAGGACATTTATTCACTTTCTATTATTTATTATTTTGTGCCTGTGGGGAGGGCTTCTTCATTCACAGTACAGATTTCCTAGTTGCTCTGAGATGGCCGCCCTCTAAGCTCGCCATCATTCCTTTTTGCATACGTTCTCGCTTTCATGGACAGAGTAATAGGACTCTGGCCGTTTCCATGATGACGTATATACCTCTGTCGATCTCGCGCGGCCCACGTTCCTTTGGTGTTACTCGTAGCATGACAAGGCACATTCCTACACCGGTCCGCGTCATGCAGGTATGCACCCTGTGTTAGGTGACCTGAGTGCTGATTCACTTTTCGACCAGCCCTGTAGCCTGACTTTGTTTCTCCGTTTTTCACAGTGGGGCGCACGCGACTAACTCTACATCCCTGAAGTTTGGGAGCGAGATAGTCCAAGCCAAAGTGTTATTGGACAATTTCCTCGGGCTGCACTTTTTCCTGTGTACTTGGTCTCATGAAGGCGGCAGATATGTCACGTCCTGCTGTTTTATTTCACCTCCACTAGCCGCGGGGCGTTTTCTCATAACAGATTGCCTCTGTTCTTCTGGTGATTGCACTACCGATTTAGTTCACCGCGCTACGCTGTTTTTCCATTCTACTTACTAGAGCCACTGTATCTTTGGCTACAATGATGGTACTTCTTTCTCTATCCACGGGTCATCTATCTAGTGCTTGGGGGACTCACCTTTATGGTATCGGTCATGTTGGTTGTACCGGGCTATTAATAATGTTGACATGATGTTAATATTTTGTTAATATCTCCACGGGCTATAGGGTCTTTCGGGCCGCTTATCATCACTTATGGACCACCCGTAAGCAGTTTAGTAGCTTCACCCACTCTGTATGGACTTTTACATCTTGGTGATCTGTTTTAGGCATTTG
The DNA here is from genome assembly GCF_040938575.1 of Ambystoma mexicanum. Taxonomy (NCBI): domain Eukaryota; kingdom Metazoa; phylum Chordata; class Amphibia; order Caudata; family Ambystomatidae; genus Ambystoma; species Ambystoma mexicanum. The sequence continues at coordinate 190,909,217 of NC_090928.1, read as the reverse complement.
TTATTGGCCTCTTTTGACAGGGCACCTTAATTTTTTTTCTGTCCCGTGGAGACTAACAGCCGACTCAAGCAGTCGAGAGTTTTCCCGTACCGGTCTGAAGACACTGTTCTGACCTGCCTTCTACCTTTTCAGGCAGGTGAGCTCTATTCCTCAGCACTACTTGTGGAATCTTTCTACTTGTTAGTAGCCTTTTAGTGATTGTGTTGTGAGCACTGATTTTGCTATGTGTTAAAAGCTCATGCTGAAGCATTTTTATGATTTACTCTGTAGGACAGGTTCATCCTCCTATTCCAACTTATCTATTGAAGTTGCGAGCCCCCACGAGCACCAGATAAGGTATATTGTTCCTTTGTGGTTCTCCAGTTCATTAATTTAGAACTTTACGAAGAAATGTAGCTATTCACCAGCTGACCCTTTGTTTTATATGTTTTTAATTCTACAGGTGCTATGAGACTGACCCAGATCAAGTCTGTGATTATATAGGAACTAGGTTTTTTGTTGTAACTATTTTCTCCTGATGAATGTTCGTTATTTGTGTTTGTGAACAGAAACATGTCGAGACAGCTCTGTGAATTGAAAATAGAGATGTGAGAATATGATATATTAATCCAAATGGAGTTTGGTAAACAGCAGGTTGTCCTAATGTACTCTGTTTTTTATTTGTTTTACCAGCCATTTACTGCCAATTACATATTCCTATGTTTTTCTGAGAAGTTTTGTATTGTGGACCACTGAATTTAATCATGTTTTAACAATGTTTTTGACTTATTATTAAAAAAGATGTTGCAATGTTTTAGAAGTGTCTGGTCCCCCTTTCCTTTTAGATGTTTTGAGATCAGCACCTGTATCCCTAGCTCTGTCTTCTACTATATTTTGATATTGACTCTCCCAGATATAGAGAGAGTAGACACTGCCAACCGGTTTTGTGCAGTGGTCTATCGGGTTTCCTCTCTTTGATATTAAGATCTCAGGGATGTAGATCTGGTGTGGGACGAGCCCCCAACAAGGAGTTTCCTGATTGGCTCCAACTTGCTGCAAATTCCGCCACGCAACTTAACCGGATGGTGGAGCCAGCCTATGTCCAATGCTGTTGTTTAAGGCCACTTGCACATCCTGTTTGGGCCTGTCCAGGAATGATTGCCTGGCCGGCCGGCCTATGTTACATTTCTGTCGAGATGCAAGTCACGACCATCGACCGTGCTCAAGGACCAGCCCTGATACCATCCAATGCTCTACATAGCATGAGCATACAGCGATGGAGCGACTCCACTGATGAGCATCACGAGCACAACAGCATGACACCTGGTAAAAAGAGCATATACTCTTCTCACCTATCCATGAGCCATATATGTGAAGTGCTTTTTTTCTTCAGTTTCATGTTGACACACTACCGTGATAAAAGGTAAGTTTGGCATGCTGCTTACAGCTTCAGTATCTGCTACGTCCAGCGGTCTTCCCTTCTCCTCTCCCGCCTGCTTCATTTCCTTCTATGGCCCTCTATGCCCCAAAGCTCACTCCAATGCTCTCCACTCTGAAGTACTCAAAAGACTTATGCTGCAGCAATAATAATACACATACTAGGCATACAATGCCTTATTATGTACCGGGTGTGTGCCCATGACCATCTGTGCTGTTTGTTACATACATGCTCTTGCCGTCCATGTCCGATATAGCCCCCAGCCCACTGGAGTGGCTTTCGATGTACATGCCTAGGTCCCAATATGCCACTTGCAATTTCTCACGACAACCATACCTTGGTGTGAATCCTCCAATTGTTGCTCACTGTTAATGTTTGGGTGTTCTTGATATATACACTTGTTTATACACTGTACCGGCCGGTTTATGTAAATTGCGTACAATCTACCTAAGTTGACCTGTCAGCCTTGTGCTGTATTTGTAACTCAACTTGTCTGCAACCTACCTGATGTGGCGTTACAGCCTGTGCTGCAGTGGTCGAAGTGTATGAAAAGAAGTAGTGGAACTATTTTTCCTGCTGGCATGCCCCAGCTCCCCACAAACCCCATTGCCATGCCCCTCCCACGTGCAATCCAAACTCCCAAACAAATGGGCCTGATGTTTAAGGGAACGTTCAGTGCAGTGCACTGAAGTGCAGGTTTCAACTTCTTCCTACACTTTTATTTTAAAACAATTATTGCAAAAAAATACGTTTTGTATTACATTTACAATAATATATTTTATGTTTTCTCTTCTGAAATAAAAGTGGAATGGATTCACAATTAAGTTCTGAAATTAGTGCTCAAAAACATATAATTCATATCAATAGAAAAAATAAAGAAGATTTTTACACAGTACATAATGAACCAAAATAGGTTAATTTCTTGAGATGAACAGATATGAACATCAAGAGGCTTGATTCATAAACAGGCTGAATTGTCAGATTTCATCTTCTTGTGCGTGTTAAAGATAAAATATAACTGTTTTTATTGGCTGTAATATCAATAATATTGTGTGTAGGTGTTATAGCTTGAAAATTGATAACTAGTTCATGTGAGACCTGTAGAGAGGTCAAAGTTGGCTGGGTGGCTTCCTACCCAGCATTGATGTCACTTCCTTGAGAGTTCACGGCCTCGTTCATCATGTACGCATAGTCTTCAATTTCCTGTGTGCCAGGAGGCGGGGGTGACGGAGGAAGGTGCGTCATTTGGCAAACTTGACTCACTACATCTCTTATGGCCATCATGTCACGGCTCAGTGGTGCCTGATAGTGTGAACTCACCTCTCGTCTCATGGACATGCAGCTGCATTCATTCCCTAGATGATTTTGTCTGCTGCAGTTGCTGCAACTTTGCCCTAGGGCTGGGTATCCCACATTGTCTTTGTGTGGCAATGATAACCTGCATCTATAGCATTTGCCTCTGGTTGAATATCTTCTCATTGGCATGGCATTTCCTTGCTTAGTCTGGAGCAAATGTGAGATATGATTCAGTGGCTTCTCTTTGACTTCTTTTCCTGTCTCTATCTGAGCAGCTTGGGTTTCTTGCTTCTCTCCTCACCGTCATGAGAATGGTGGCCCAGGAAAGGGGTTCCCTTAACAGCTTCTTCCGAAATAGTGGGGATAGGCATCCTCCAATGATGCAAAGCCCAATAGCTTCCTCATTCGTTAAGGTATGGAAGTCGCAGTGGGCCACAAGCTTGTGAAGTCGCATCACAAATGAATACATGTATTCTCCTTGTGTCTGACAAGCAGTATTAAAGGTGTGTCTATCATGATCAATGTTCTGTTGAGGATCGAAATATGCACTTTAGGCTTCCTTGAGTCCTTAATAACTGTCAGTCTGTTCAGGTGGTAAAGTGGGGATCAGATCCTCGAATTTATCCCCCACGTTGATTAGGAGTCTCCTGGCCAATATGTCGGAAGAATTTTTGTTGTAAATCTCTAGCTAATTCTCAAATCTTCTCAACCAGCTTTCCCATCCTGGATCAAGGGCTTGCTGGTCTGACATGTCGAATGAGCTGGGATGACGAAACGCTGCTGGGCCTGCGGATTCCGCACTGGGCGCTTCCGTGTCAGACATGAGACCAGCTGGCTTTAAGAAAGCATTGACTGCTATGTGTTCAGGATTTCCTGTTGTTGCCCCTACTGATGCTCTCCAGGCACTTGCTGTCTGTCAGTCAGCAGGTGTCTCTTTGATAGATATTGACTATTGTTCATATCCATGTATCCATATTATTATTTATTTAGTTGTTTTTATTTTTTGAGGGTGTAGATGGTGGATCTACCGTGTCACTATTTTGTGGGGTCGCGTGTGAAAACGCTACAATTGCGGCCACCCCGCGAGTAAATAAGTGCACAGAGAGACGAAATTGAATGTGTGAGCTCTTTATTATGGTTCAGTGCGAACTGCTGTGCTTCACACATTGCTTCTGCTTTGTTCCATCATGGCGTCGCCCCATGCAGGGATACTACACCCACCTAACTAAAAAGCGTGCTGACAGGAGCAGTGCCTTCCCCTCTTCCATGGAGTTGGTTTGGATTTCCCAAATCTCAATAACTTGAACCCTTACATTTGAACTGTGCAACTTGCTTTAGGCCCATCAATCGAAAACAAAACTCTTGATGGAGATTACCTTGCTGCACGGATATCCTACTGCTTAACAGCGGCGCGAGAACCTCAGAAGGGTTTTGCTAATGTGGTACCATACTGACGAATACTGGTTAGTAAATTAATCAAATGCCTTTTTTCATCTGGGTTTTAGGGCTGAGCTTGTGGACCAAAACGATGGTAAAACCCACCAGATGTGTTTCTGAATCTCAGTTCGGATGTAGGATACATGTTGTGGAAACCTGGCTGAATTGTATTACTGGGGATGCAGGATGGATAGCTCAGTGGCAACGTGCTTGTCAACGCAAGACGACACAGAGCAACAAAGGTTCGAATCCCGGGTCTGCGCTTAGAAACCTCTTCAGTATTAAACGAGTTATAAATAACCTAGTATATTATATACTATGACAGCAAGTCCAGTACCCCATACATATCCCCATCCACGTGCAACTTTCTCGTAGCAAAACTAAGTGCCATTTTATCTTTACTGTGGCAATATCCCTTTTTTTTTTTTAAAGAAAACATAATTTAACATAATTTAAAGACAATATGGTCCCGCTGAAACCCATTCATTAGCATCTAGCACACACACCGCAACAGACCACACTCGATTACTGACCAGATTATGGACACTGTTCTCGTCTTCAAAGTCTGCAAAGAGGCTGTTTTTCTCCAGCAGCCTGCGCCAGCATCGCACCAAACCGAGAAAAACAAATGCAGGAGAAAGCAGTCAGGCTCGGGCATGCAGAGTACACAGCAGCTGGCCGTTTGATGGCCTTCAATGTATATACCCTCCACTCTCACTTTGTTTGTCTCAGTGACCGCATTTCATTCGGGGGCTGGTGGGCTCGAGCCACATGGCACACTTAATTCACATGTGCGCACACCATTGCGAAGATACACAACCATGCAGATGCGCACAAATTAGGGGGGGGATACACCATCTGAGGGTATTGTACTTCGGGACGTAATGCATTCTGTTTTCATTATGAACACCGAGGATACTTTAGCCTCGCAATCAAGAACAGGTGGAGCAGGCGCAGGGTCCTGCCCATTGGAAGAGAGCAGGTTACAGAAATGCAGGCATGTCGGAGTGTTCTGTTAGGTTACATTAGGCAAGCTTGCTGTATTGCTTTAGCGCCTTCAGTTCTGAAAGTGAGGAATAAGGGCTGCTTTATAAAACAACTTTTTTGTTCCAACAGTAATCAGTTTGACCGACATACAAGACAAGGGGAGGTGTTACCACAAACAAACCGCTAATACAGGCAGGCCTGGAATTGTGTGAAAAGGGCAGACACAACAAGACAATATGGGCTGTTTTTTGGGAAAGGTTGGCCATCAAGATAGTTTTGATGACTGTTACTGGCCCAATGATCTTTAAAATTTACCATTTGCCACACATTGTCACATAAATCCATTCCTAGGTACAACTAGAACAGTTCCTCTTGAAAAACAGTGATTTGCATGAGTGGAACACTTGTTCTGAACCTAACTTGCGTCGCATCTAGATAGAAATGTGACTGTTAGCATGCGCCACACTTAGAATTATGAACCTAGCTCGCGTCAAATCTAGATAGAGAAGTGACTGTCAGCAGGTGCCGCACCTAGATGGAATCCCACAATTGCAAGGACAGCAATGCCAACTAACCAACTAACTAACAATTCCATCCCTCTGCATACACCTCTCAAACTCTAACCAAACACAACCACAAACCTAAAACGCAGCAATCCGCACAAACTTCACAACAATGCAACAACAAAACAAGCCACACATAGACTTGCACAACAGCACACGACGACTACGGACCACAAAACACCCCAAGCCCAGCCAACGGACCCACCGTGCTGAGGCTGTCAACAGCACATCACTGCTCTCTTGCACTTTTCCTGCTTCCTCCCACTAACTCAAACTCCCCTCCTCTTTCAGAGCCGCCAGAGTGCCAAGGCTACACTACGGTGGTGATAGTGCACGGTACAAATGTCCTTTAACATTAACATTAACGTTGTGCTTGAGTCTGTTTTTCGTCCCAGACCAACAATGAATATAGGATCTGTGATGAATCAAATTCCGGGGTACCAGTGGTCAAGGAGTGAATATCGGTTTCCAAACCTTTAATCAGCCCCACACCGCTTATATACCAGAATGGATCTGAACAGATTGTTGTTGTTATTGTTATTTTGCATTTATATAGCGCCTTATATACCATTGGTATGGTCTGAAGGCGCTGGTAGGTTGAACGCCCTTGGGAACTGAAGTTCGGGTCAGTAGAGAGAGCCGAGAGAGTCCAAAGGTGCGAGTGCGCACCAGGTATGTGTGCAGCTGGTGCGGAATTCGAGTGGTAGCTGCTTCTTAGCGGTAGGTGTGGTGGTTGAGAGATCAGGAGTATGTGTTCGCTCTGGCCGGGTTTATCCAGACCGAGTGTGGCTGCGTTAGGCCTGAGGAGAACGCCTGGCTGGGGGGTGTGAAACCAGCAGTGTTTACTTAAGAGTGATGGGGAGTAAGCGGGAGATGTTGATATGAGAACAGTTATAACGAATGGTGTCATAGTATCTCTCTGTTCTAGTTGAGTGGTGGTGTAAAGGAGAGAGTAAGCGTGGGGTGTGGTATGATGTATGCTCTTTCAAATGTTCCCTGTATTCCAAACCATATTATGTACGTCACACAATTCTGTGCGGTCATGTCCGTTCTATGCATTTTTGTTCATTTCATGCGTTCAAGATTGCCCTAAACACTCCTGTCTGCTCGACACACTAATGCACTCTAGTTCACCTTGCGTGCTCTAGTCTATCCTTCATTCTCCAGTGTGCCCCACGCATGCTCTCATGTATTCCATACGCATGCACTCCTGTCCTCCCCGCGCATGTACTCCTGTCTGCCTACGCACTCATCCGCTCTGTATACTCGTACACTCTGTATACACATCCGTTCTGTACGCTCATCCGCTCAATACGCTCATCTGATCTACACACTCATTGGGTCCACACACTCATCAGGTCCACACACTCATCAGGTCCACACACTCATCCGCTCAACATACTCATCCGCTCAACGTACTACTTGTCCGCTCTATGTACTATTCATCCGCTCTACGTACTCATCCAATCAGCATACTCATTCGTTCAGCATACTCATCCGCTCTACATACCCATCTGCTCCATACACTCATTCGTTCCATGCGTTCATCCGCTCCACACACTCGTCCGCTCCACACACTCATACGCACCACATACACTCATCCGCTCCACATACACTCATCCGCTCCACATATACTCATCCGCTCCACATATACTCGTCTGCTCCACACATTCATCCAATCCGCACATTCATCCAATCCGCACATTCATCCAATCCGCACATTCATCCAATCCGCACACTCGTTCAATCCACACACTCGTCAATCCACACACTCGTCCAATCCACACACTCGTCCAATCTACACACTCGTCCAATCTACACACTCGTCCAATCTACACACTCATCCATTGGAATAAAACAAGCATACAATTAAAATTATACACCTTCTTGTCCAATTTTGGTAACAAGGACGGAATGGCAGGCTTATTTCTTCTGAAGGGTGTGGATCGTTGGTTAGTTACAACACAGCGAGAATACAATTATTTCCCAATGATAAAAGGAGAATCAAGTCAAAGTTCTATACAAATATCTACTTTATTATTATCATAACAGGCAGTCTAACAACACTATGAAATACAACCCACCCTGTAAAGGTGTGCAGAGAACAGACACTTCTACGAAGCAAAAGGGATGCACTCTGGATACCAACAGGAGGGTAGTTGGTATCGGTAATAAGCACAATAGTTTGTAAAGGTTTCTTGGATTCAGCAAATGAAGAAAGGGTCTTAAAATGTCTCAAGTGGCTTTCTGGGAAGGACCAGGGGGACAGAACCACAATTTACCTTTTGCTGTAGGTGTTCTTGATGCTCAACAGTGTCGAGCGGTTTCAGGGTGCTTTGTAAGCTTCTGTGACAGAGTACGAGACAGGAGTCTGCTGCGGGTATCAGGCGGCAAGACGGTTCGGCGAGCGAAGTTTGACGAGCTGATGCAGGCTGGTCTACACAGCGACTCAGGGTCAGGAATCGTCTCAGTGCTGATCAGCGGATCTGAGGCACTGGTCGATAAGTCTTGGGTGTCTTTCAGTGACTGCGGCCTGGCGGCGATCAGCTTTACAGTCGGTTGCGGATTGATGGACTCGACTTGCTCAAAAATGTCCTTTAAGGCAGATGGCGGTAGATGCTTGTCGATGCACTTCTCCCAGCTTCTTCACTTGGCTCATGTCGTCCTTTAAGGTGGACGTCCCATAGCTCGGGAGTGTGTTGCAGGCAGCTGCCTTATCCTTGGTTTTGGGTTCAGAGTCCTTCTGGCACTCCCTGTGCAGAAAGCTTGCTGCAGAGCCTAGCATGGCATGCTGTGTGCCGGCTGGTACCAGTTTGGAAGTGGCTGAAGGGACTACTGAGTTATTTTCTCCCTCTGTTCGCTGGGAAAAGTTAAGGGGAAGGATCTTGCTTCCCTCTTTGGATGCTCCTGGCCTTCCCTCACTGGCGGAAGCTGTAAGGCAAACTGTACCATCGGCCAGGATCCAAGGTTGAATTCTTCTTTTTTACTTCTTGTGAAGTCTAGAGATGATCTGCTTAAAGAAGGGCACCAGCCAAGTGGGCCTTAGTGATTGGTGTACGCTAAGCCTACCTAATTGAACCAATGCTGGTGTCCCTACCAACAATCTTTAGTATGCTTGAGGTCATAACCAGAGTGCTTTGCAACAGTAAAAGGTAAGGGGGTGAAACAGGGACTAAGGCGTGTACCAGAACTAATATGGTGGAAACCTCCTCTCAACAGAAAGAGCCCTGGGCTCACTCCCTTGCAATACTAAGTCGGTATGCAGATTTTGCATCGAAAAATGTTCCATCAAGGGTTTTTTTTATCAAATTTTTTCCAACGAAAAAATGTGCATCGAATGCAATTTTCTATGGGGTAAAGGGTTAATTTTGTTTGGGGGTTTTATTTAAGGGGTAATAAGGGGATTAAAGGCCTCCCCCCCAAAAAAAAGCATTCGCACTTTAGTTGGAAAAAATTTGATGAAAGACATGTAAGCTACTAAGTCCCACCCATCTGCCTGTCTGTTGAGATCAAAGAGTATCTCTGGTTAATGTTCCTCCCTGTGTGCTTCCTGTTTACAAGGGCAGGTCTAACCATGAAGATGCGTAGAGACCAGACTCTCTGGCTTCTGCAAAACACATTCTCGTACCTCATGAATGGGGCCCCCTTAGCGGGGTGCCCTACTGCAACAATAGTCCCAGACATGTCGGTTCACTGTCACTGATACTGAGCGGCGGGAGCTGGCTTCAGGATGACACAGTTAAATATGAAAGGTTGTTGGGTTTCCTGTCTCCTTTGTTATCCTCTGCAGTCAGGCTCTCTGAGGGCATGTTTGAAGTGCCCTCTACTGGTATGATAATCGCTGACACCATCTGCAGGGTCTAACAAAAGAGCAGGGTGGATCCATGGAGCCTTTGTCAGTTAATCGGGCTGATCATGGCAGGGGGGGATTTGGCCTCCCCCTTCCCGGGGTGATATTGTGCCCTCCTCTGCTGTCACATTCCAACTAAATATCACTTGTGCGGACTGTAACTGTGGGAAGTGTACAGGCCGGAGTACTCAGGTCTATGCATTTGTTGTGGTGTGAGCATAGGAAAATGTGTGTGTATTAGCCCCACACATGTTCCTGAGGTCTGTATCCCATCATTGCATTCATTTAAAAATTTTAAAAAGCTCAGGTGAGCACACACGCCCTCCATGCAAATGGCCGAATTCTAGACAGAAACTGCTGAGAAGAATTATTCACAAGGCTTCTCTGTGGATGTTGTGAAGCTTGAGGGCAGCTACAAGTAAGACATGGCATGTGTTAACAGTTCAGCCATGTAAGTCGTGTACTTAGAAATTGGCAAGTGTTTTTGTGGTTTATAGAGAGAATAATGACTTTGGCAAGCTCATTGCCTGGAGAATCATAAGAAGCATATGACTTAGCGCGACTGCACTTAAGATGGTAGAGTACGACTATTCGAATAGCACATAATCAATGGGCCATCCTGGCCACCCCATCCACCCACTTACATATGCATATGGTTTTCTTTCCCATCATTATAGTTCTCCTGTGTCATCTCTACGCTTTTGCTAATCAAATTACAAATGTTTTGTCTTCACGTCTTTGTGTATGAAATTGGTCGTCATATCCTGTTTGAATTGACCACTTCCGATCTATATGCATGCTCCTTAGCTATAGTCAACTAAAAATCTAATTTTAATCCCTATAAATATGGGAGACCCAGACTATCTCCCTTGTTCACCCCTTTCCTCTGGTGAACACATGAGTAGATTGAATTAATCCAAATGCTGGTTGTGGTTTTGCAAAATGGTTGATGGGCGAGTTGAAGAGCAGCACCAGCAGCAAGTAGCTTTGTAAAGTAAAACAAACTCTCTCAGAAAATGGTTACAAATCTGCAGATTAAAAACACAATACATTTCCTTCCCACCTGCTCTGGAAGAAAATAGATGTTGACCTCTAGAACCTATGAAGAACAGCAGCAGTCTGGAGAATGGCTCATTGGGTGTTTATTCCATGCCTTGTTTTGTACCTTTTTGGGGATGTTCATGTAGCTTAATTTAAGCATTATTGTGCATGCATCTTCTATTTTTTCCATATTGTTTATTGTAATTTAAAAACCTAAAGTGAGAACATTTGATAGCAGTCATTAACTTGATATGGAGTGATCAATCAAGGAATAAAACAGTTTGACAGAATTTACATAGAGAGAACAAATCTAAAAGACCACTATATTTGCATTTGTATCATCACCAAAACAATCCATAAAGGGGTCCATGACAGAAGAAGCAATATTCCACCGGACATATAACTATCACTATGTAGCATACTTTGGGTTAAAGGCTTGAAAACATAGATGTCATTTCTGACATAATTTTGGCAAGTATTGAGGTAATTTGCAAAAATGAATTAGTTGGTTTGGCATGTAAAATTAACTGATCTGGAGGGAAATTGATATATGTGTACACCAAGGCTATGAATGAGCAGAATATATGGGGGTAATAGTGTGTTACCGACATACTAAAATGATTGAACCAATGATACGTGGTGAATGTTATGTGGATGATATGGCGTTATTAATGAGGGTTAAGGCAACGTGTGGATGATAAAGAGTTACGAATGTTCGGCTAAAAATGTCCTACATCTTGTGCCATAAGGCATAGTGAGGGCAGCTTAAGAGCATGTGCCAAGAAAAAGAAAGGCAGTGTGATGGCCAAAACAGAGGCTGCATTGCAGAGGGAAGCAACCTAATGTCCTGGCAGTGAGGTATACGCAGTTAATTTTCAGAAGTCTTTTGAACATCAGATCCTCTTCTCCACAACAGAACATTTGTGCAAAGGCTATCCCAAATACAAGATACCAGGAGGGTATAACCTCTGCTTTATAGCTATTTAATTTGGAAATAGGAAATAAGTGGGTGAACAACCTCAGATATGTGTTCTCGAAGCGCAGTGTCTGGAAAACATTGTTGGAAGTACAATTTGGTTCTTCTTGAAGAAGGGTTTTATGTATTGAAAACTTTAAGGTGAATCTACTTCATCTCTGGTAACAAGTCAAGTTTACTGAGTTCTACAGAGGTGTGATCTCTTCTTTAATCTACATATTAGGCACAGTGCTGTTGTCAATTATATGATATGATATGATGTGGCATTTATAACGTGCCTGTACACAAGTGTTTCTAGTCGTGACAAGACAAGTAGGGGGAAACAAAGGGAGGACAAAGTGCAGGGAAGGTTGAAGGGGAGAAGTGCCAGGGGGGAGTGGAAGGGGGTGGTTCAGTTAACTCACAAGTTCAGCCAGCGGGTGGCTCATAAGTGCAGAGAGAAGGGACTGTAGGGTTGCAGATACAGACCCTTAAGTGCAAGGGAGCCTGGAGGCAGTGCAGCAATGCATTGCCTCCTTGCCATTAAAGGTTCTGGAAATCTGTTGTAGATACACAGTGCCTAGAAGAAACATAAACCCTGTCAGTTACAATTGTTCCCCCATTTTGTGATAACAGGCACATTATTTCTAACATTTTATTTCTGTTCATACCGTCCCATTACATTCAAGCATTTCTGTTTACCTCAATAGTTTGGTCCTCTGACTGAGCCTTTATTTTCTGTCCCGCCCTGTGCAGATTTATTTTAAAATAATTTAATTCAAATATGGTAGTTATTTTGTTATGGTATTAATGTGAACCCTCATCCTATGCTTCATAAATACTCAGTTTGCATGATATTGATGATATCTTCATCTGCTTCTTTATTGCTCGTCTTTTCCTCAACAATTGTAGGTTTGAAGTGCAGAGAATAACTGGTTGGGGTGCTAGTTTAAAAGCATTTTTTCGCATGTTGTGTCACTTGCAACACATACCATTCTTGTTTCATATCCTCAATTCTCTGTATTTGGGGCAGTATGGCAATAGGGATGACCAGTCAAAATGGATCTCATACCTTAAATGTATTTGCACTTTCAGTTCTGAGGGCCAATGAGTCTTGTGCTTTTCCATCACCAAGTTTACATCACAGCCAAGGAGCAGAATTAATACAGGGAAACCTTTTCATCTACAAACCAAACTGAACACTAAGGTCCAGCAACGATATTTTTCCTTGAATCTAAACCATACTCAAAGCGGAAATTTGATGGAACAGCATTCTCTTGCATCGTGGCAAACTTTAGAACTTGCTCCCAAAGGAAATACGAACAATAGAAACTCATCAAAAGTTCAGAAAACTGCAAAAAACATGGCTCTTTAACTTACCAAGCTAAACAGGAAACATCATCAAATGGAAACTGCCAACACATCACAATAGTAACACCCAAAAGAACCAAAACCTGATGAACCAAAACATGGATAACCAATGAAATAAAGAATTTGACCGCAATCCACCATAGAAGAATATGAACCTGACAGACCAGCATAACCGTGGCACAAAAGGACACAGACAACTCTCCAATAACCCTACTAATAACTTTCCAATATCCTGTATACTCACCCTCAAACACTGAACAAAACATACTCATACCTCTACTGCTGCATAAACCTAAAACCACCACAAACTACAAACACTGTGCAACACCCAGCAGGAAACTAAACCAATTACACACGAATCACTGCATACACACTCACACCAAAAACCACATAATGCCTACCAATCAAAAACAAATCAGCACACAGTGACCAGTGTTTCTGAACTGAAGCTAAAAACAGTACATCACACCTATCTTGCGCTTTTCCCTCTCAATCCCAATAGCTAAGCCCTCCCTGCCTTCGTTCCTTTTCAGAATCGCCAGAGCGCATGGAGACCATGAAAATGGCAGCATTGTAAATCACAATAACATAACATAAAATATGTCAGCTCTGCAACAAGTTAGATACAGCTGTCATTAGCGATAAACAACTAGGTTCCATTTGTCACTAACCCTTTTGGCTCCATCTTCCCAGCCAATCCATATTCCAAAAGTCAATACTTGGCTATGCCTCATTTTGTCCATACACCAGAGTTGAGGCTGTTCTTTTAGTCACATTGTCCACTCAGTTCCAAGTCTAATCCACAGATCCTGCTTTACTTTGGGATCATTCATGACATGGCGACTGGGTCTCTTGCTGACTTGGATATCCCATAAGCCAGGTATTATTCGATATGTTTCGGCCAACATATTCTTGATAGGCCTGCAAGCATAGAAAGAATATTGTGCCGCCCCGATGCCACACTGCCGGCTGGAAAACTTCCACAGATTATACCAGGGTCACAGCATAGCCATTACTTCTGAAGTTCCATCGAGAGCTTCTGCACAGGACTGATGAGAGATGTAATCTCGGATCACTTTCAGCTGGTCATTCAGGTAGTACTGCATTTCATCATATTCATTATCTCCATCGATCTTTAGACAAGCAGAAGTGACATTAAACGTGAGGTTGGTCAGCACAGCACTTTTTGTGTGTTGTGAATTACATCTCCAATGACGTGGAGCCCTTCCATGCTTCCATCTATATTTGAGAAGTCTGCCCATGTTATCAACCCTGTTTACTTCTCTAGCTCCCACAACCTTTCTCCGCTCACCTTGGCATGATCTACATTCCAAGTTGATGCTACTGAATTGACCCCATCCCAAATGTGACTTTCAAATCTGTTTGCTTAGTCCTTTTATGCATCAGCTTCCCCTGCTTCTGTGTAAAATAAATTGCTGCTCCTTTAGAAAAATGTGGAAACTGAGGCATCACTTCAGAGTTCAATATTGGCAAAAGAAGTGCATTTAGCTTAACATTGCATTGCCTACTGCCCATTTCTCGGGGCACTTTCCAACCCACGTTTCGGACTTTCAGGACAATGTAGTCTCTCTACCTCTAATTCTTGGGAGCCAATGATGATAAAACACACATTTAATCAGGGCACAAATGATATGCAATACAGGCAGCCTATCTAGGTAGACACTTCCCCATCAAATAAAAAATGTCTCTCCACTATAAGCTGATTGTGCATCAAGTTTAACAATATAGCATTTTCTATTTTCTTCTGTTTCCTCGTTATCCGGAATACAGAATCTTGGGGCTATTAGTCTTTATTTGCATGCAATAGAACACCTCATCCTCATCATATTGCGCCTTGATACACCTTTTAGTGTTTAGGCGCATTATAAATACCAAACAAATGAAAAAAGAACTCCACTTCACTTTTTCCGTTTTGAATTTTATTGAGCTGTTGGTAATCCATTGGGTTGTCCTTTTGTGTAGCTTTCCTTGTTCTAGAAAATAGAGCTTTGTCGAAAAGAAGAAGGCAAATTAGCTTTCTGTGTTGGTCTTCGCCAACCAATTCGTTTGACAGTGTAAATGTTAATATAGGGTAAACTTTTACAATTTTCGGAGCCACCCTTTTTCTTGCTCCATTTTAATGCAGGCATTGGCCCTCATTCTGACTCAGGCGTTAAGGGGTTTACGGCGCCGTAAACGGCGCCGACCCTTAACGCCTGATTACAAGGTTCCCTTTGCGGGATGGCTTTTAACGGCTGCTTTTTTGCAGCCGTTAAAATCCATGCCGCAAAGGGACTTTGGCGATAATTACGGCACCGTAATTTACGGTGCCGTAATTATCGCCTTTCCCCATTCCCATTATGCCCTATGGGGCGGGAATGGGAAAGGGTGAAATGGGAAATGGGGATTTACCGCCCCACTCACCTTGGAATGGGGCGGTAAATCCGCCAACCACCATGGCGTAAACATAGTTTACGCCATGGTGGTAAGGGTACGACCCAGGCGGTAACTTACCACCTGGGTCGTAATGAGGACCATTGTCTTGATAGAATCTTTTTTTCCCAATTGTTAGGAGCCCAATTTGGGAGAGTCTTGTAATTTATAGGAACATGTCTGAACGTACCTTTACTGGCTCTGGGGAATTTGTGCACTTTCATCACTTCCTTTATGGTGCATACCTCATAACCCGATATCAATTATCCCTCGTTATCTCATAAACATGTCCCATCCACATAGAACTCCAGCTCTGAGTTCTATAGCAGTATATCATACAGAGCTTGTCCTGGATGTGTAAGGGTGGCTGCTACCAAAAGGTGGGACCCGGGGGGAACGCAAAGCGTTTCCCCCCGGGGAGGTTTTTGGCGCTGCACAAGGCCAGCGAGTGGCCGTGGGGGGCAGAGCGCCTCCCCGGGGTATTTAAGGGGCCAGGGAAGGTTCGGGAGGCAGGTGACGGTTGGACTTGGCGATTGTGCAGCAGTCCGGGTCACCTGCTCCCGAGCCTTCCCTGTTAGCTGTGCTTTCCTTTTCGGTGCGGTGAGGTAGCATAGGTGAGGGGATTAGAGTTGTAGTAGTGGGGGAGGTTAGGCATAGTTAGCAGGAGCATTTCTGTGAATTTTGTATAATTGTACGCTACATTTATAGAGTGGTATCATAGTCGGGGGTACCGTACATAAGGTGCCCCCCCCTTACCGGTGTTTCTCTTTCCTGGTGGTGCTGCCAGTGGGGGCGGGAGTTTGTTCTCTGCCTTGTCTCTGGGGGTTCGGGAAGTGGGTTTTGTTTGTAGGAGCGGAGCGCGTTAGGCCGGTCTGCGCCCGCCCCTCACAGTTGCGGGTCCTCTGTGTGTTTTGGGGGAGGGAGTTGATCCTGCTGTACGAGCCCGGCTCATAGTAGGGGGGCGGCTCGCTGCCGTCGCTCGTACAGTATTAAGGGAGAGGGGGCAGGGTCAATTAGTGAAGCGACCGCCACAGGCATTGGGTTAGCGCTGGGGGGGAAAGAATTGTGGTTTTATCCTGCCGCGAGTGCCTGCTACTTCCTTAGTTTTATGGGAGCACGGTAGCTGTCTCCTATAAGAGAGGGCAGTGCGGCAGCCTTAAAGGGCCGCGTTCTATTGGCAGAGTAGGCAGTGCGGTGCGCACGGCAAGCCGCCAGAGGGCGGAGTGTCCCGCGGCCTGCTGTTACAGAATCTGGAGCCCGGGTGCGCAGTTTTTGGGGTTTCTTGGCGCTGTTGGGGGACAAGTTGAATTAAAGAAGGGGTCCACAGGCCAGGTTAGTTTAGGGGAATTAAATAGAATTTTTGGCACCAAGTGCGGTGAGGCTTTCAATCCACCAGGGGGCAGTGTCAGTAAGTTAGTTTTGGGCCGTTAACTTGGGGTCAAGGTGTAATTTTCTCCCACAACAGTTTAGGTGCTGTAAGGGGCTGTTTAAGGAAAAAGTGGGATTTAGTAGGTAGGGGGTTAATTTAAAAAAAACAAAATGTGCTTGGTCAAGGGATTAGTTATTTATTAATCTTATACCTTGGGTATAGGTATTTTTTGTTTATCAAGGAGAGTAGTTTTGGTCTAGGGGCAGTTCTTTGTCCTGGGTTTAACAATTTTCTAGGATTTTGTCCACGGGTAGTTTCTGGCTCGGGGGATTAGCTAGTTAGCGGCAGGGGAATAAATTTAGTGCACAATCCAGATTAGTGGTGCACAATGGTGGGGCAGGGAGCCAGCAAGAAGGGCCTGGTAGTTGCTAAGGCTCTGAGGGAGGCCTTGGAAATAATTAGTAGGACATCTAGGGCCCAGTTGGAAGGGGCAGTGGGGGAGGTCACTGGTGGAGAGGTCACGGGTGAGGGGGGATAAGTGGGGGTAGGCCGCAGCGCAGAGCTGCAGCTGATGGGGCTCTCGCGGCAGTGGTGGCTTGCAGCCCGCGGCGGGGAGAGGTGAGGTGTGGGAATCCAGGGGCAGGAAGATGAGGAGGGAGATAGACAGGAGGGCGTCCGGGGGAGAAATGATTTCGGGTGGGCAGCCATCGAGGGAGGGAGTGATTGATATCCCTAGGGAAGCTGGGAGTGCTCAAAAGGAGGTGGCGCAAGGGAACCACAGCGGGGCCAGGGATGGGGCGCAGAAGGGGGTGGCAGGGCAGAGGGGAAGAGGGGGTAAATACCTGCAGAAGAGTGCAGGTGGGAGAAGGAGGGAGAGGTCCCCATCAATGTAGGAGGTTAGAGTGGGGCGCGGAACGGCTCCCCTAGGTAGGAGGAGTGAGGGCGGAGGGCGCTGCGCAGCCCCCGCTGGTCAGGTGGAGGTGGAGGGTTTTAGAGCGGCCCCTCCTCTAAAACTCAGCGCATGGAGAGCGTAGAGGGTGCAGCACGGCCCCTAGCGATGAGGACTCCAGGGTGGAGGTCGGAACGCCTCGCCCGAGAGAAGAGGACCAGGCAGGGGTTTCCGCGGCCCCGCCGAGAAGACATCAAAGGAGTGGCGGGGCGGACGCCCCGGGCTCGCAAGGGGAAGATCAACTCGATTGTGGCACGAGCTCGCATCCACAATGGTATTTGGGGGGGGGATGAAGTTGGTTTGGAGGATTATGTGGGGCAATGGGAGGTGGAAGGTTATAGGGCGGTAGGGGAAAGTGGGGAGGTGAGAAGAAGTGGGTGGTGGGATCTGGAAAGGCAGGTGCGGGGTGGTCGGGGGGCAAGAGGGCGTGGGAACTGTTGGCTGGGTGAGTCTGCTGACATGTTTTGTCCATCAGTAGGAGCCCTCTAAGGAAAGAGATGAGGAGCATCGGTGTGGACGCCAGACCGCAGGCGTGGAAAGAGGTGAGCGGGAAAGGGAATGGTCATCTGCATGGCAGAGAGGGGTCACAAGAGGGGGGGACGGGAAATGAAGGGGCTGGATTGCAAGGGATAAGGAAAGATGTTGGCGTACAGGCCATTGGAGCCTTGGGGGTTGAGAAGGGCATTTTCTCAGTGGAGGTCCAAACGGACAAGGTGGTGGATCCATTGGGGCTCGAGGGACAAGCTGGGAAAGAAAAGGAGGTGGAAGTGAAAGGAAAAGAGAAAAAACTGCCATACATGGGGATAACAAAACCGTTGGGGGCGCACTTGATGGCAGCGACCAGGGAGAAGATTCAGGCGGGGGAATTTGTAGATGTTTTTAAATTGCTACATAGGGAAGTGAGAGCTAAGGAGGGGTCTAAAGAAGAAGAGAGGGAACTGGCTTCGCGCCCAAGGGTTCCGGTGACTATTGAGAATTGGACGTCGGTATTTATCATTTATGCCAGTGTTTATTGTGAAAAATTACCAGAGCGTTGTGTGGCCCTGCTTAAATATATGGACGTAATTAGGAAGGCTTTCACGAGTTTCGGGGGCTTTGCCTGGGTAAGGTATGATGAGGAATTCAGAGCGAGAATGGCGGAAGACAGTCAGGCGGTTTGGGGGGAGATAGACATGGATCTTTGGCTGCAATGGATGGCCCCAACGAGGCCTGCCCTGACATTGCACACAGCAAGTGGGCTGCCGGTGCCTTTCCGGGCCTTTCTTGGTGGCCCCCCCATGAGGGGGCAGGGGGAGGAGGCAGAGGGCAGTCCTCAGCAGCATGTTGGGCGTTTAATAAGGACGGCTGCACAAGACCCTGTGTAGGTTCAGGCATGAGTGTAGCAAGTGTGGGGGAAAGCACCCTCTTACTCAGTGTTTCCAAAAGGGAGACAGGGGGAGGGGGAGAGGTTCAGGTAGAGGGGTTGTGGGGAAAAGCTTCTACGCCAATTAAAGTGGGGGTGCTGCAGAAATGGTTGCAATTTTATCCAGACAGGGAAGGGGCGAAGGTTTTGAGTGAGGGGTTTAGTCAAGGTTTCAGACTGGGTTACCAGGGCCCAAGGGTGTAGCGGTGGGCTGAAAATCTGAAGTCAGCCAAAGAAAATAGTGAGACAAAAGTTGAGCAAAGAAATAGCAGCGGGCAGGATTGTAGGGCCATTTGATGACCTGCCGGGTGACTTAGTTATATCCCCACTGGGGTGGTGCCCAAGAAAGCTCCGGGGGAGTTTAGATTAATACACCATTTGTCATGGCCGGAGGGCATGTCAGTCAATGATTTCATTGCCCCGGAAGAATGTGGGGTTGTATATGCAAGTGTTGACCAGGCAGTGGAGCTGGTAAGGAAAGAAGGGCGAGGGGCCTTCATGGCCGAGTGTGACATCAAGGCGGCTTTTAGGTTATTGCTGGTGCACCCGGAGGATTTTTGGTTGTTAGGTTTGCAGTTTGAGGACCGCATATACATAGACAAAGCCTTGCCAATGGGGTGCGCAATTTCCTGCGCGCTGTTTGAACGATTCAGCTCCTTCTTAGAGTGGGTTTTTTCATTTAATTCGGGTTGGGAGAGTGTACTGCACTATCTGGATGATTTTCTGTTCATTAGCAGGGCGGAAAGAGAAGGGGAGCGCAAGGGAATGCTACAGTTGTTTCAGGAGCTAATGGAGGAGTTGGGTGTGCCGTTAGCGGAAGACAAAACAGAAGGGCCTGCAGTGGTGCTGACGTTTCTGGGAATTAAACTGGATTCAGTGGCCATGACCTCACGCTTGCCGCACGACAAGGTGAGTAAACTGGTGGTGCTGCTGGAGAGAGCGGTAGAGGCCAAGAAAATGACGCTGGTTGACATGCAGAGATTGGTAGGGCATCTGAATTTTGCATGCAAGGTGGTGGCCCCAGGACGGGCTTTTTGTAGGAACATGGCGAGGGCTATGGCGGGAGCAAAGTGCCCACATCATCGGATAAGAGTATCGGGGACAGTGAGGGAGGATTGCAGAATTTGGCTGTGTTTTTTTGGAAAATTTTAACGGGGTGTCAATGTGGTTGCAGGGAGACCCGGTGACATGGGAAGTACAGATATTTTCTGACGCAGCAGGAGCAGGAGGTTTCGGAGTATTTTGGGGGGGAAAATGGTGTGCGGAGAAATGGCCAGATCTGTGGTTGAAGGAGGGAAGGAGTGTAGCATTCCTTGAATTTTTCCCATTGCTGGTGGCATTGGAGTTGTGGGGGAAGGATTTGCAGGATAGGAAAGTGAATTTCAATGTTGACAATGAATGCGTGGTCCATGTGGTAAACAGGCAGTCAGCAAGGGATCAGAGGGTGGCAAGACTCATGAGAGAGTTTGTGCTGCGCTGCATGGAATGGAATGTGGTGTTTAAGGCAACACATGTGCCAGGGAAGGATAATGGCATCGCTGATGCATTATCTCGTTTTCAATGGCAGAGATTCCGTGGATTGGCTCCAGATGCGGATCAGGAGGGGCAGCAGATTCCGGAGGAGCTGTGAAAGATAGGAAGATGAGAGCGCTGGCTTTGGTGGAGGGTTCATTGGCTGGGGCGTCTAAGGAGTCATACAGGAGGGCCTGGGAGGATTTTATTGGGGGGGGAGCGTGTAGTTGGAAGGGTAGATGGGATGCGGAAGAGCAGAGGAGGGATGATGTCATGAACTTCCTCCTGAGGTGCATGGACAGGGGCTGGTCAAGAGCAACTATAGCAGGGAAGTTAGCAGGGATTGCTTTCTACGGGAAATGGTTCTGGGGTTTTCAGCCAAGTGGGGGGGAAATGGCGAGTAGGATGTTGGAAGGATGGGCAAGGGAGAGTAAGAGGGACAAGGACAAGAGGAGGCCGATATCGGTGGAATTGCTGCAGAGGTTGGTTAAGGCAGTGGGGGGAGTGTGCTGGTCGGTATGGGAGGGGGAGCTGTTTGCGACCTGTTTTACGTGGTTATTCTTCAGGGCTTTTCGGGTTTCGGAGTTGGTGGGGGGAAAAGTGGGGTCTGGGGGATTGCAGTGGGAGGATGTGCAAATTACAGAATTGGGTTTGGACATCAAGATTAATAAGTCTAAAATGGACCAAAAGGGAAAGGGTTCTTGGGTTTTGTTGGATCAGGGGAGCAAGGATGTATGCCCAGTGCAGACAGGCAGGTTGTGGAAGGAGCAGTGTGGGGGTAAGACAGGCTTGGTGTTTAAGCATGAGGATGGGACGCCGGTTTCAGCGGCACAAGTATTGGGGGTATTGCGGAAGGCTCTGGTAGTGGTAGGAGAAAAGGCAGAGGATTTTGGTACACATTCATTCAGGATGGGCGCAGCATAGGAGGGTAATAGGTTGGGTTTCTCGGAGGATAAGGTGAAAAGTTTGGAGCTTTGGAGGTCTGGGAGATACAAGGGGTATGTCAGGGAGTTTCATAAAGAGGAATTTTGAAGGAAGGTGGCAGAAGTTTTGGTTGACAACAGCGTGTTGGGAGAATGTATTATGGTAGTAATTTTGTAATTTCTTTTTCAGATGCTGTGCGAAAGGAGGGGGAGTTGGCGCAAGTGTGGATTGTCGGCCATTCAATTGTTAAATGGGCTGGGAAAGAAGCGGAGAAAAGAGTTATGGGCAGGCAACTGGGGTGTAGCTATAAGGATGTGGTGGTAAGATGGCACGGGTTAGGGGGTCTGGGATGGAACCAGTTGCTGCCTATGTTGGCTGGGTTGCGGGAACGCTACGGGGCTCCAGAGGTGTTAATTATTCATGCTGGAGAGAATGACCTGGTAAGGGATACGGGGGTGGCTCTGCTAAGGAAAATGAAAAGGGATTTACTCTGGGTGCGGGAAATGTGGCCTCAAGTAGAGGTGCTGTGGACTAAGTTGTTGCCGCGGAGAGTGTGGAGGGGAGCGAGAAGCGAGGGAGTGATAGAGCGGGCTAGAAAAGGGATCAATAGAGAAATGGTGAAGTTTTGTGCCTCTGTGGCGGTGCAGGTGATGGAATTTAAGGAAATAGTGTATGAAGGCTTCATGATCTTTAGGGAGGATGGGGTACACTTGTCGATTTATGGGAACAATCATTATCTGGCGGACCTGGGCTCTTGGATGGGAGATTGGTTAAAGAGTTGGAAGTAAAGTAAAGTGGTGGGGGGGCAGAAAGAACACCTCGGGGGAGGGTTTTTCTGGTGCCGGGGGCATGGCCCCTTTTGATGTGGGGGGAGGGAAGCACAATGGGGGAATGACACGGGAAAGGATGGGGTGGTGCTGTTTGCAAAAGCGGGCCACCCCGGGGGAACAGGTATTGAGCCTGGAGGGGCATGGCCCCAGGGAGAAAGCGGGATGCCTGGAAAAGGGGTAAGGAGACGGGAGGGTCCAAGGGACAGTTAGGGAGGAAATGGCTTTATTTAATTGTTGGGGGAAAATGAAAAATGTGTAATTAGTTAATTGGTTGTTTTAATATTTCGTTAGTCTGTAAGACCATGGCGCCAGGTAAGCGTTTAATTGTAAGCTTTGGCCTGTCACATTAAAGCAACCTTTTCCACTTTTAAATGAGTCCGGGTTTTTGTGCAGTAAGCCAAAATGCAATTGTCAGTCAAGCTCTCCATCTATTGGGCTCAGGAGCAGCGAAGCGGGATTCAGTATTGAGCACCATGTTAAAGTCACATTTGCGAATTCAATAGAACAAGCTAACATTTTGTAAAATGTGAAGCAGAAGATGGTGAGTTTTTGTTTTCAATAATAATGCTTTATCTGCATGTGGCAAGGAGCATCACAACACCAAATATTCAGACCACTGTAGTGCAAAGGCAGCCGCTGCAACCGACCGGAAGCAATGTGACAGTCCAGTGGCAACTGGATTTAATGCAGAGGTATAAAAGGCAATAGGAAAGTGTTTGGAGCTGTGCCCTTGTGTCAACGCTGCTCGTGTGTAGCCTGCCTTCCCATGGCAGTCTGACTTAAGGCTGGAAGGGAAGACCTTTTCTAAGGTCGAAACACGTGTCGGCTATATGTTTTAAATTCGGATTACATTTTCAAAATACAGAAAGATGTTTGGACATAAGTTTGTTGAGAGATTCTAGTCCTATGATAATATAAGCCTAACAGGGTTTGGAGATAAATAAAACAAAGAACAATAGGGAGTTAAGGAGTGCATGGAGAATTGCTAAACCTTTGCAATAGTGAGGTGCCTTGCACACCAAGAGATGACCTCGGCAGAGGAAATGCCCTTTCAGATGGAAACACCCATGGAGTCTGTACTTTCCTCTTTTCCCTCGGCAGAAACATGAATACCAGAAAAACAAGTGCAGTCTATTGTTCTGCTCTGATTTCTCGAGTTAGCAGAAATTCAATAATGTCTTTCAGACATTGAGAAAAATGCATGGAACAGAGCAAGATGTTATGTTTTAAAAAATGATTGAGACTTATCTGACCCATTAAGCTGAAACACAGGCTTTTCTAAAGGCTCCGATACAAGACTTTACATGACTTTATCCCCCGTTTCAGAGTGCCAGGGAGTACTAACAGTGATCAAGGAACACACTTCATGGGAAATGAATGCAAGCACTTAGTAAGATACTGATTATTAAGCAAAAGCTATATTGCTCTTATCACCCACAAATAAAGGGAGTGGTGGAAAGACAAAATTAAATCCTGAAAAGTAAAATTTCTAAAATATGCACCAGAGGATATCTCACGGGCAATGCGTTTGTCTTGGAAGCAAGATAATGCAGAGCAACAAAGGTTTGGATCCCAGGCCCGTGCTTAGAGACTGGTCTCCAAGCTTAAGCATGTTACGAAATATGAATTAATTAATTAAAGTGGTTTGAAAAGGCCACGTGCGCTACTGCTTGCTCTGATGAACAGGTGAGGAACTGCAAACCAGATTACAGGACTGAGTCGACATGAAATCCTCACTAGCAGACTGATGCTTTTACCAGAGGCTGCATCACAGCTTTTGAGCTGAGACATTCTCTAGCTGATAGTTGATGCTGTATTGAGGTACTGCTACAAACTAGCCAAAGCTGTTATATTCATTTATCGCAAGGTGTGAGAGGTGCTCCCGAAAGAGCTAGCAACACTAGGTCATCCTTTCCAGCCTAGCAGCTGAGGCTTTGTGGATACCCATCACAGAAAAGACGGTCTGTCGGCAGAGTGGACTGGACCTTTTGAAGTTTTAATGGTAACAATGATGGCGGGCTGCTGCAGAGAACTCCCAGCCTAGACACATGCACGTTTTTGTTGGACCAGTTGTGGCATCAAGTAGAAATCCTGCTGTATGCAATCCAGTTTAGTTATGTAGTTATTTGTTCACTGTACTCGAACTAAGGCGAGAGAAACCCTGTCAAGCGCTTTGTTTCTGAAAGACTGACACTGTAGCAGGGAAAAATAATGTGAAGGCAATAACTACTACAGAAATTAGTTGTGGTGGAAAAAGAGAAGTATAATGGTCTAGTGTGACAAGGCCAGTATTCTTGTCTAGGAAGTACAAAGACCCTGCTGCAAGGAACTTTAGGAAAATCAAGAAATGGAAATCCGAACGTCTAACCCAAATCTTTGTGTAGTGTTGGGAGGTGCATAGTAGAGAGAGGAGGGGTGTAGTAGTGGGAGAAGAGTAGTAGACTGTATGCGGACCAGTTAGGCGCATGCCCAGTCCGAATTAGGTAACGCACCCGAATATAAGAGTATTTGTCGTGGGCTCTGAGTGCTTCTAAATGCCCTTTGGTGCCGAGTAACGTCCCAGTCTGGATTGTGTGGAAGAACTGTTATCCCTGCTTTCCTTCCATGCTTGTTTTGTGTTTTATTTCCAGTTCTTTTACATATTTGCTCCCATTGCCTGGATTCAATTTGGATCACCCCTTGCATTTGTGGTACAGTAGTGGGACTGAATTACTGGGTTTCTTTGTGGATTACCTTAATTAAAGCCTGACACAGTTTTCTCCCCAAGGAGGAGTCACTACTTCTTGGTTCTCATTTCGTAGCCAGGCCCTCATGCTGTCGGATTAGGCTCCTGGTGGACTTTGCATGGGACTTGTGTGCAGATCCTTCCAGGTTACCCTGACTTCACTGGGCGGTTTCCCTTATCTACGGACTCTAAGCTACACCGCTGATTCTCATTCCTCCTAGGACCATAGGGCAAGCTTCAACCAGGTGGGTGACTATAGTTGGGGAATTTCTCTAGCGAATGGGTGATAGAATCCATAGCTTTTTTAATGAAGTATATCTTGCCTTTTTTTGGAGCCCCCAAGGAGAGAGATGGGTGGCCTTGATCCACCTTTTCACCTGACCTCCTTGTTAGGAAACGGCTTCCGCAGACACATCGCCAGCACAACCGCAGACCTGTTGCATCAGGAAGCCGCCTAACCCAGTGAACTACAAACACCCAAAACCCAGCAAGACCCCACCCATCTCCCTTACTTACCTGACACACCGACAGCCCACTCGCCAGGGTCAAACGGCATTCCAAACGTACCAGACACACAGGAAGCATTCTGATTGGTGACTGGATTGGTGGCTGCCTTCAAGATGGCCTGCCACCAGACGTCAGTCAGGCAAACTCCCAGACACAAAAACATAAGTCAGGAAGATTACTTCCAGCTCACATGCGATAAAGGCAGAAAAGATGCTTGGCTCCACATCTTTGCAACAGCGTAATCTTACAAAGAACCGGCGCACCTTTCAGACCCTGCATCACAGAAGCAAGTCTATCCTTATTGTTAGGGCCATTCAGGAAGGCTCAATGTCTTTACAGTGAGGCAGACTAAGCTTACAGATGTTCATGTCACAATTTATTCTTGAAACTTGAAACAGATTAGGAGTATAACGAGAAAGGGGGGGCAGAGAAGAGTGCTGATACAACTCCTCCTTGTTGCAGCAGAGGATAGAGCCATCTACCCATTCATACGATTGACATTAACCCTTTCACTTTTTTAATATAAGTTGTATTCTGCTGCATTTCATACAGCCCTCGTCTGTCTTCATCATGGGTAAGATTAACCATTAGCATTTATCCATTCCGACCCGCCATACTATGTTTTGATCCCCCTTACCACATACAGTGTTATTCATTGTATTATTCCTTTGCCCAGTCTGATGCTGTTCCTGACCCTCCATCCCAAACCTTCCAGTCTACCGAAGAGAAGGCTACATCCCAAAACGCCTTCCAGACACATATGAATTTTAAAGGCAGACAGAAAGGGTTTAGTCAGTGACCCTTGGTTATCTATACCAGCAAGGGTCAATTACAGACTTGGTTGTTTGGCCATCCCCTTCCAGCACTGACCTGCATGTGTAAACCGTGAGACAGGTAATAGCACTGCTGGCAGCAGGGACTATTTCTCTTGCCCCTTGTCCTTAAGTCTGGGGAAAAGTCTCACTGTGTTTCTGAAGATTACCATCCTGAGACCAATAGCATCAATAAACATGCGTCCTTCCGCATTGGAACCACCCTGCGCATGTGCGCGCTTCCAACCATCCGTCTGTTTCACTGTGTCGGAGGGATTGTAGCATTTGCGCAGAACTGTGGATTTGTAATCCTGTGTCACATGGCTTTTTTCAGTTTGTCAACGGGCAAACGTTTTAAAAGGTGTGAGTCCTATCGGGGTCTTTTTACTGAGGCAGACTAGCACTGCCTTTCCCTTCAGTGCCTAGGGTCTGACCATTTTTCGCCCTCATACATTTTCTATGATGTGTTTTTATCAAAAACTCATGATCAAGGATCCTCTTCAACTATGACTCCCATGAGTATAGAATAAAGGCCTTGGACTCAATGGGATAAGAAAGTATGCTCTAACAGTTCTTTATACCTGAGACAAGTTATTGGCCACATTATCCTGGCAGCATGTAACTTACGCCTGTGGAAGTAGATTGCCGAATTCTCATAATTCCTCCCAGAAGACAAAGCGAATCAGTTCCTTTCAGTTGTGCGTGAGGCCAAGCTCTTGGCTATGGATATGTTGGAGGGTGCAGCAGAGGATGTAGACATATTCTTGAGGGGCAAATGCCTTGGTTTGAGAATGCACAAATCGGCGTGGCTCAAGGATATCAACCTTTTCAGGAAGCCAAGGGAAAGGTCAAATGGCTCCCATTTGTTCAACTCACCAATAGACAGTGGGCCTCCTTCCGACTCTGGCGCACAGGGATACCGGGCACCGGTAAGGACACCGGTGCCGGTAATCCCTTTGCGCCCTATTCCGAGGTCCCCCAACGGGACCCGTAAGGTACGTTTGGTCGGACTAAACGTACCTTACGGTTCCCGTTAGGGGACCAGGGCGCAAATAACGGCCTTGCCTTGCGCCGGGCCGTTATTTGGCCCCCCCATTCCCATTGAGCCTTATGGGGGCTCAAATGGGAATGGGGAATGGCTTGGTAAATGGGGACTTACCGGTCCCTCCAAGGTCGGAATGGACCGGTAAGTCCCCATCTCACCAAACCAGAGTCAGACCCGGTTTTGGAGGCAGCCATGGCGCAAATAGCGCCATGGCTACCTCCAAACTCGGAATGAGGCCCAATGAGCTTCTTAAGGAAAAGAAAAACATTAGCAGTCTGACATTTCATCTAAACCCCAGCCATCATTTTATGGTCGTTCTGACCACTCAAGAGCACTCTCAGGATTCAGGGAGAGAAGAGTAAAAGAAGCAGTTCCACATCTTCATCCTCCTCTTCTTTCCAAGTGTGTAAAGAACAACTTGCAAACAAAGCCTTCTTCTCTTTCTCTGCTCTGGTCTCTGATGCGATAAGGATTTGATAGTTCACTGCCCAATTAACATTCTTCTACGGTAGGGGCTGCGAGTGTCTCTCTTTGGAGCTTCTAACAAGGCATTCCCGGAAACAGTGATAAAAAGAGGTTTTTGGCTTCTACTGCCCCAATCCACCCTTATTCTGCCACCCCACCCTCTCCCAATACATTTCATTGAACCTCCTTGTGGAAGTCAGGAAACTTCTGGCCCTGAGGCCCATAGTGGTGGTGCTTGTGCATGAAGGAGAGGAACGATTTTATATCAGATTATTTGCAATCCAGAAGCAAGAGAAAGAAGGTCAGTGGGTGGCTGACAACTTCTCTGGTACCAATTCTTTTCACCAATGGGAGAAATTCAAGATACTAACACCTGTTGACATCTTTCTGCCATGCAGGAGGGGGTATGGGTGCTCACGATAGACCTCCAGGATGCCTATACACGCCACATGAAATCCCCTCCTCAGAGGAAGTTGCATAGATGTGCTACTCTGACATGATCCTGGCAGTACAGGTTCCTTCCATATGGCATCAGTGCAGCCCCCCGGTTCATCACAAAGGTCATGTCGTTGGTGATAGTTCATCTCCAGGAGAGGGGGATTCACATATGCCCTTACCTGGATGATGGGTAATCTTGTGGCAAGTCACTGGAAGAGGCCAGCTCGTCCCTCCAGAGGGCTGTAAACTTACTCCATTCTCTGGGCTTATCAGTGAACCTCAGGAAATCCTCCCTATCTACGAGCCAGACTGTTACCGGCATAGATTTCAAAAAGTATTCCCTACTCTGGAGCAGGTCCATTCCATTTGAAAACTGGTTATAACGTTTCTCGCTGCGACATGCTCCCTGCGCTTTTCTTTCCAGGGATTGATTGGGCTTATGGCCTGCTGTGTCCTGGCAGTACCTCATTCGAGACTCTTAATGAGGAACCTCAAATTTCACCTGTCCATTCACTGGAAACAGAATGCACACCCTCAATCAGCTCAATCCTGATCTCCCCTCAGCTCAGATCGACCTTGGAACGGTGCGCTATTACATAGAATCTACTCCTAGGAGTCACGTTTTCGCAAGAGGATCCCGAATTCTCCATAACAACGGATGCCTCTCTGGTTGACCTTGATGGGCTAATTGAGAGCGCACTACCTGTTGATGCCAGAGGACGTAGGCCAATATATACTTTTTTGGAACTAAAGCCAATAATCTTGTCTCTGAAGGCCTTGCTTTTGCCTTTGAAGGGGGTTCAACCTTGCAGACAATTCAACAGCAATATTTTGCCGCAACAAGTAGGGGGAAATGATATCTCCCACGGCATGTTAGCCTATGAGCTGTGGTGCAGGGCTATCAGTCACTACATCAACCTGTTAGTCTCTCACTTGGCAGGGGAGCTCAACATTGCAGCAGACACTATCAGCGGGCTCAATTATATGCCAACCGAGTGGGAGCTTCCTCAAGATCTATTGAATTAAATCTTTCAATTTTGGGGTATCCCCATGTGGATCTTTTCACCTCCAAGTCCAACAAAAAGTGTCCGGCTTATGCCTTGTGCGGGGGGAAAGGGCACAGGCACTCTGTAAGATGCTTATTGTCTGAAATGGGACCTAAGTTTCTTTATGCGTGCCCTCCACTCTGCTTTGTTACTGAGGGTGGTTCACAAAGTGATTCTGATAGAACCAATAATGCCAAACAGGGTTTTATATTCAGATCTTCTTAAAATGTCAAGACCTTCATAAAATATCTGACAAACCTCACATTCTGCTGCCTCAAGGTTGAACTGTCTAACAGAGATGGGGGTGGGATTGCTTCATCCTTGCTTCACTGTCTGTCTTTAGTAGCCTGACACCTGAGGACCTAGCATACTGCCAGTGAATCTATCTCAAAGGCACATGCACGTCCTGAGGACAGCTCTTAAGGCTTTCATGTAATCCCAATACGCTAGCAAACGGAGCAGGTTTTGCCATTGGTGTATGAGAAGGGCAGGAACCAACTTTATGCAAATCTGGATTGGGTTCTCTTCCTCACATCTTACTTAGTAGAGACTTGCATCAAGAATGGATCCTGCAGAACCTATTTTTCACCAATCAGTGCTTATCTATCAAACTGGGAGCAGATTTTTCCATATCAAACCTACTTAACAAAAGACATTTTGCAGGGCTCTTGTGATTATACCACTATGTGAGGGCCCCCACCTTCTCTGGGACCTTACTATGGTTTAAGTGGTTCTCTTGAACAGATCCTGTGAATCTGAGTGACTTGGAAAACAGCCTTCCTGGTTGCTATCACCTCAGCTAAACAGATTAATGACATACAGGCACTCTGTGCAGGCCTTCCCTTCCTGATCTTTAACAAAGACAACTTTGTGAAAGATCTCCATACTCCACACTTACCCAAATGTTTTGACAATAATTGTGTCCGACTATAATATTAACAAGATATATTTATGATGACCTTTCACTCTAATCCCACTTGGAACCTGAGAGGATCCTACATAACTTGTGCTTTACCATGGCTCTCAAGCTTTACATTGATAGGTTCTGAAGATCTGTGCCTCTGACACACAGCCTCCTATATACGTCACCATTACGATGCCGGGCAGGAGGGCAGGGACACCACTTAGGGGGTCACCAGAACACACTCTTTACCACAGTCCCTCATTCAGCCCCTCTGACCTCCACAGCCCACCTCCATCGCCGATCCCCAGCATCCGAGATATGGATACACGCATACGGCGCATCGAGGCACGGCATGAGGAGATGGCAGGACTCATGCGCCAGCAGCTGGAGGAGACCAAGTTGATGAGGAAGAGTGTGCAGGACATTGGCCAGCACTGTGCACGCGTCCTGGGCTGCTCCTTATTTGCAACAGTCCACCTTGCACAGAGGGTCCAGTAGGGGAATGAGGCAATCTCAGCACTGGCTGAGTCCCTCACCCTTTCTCTTTAGGTGACACTAGAGCGCAGGGACACAGCAGGTTCCGACCCCCACATCAACCATCACCACACCTGGCAGCACCCAACAGAGCAGCCCAAAGCACCGATCCATGCACCAGTCAGGCTCACCACAAACTTGCAGGTCCGGTGTGAAGAGGCCACAGAAGTGAGCCAGATCAAGATGTTTTGTGATACTTATACAACCTATGGGGTGTTTCTGGGAGGGTGTGTTTGGGAGGGTTAGTTGGGGAGGAAGCGGTGGGGAGGCTAAGTTGGGGAGAGTGTGTCTGGGAGGCTTAGTTGAGGAGGGGGTGGTGAGGAGGCTCAGTTGGAGAGGGTGTGTCTGGGAGGGTTAGTGGGGGAGGGATATGATATGATATATGACATTTGTAAAGCCCCTATACACAAGTGTTTCAAAGCGTGACACATTGGTGGGCCACACGTTTGTTCATGTTCGTTCATTCCAATATACATATGGTTCTGCAAAGGAATCCACATCTGGAGATTCAATTTGTGAAGTGGTGTGCTTTATTTTTACACTGTATCACATGTGTTGTGTGCCATGGGTCGTGAGCAGGTGCTGTGTGCTCAAAAGTAGTTCTCTATGATCCTGGCAGGCTGCACGCCCATCCCTGACATCCCTGTGATAGTGTTGGCGCATATCTGTAGCTGCATCCACTTTACCATCATCATTGTCCACTGGACAGATGTCAATGTCCGGGGCAGGAGAATATTCTGCCTGATACACATATTGTGCAACATGGCACAGGCCAGGATTATCTTCCCCACTTTCCCTGGCCTGTTCATCAGTGACCTACCGGAGTGGTGAAGGCACCGAAAACGTGCCTTCAATGGTCCAAAGGAATTTTAAATTGTCATCTTTGTTCTGATGTGGGCACGATTGTATGCGATTTTCCTGGTGGGTCTGTGGATCTCTCACAGGGCTCATCATCCAAGGTAGTAGGGGATAACCGGAATCACCTGCATGGAATGGGACACAGGGAGGGCCATTTTATTGAGGTGATTGGCAGTGCATACATATTGGGATGCGGGTGTGTGACACATGCATCTGGCTCTGTGCTCTTGCAGGCCCTCATCCACCTTGCTGCACTCTGTGACAGGAAATTCTGGTCAGGCCATGGGTAGGGTGCGGTGGTGGTGCTGGGTGGGGTGGATTAGGGATATGCTGTGCTTTGTGACATGGCAGTGATGCATTCTGGTACCTGTAGTGAACTGCATGTGCCTTTCTGTCTGTGCCCAGATTGTGATAGGGTGTCCATCCATTGACAAATGTGGAAGGTGCCAGTCGTGGCCAACCATTCTTGTATGCAGAATGTGTCCCTGCATTGGCATGGTGTCTGTGGTCCATGCCCTGGTGCCATTGAACATCTCCCATGCCCTGGTGCACATGAAATGTGGTGTGTGTTGATGCTTTTTCTCACCCAATAGCTAGGTCAGCTGTCCACTATAACGCGCCATGTACACAGTTAGGCTGCTATTTCGCAGGACCATGGAGTCATGGGTTGGACCCGGTAAGTGTGCGCAGCATTGTGTGATTGCCTGGTCTGCATCGCAAATGACCTGCACATTCAAGAAGTGGTACAACTTTCTGTTTCAATACACCTCTTCTGTGGTGAGGACAGCCACTAGCTCTAGGTATGTGCACTCCACTGCCCCCCATACATTAGGCATGCCCGTGACGGCATGGAAGCCGACCTTGGTGGTGTTCACCTTTGGCCTTGGTAGGGTGATGTGCTGGGACACATGATGCAGGAGGGCATCCATGACCTGCACAAGCACAATTGGGAAATGCTGGCTGTGAGATGCCATGCAACTCCCAGAGTACGTGTTGGAATGGGCCCGTGGCAAGAAAGTGCAGCACAGACATCACCTTCAACAGGGAGGTATGGCAGTCAGGATGCCAATGATGCTCTGGATGTCGTCCCGGATGAGCTCCACCATTTCCAGCATGGTCTCCCTGTTCAGGTGGTATAGTGTGTGGATCTGCCTGTCAGTCAGGGACCAGGGTGTTGCCCTTGTGCGAAGTATAGGTGCACGCCTACGGGGCACAACTTGCTGCTCATTGTTCTTATGCATTTTCATTCTCATCCTCCTCCTCCTCCACTGCCTGTTGGCCTGTTGCCACTGCAGCATCTCATGCTCATAGAGCTGCACTCCTACATGCAGCACCTCCAAGTCCATAACTACTGCTACTAGTGGCAGCATGGTTGTGTTGGAAGGTGTGTGGGGTCCTTTTAAGCAGTCCTTGTGCTCATTGGGTGCAGCTGGGTCACTTGGGTGCACCTGTGGCCTGTCTCTCGACACCTGGAACTGGTTACCGCCTGCTCCGTGGTGCTGGTGTTTCCGAGTAAACCGCTGTTGTAATGTTGCCTTGATTCCGTGGTGCCGATGTTTCTGGCACGGATTCCGAGGGTCCCGCTGTTTCAATACCCTGTGCTACCGGCAACGATGGCACAGTATCGGTTGTTACCGGCATTCACTCTCGTAGTGCGGTGGTCCGAAAATAGTGCCGCTAATCTGAATTACTGGCACTTTGTTTCTAGACCGCAAACCTTGTAATAAGGCTCAATGTTTTGTTTAAATTAGTAAATTTTTTAATACATTAAGAAGTTAATGAAAGGTCTCCTGATCACCCCTGACATCTTGCTAGCAACATTGTAAACACAAACTTTTGTAGAGACTTTTCATCAAAATGTATTTCAAATGGGATGGCATCAGTGATGTCATTAATGATATTTGCGATGTCAACTTTGATGTTCTGGGTGTTAGTCGTAGCAGTGCATGGTGGGTGGGGGGGGGGGGGAGTTATGGTTGCTTAGCTTACCATAACTGGCAAATTTCAGTTTTTTACCCAACCGCTTCAAAAGATAAAAGGCAAAGGGCCTCATTACAACTCAGGCGGTCCGGAAATAACGGTGGCGGTAAACCCGCCGCCACCGTTGTTTCCGGACCGCCTGATCCTGACTCCTGCAGGCGGGAGGTGATGTTCCCGCCAGGTCTGACCTGGCGGGTTTAACACCGCCTGCCTGCAGGGCGGACGAGGAAACAACGGCAGCATTACGAGATGCTGCCGGTGTTTCCATGATCCCCATTCCCATCGAGTCCCATAGGCCTCGATGGGAATGGGGATTAACACCATTCCGCCTCCGTGATTCCCGGAAAACCGGGGTTGTAATGCCCCGGTAATTCCGGGAATCACGGAGGCGGAATGGTAATACGAGTCCGGCGGTAACCAGGCGGTTTTACTGCCTCGGTTACCGCCGGACTCGTAATGAGGCCCAACAATGAAGTTTGCAGTGAAGTATCACAAATCTCTTGGCAAACATGTGTGGTACATATGAATACTGGTTTCAATGTCATTCTGATGTACATTGTATGCTAAGAGCCTAGGCCCACACACATGGTTTGTTACTTTAAGTTGTGCAGAATACGCATGGGATGACTTGTACGACTTCTTACCCACTGCAAACCAAAATAAAGAGGGAATAGATATAAAAATACCAGGAGAACTCTGTTCTCTTGCTCATGCCAATGTATCAAGGTACTTTCACCATCACTTCATTGACATGCTGCACTTCATCTCCAATAAAACTACCCGTCCACTCGGAGAAGTGGAACACTTCTTTTGGAGAAAAGAATATCAATCCAGAGGAGCACCACACATCCACATGCTTTTATGGATAAAATATGCAAAAAATTGACTGTGATGCCACTGTTTTACAGTTTATTGCGAAATACATTACCTTTGCCTTCCCTTCAGAAACAACACATAGTGAGATATAAAAAAAAGGTAAATACTATACCAAATGTTGCTTTGGCTTCCCTAGACAAAGGACAGGTAAATAGCTTGATTTCATCTGTTAGACATAGTGTAAAAGGCAAATCCCCTACAAAGACTTGCAACATAGCAAATATGAACCCATTGTCTGTTTAACCCTTGGTCCAGCTTCATCCCGAAAAGAGTACTAAAATCCTACTAGAGATAGAAACAATAGCCACAAATGATCCCATTAGCCAGGACATTTAAAAGAAACTATTTAATTGACACATACTACCCAAACAGAAGTACTGCTTTGGAAAACATGTGCCTGTATGACATAGCCCAAAACTACTCCTACAAAAACAATGTCACACCAGATGAGACAACTGGCAAATATTCAGTCTCAACTTGTGAAGGAAGCCCTAGTAAAATTTACCAAACCAAGCCTAATTATTCACATAAAGATATCATTTAAATCTCTGCAACATAGAGAACTTTATTACAAGGCCCTACTACAACTTTTTAAACCTTGGAGAAGAGAAGAATTATTAGGTGACCATTACTCATTTGAAGCTGCATTCAAAGCAAATGAAAGAAGCTTTAACAAAAAAAAATTCAAACAATGGAAACCAATGGTGGACAATGAACGCCAACAAGAGGAAGAAATTGAAGCTCTCCTGGGTAAAGACACTCCTGGGGGCAGTCAACCTTCCCTTATAGGAAGCCAAGAACCACTTGGAGAACCACTCATTCTAAATGAAGCAAAAATAGCCATGACTGAGCTATCAATCTAAACAAACAGAAGAAGACTTGTCAGTGCTCAAATCACAGCTAAATGATGAACAACTCACCATTTATCGAGAAGTCACTGAAGAAATTGAACATGATTTTAAACATGAAACTAAAATTTCAAGCTGTAAAAATTATAAGCCTCTGGTCCTGTATGTAGGTGGTGAAGCTGGTTGTGGTAAAACAAACATTCTTAATTAAAATAATCAGCAAATTTCTAGAACACTAAACAAACAACAACCGTTCAGCTGTTGTAACAGCCCCCACAGGTTTAGCTGCATACAACATAGAAGGTGTAACTTTACACCGACTACTGCTTCTCCCAGCAGAACACCCAAACAAATGAGAATACTACAAATTATCAGCATAAGCTGCTACTGAAGTACGCAGAATTCTGAAACAAATGAAAGTGCTCCTGATAGATTAAGTAAGCATGGTTTCCAACCTCATGTTGGCTTTAATTCATCTAAGAATGCAAGAAGTCCTAAAAACCGACAACGAAGAACTGTTTGGAGGAAACACTTTACTGTTTACAGAGACCTCCTACAGTTAACACCAGTAAAAGTTCAACCTATTTTTGAAACATTAGGACACAAACAATGAAGTAACACACTCAGCAACAGTGCAAATGTAAATCTCTGGCAACATTTTCGATACAGAGAACAAACTCAAAACATGCGTCAGTCTGCAGACCTCACATATGCTAACATTTTAAAAAGCTTCACTAAAGATGCAAAATCCATATTAAATACTAGACTAATTCATGAGCTATATGGGCAGAACACATCTGCTAATGAAGGCATGGAACAATTAACTCAACAAAATATAAAATGCATGTCCTTAATGCCAACACTTGCAAGCTGTAGTTAATTCAACAATACAATGTTGAAAAAAGAAATGCAACCCATACTGCATATCATATCAGCTCCACAGACAAACTAGATGGGCACAGAAAGACACTCCCTGTGTGTCACCAAGCAAGAGCACAACTAAATAGCATAGAAAAATGTATCTCCAACACAGCTGGATTAGAAAAAGTATTAACTCTGTGTCTAAACAGCAGAATAATTCTAAAACATAACCTTGACGTAGAACAATGTTTAGTCAATAGAGCAATTTGTACAGTTGTTGGCTTTCTAACATATCCACATGACAAAAACATTCAGTTTGTCAATTTCCACTTCAACAAACATGCAGAAGTTATCAAAGTAGGCAGCACAAAAGCACGTTTCCTTCTTTTCAAAGACACGTACAAACTATTCTCTCTATCTCTTGCATATGCTGTCACTATTCACAAATCGCAAGGCCTAACCCTAAATCATGCATTGTTTGACATTGGCAGCAAAGTCTTCAAAGAAGGTATGAGTTATGTAGAACTATCACATCTGAGTACACTTGAGGGTTTATTCCTAGTTAACTTTGATGCAAATAAAGTCAACGCTGACATTCCCTGCATCCTACAATAAAACAGGATACATGCACTGTATACCCCCATCTAGATATGTACCCTATACCTCAAAAAATAAAACCTTTAAAAAGAAAACTAATACAAACAGAGCCTATAGCTGATCTATCGGTAATACCGCTAAAAAAACAAAGAATAACTGCTACTCTATCAATTAATACAACCACAAAACTGTCTAGTCCAAAAACAACTGAACATCCATCAAAAGACAGAGAGACACATCTCTCTTCTCAAAAAACAGCTGCATGCCCATCAAAGGATAGACAGGCACAACTCTCTGGTCCATTTAAATTCAGCAGCACAACTGGAATGAATTGTTATGCAAATGTAGCAATCAATCTTATCTTCTAATTGCCACCAATTGTTCCCAACATTTAATTAAACGGCTCATACCAGTTGTGTTTGCAAATGCGCGTCCTTCTTAGAAATGCCACAAATAATGCTGACAGCACTTACAGTGTCTCAGGTATAAGGCAATAATTGGACTACTGTACAGGAATGGTACAATTCACCATAAACACACAGGAAGATCCACAAGAATTCCTAATGTACTTACGACAAGTACTAGAAACCAAAAACATACTTATAAATGAATTCTTCCAGAGTTCTTAAACCTGGAAACATACATGCACTCGCTGCAACCATGTTTCACAAGAGCACATCCCTAATGAATGATTTGTATATGTATCCATACCAAATTGTGAATCCATTCTATTTCACCAGCTTCTGCAGAATGCAAGTTATAGCATATTATTCCCTTTTTGCAATTCGGACAATCGTTTGAGCATACAAATAAACTCACATGACCAATATGTGATACTAATGCTTCTAAGGTACAATGCAGATGGTACCAAAAACAACTGTAAGCTTTCTAACTTCACACTCGGCCAAGTATCTCTTGGCAAGAAAACCTTCACAACATTGGGCATAATCTACCACACTGGTGCCACAACCACTTCAGGCCACTATATTGCATATGTCAAAAAAATAAGTGGTTGGTTTAAAATGTAACGACACTTCCGTTATTCCAAAACATACGCTATCAGCAAATCCAACAAATGCCTACTTAGTATTCCTTCAACCCAAATATACTCACTAAAGTATAGTACAATAAATAGTTAGAATACGCCAATTGGTATGTAACTACATCTAAAATACTATAATAGTACTTTTAAAATCCAACACAGTTAGAATACGTCAATGGGTATCTAACTACATTAAAAACACCCTTCATTGTAATACACGTCAAATATACCATCACAGTTATTCTTAGTGCAAAACTTCTTGTAAAGTCCAATACAGTTAGAATACACTTTAAACATTCCCTTAATTACAACACACTTCAAACAAACATACTATCACACTTACACACATGATTTTAGTCGCTTTTTTTTTTAATCCACTATGGATTTTTCCCAATGACTCAATGATTATTTCATGTCAATACAACAACAGTGTAGGACATTAAGGTTTTACCAAACATAGTACATAGAATGTACTATTTATTATGAGGGTCAGAAAAGTAAATCTATATGTAAAATTAACTCTTTTGCTTAACAAACTATACTGTTTTTTTCCACAGAAAAAGAGCCAGAGAATCCGGCCTTATTACCATTTGCAACTAAGTAAACATACATAGTATTATCCTATTTGTAATCTTCACAAAGAAAAAAATACATATTGCATAAGCACTATCCTCAATTGTACTACAATCATAAATACCATATACACTTCAATGATATAATTCCACCATATTACAAATACTGTATACTCCCCCTACAGTACCTAGAATTACTATACACATATTACTATAGTGTTTGTCGCCATGAATATGGCCACTGGCCACAACCACCACAATACAAGTGCATACAACACACCTTCAAATACCAAGACTCACCCAGAACCCCCTGCAATCCAAATGATGTTCACGGACAGCAAAACTGACGGCAGACTCAGCTGAACTTGCACACCCTTTTAAAGACAGCTCCATGTCAACTTTATTCCACTCCACCACCCTTTCCAGTCCCTCTTTAGGCCACCAAATAACCCCAAATGTGTTTTACAGACCTTATCCCCACCGGCAATGTCCACGGATGCAACATGGCGACCGTTTCAAAAATTCGGACGCAGCTCACGTTTAAGAACAACCAATTAGCATGCGTTTTCGAAGCCCGTGGACATCAAGCTACTCTACTGACGCATTTTCCCCAAATTTACAAAAGCACGCTTTCGGGACTAAGCTGCCACTCCTGGTGTATGTTTGGTGAAAATCCGTCCAGTGGTTTGGGCTATAGGAGTGAGCACATTCCTTTTCCATTGTATCTATGAGGATTTCAAAAATGTTGGGCCCACCCTAAATAACTTTGCGCCTCCCCCCCCCCTTGACAAAACCACTCTAAACTTTGCAGAATCATTTGAGGGGGGCCATGTACTTTCTTTGCAAAGTTTGGTGAGGTTTCGTCCAGCGGGGCAAAGTTATAAGCCACCCAAAAAGTACTCTTTCTATGTTTTGAGCAACCTAACTATAATTACAAGGCCGCTACCGCAGGCCCTGTCATATATCTCACTATACAAGGTATGTATATCAGTGTACTGCATATACATTTAATTATGTAATGCTTGCATCTCAGTACACAGTATCTATGAATGTAGATGCAATGCAAGCATCTTAGTGTAGTGTGTGACACTATGAATCAATATATGATGTATACAATTCAATATTCTGTATATGCATCTCTGCATAACATGTATGTAATGCAGTGCCCATTGTATAAATATCAATATATAATGGTTGCATCTAAATCTAGCGCATCTCAGTATGAAATATATGTCTCTTGTGTGCAGCATACAGGATTCGGTATATAATGTTTATACATCAACATGTGATCTATAACATCTAGGTATATAATATATTCATTTTACTATGCAGTATATATTTATGAATATTTAATTATGTCCCTAACTGCCTCCTATACTCAATTCCTACAGGTGAATTTTGGAGACAGAGTGTGGCATGCAGGTTTCTTTAAGCAATAAGTACATCAATGGTGAGCCATACTGAGTGTTAACTGTCAGCCACCTGAGTTAACAGACTCTATGTCATGGTATTTATGGTATTTTAACAAGTATGACAAGCCTTTACAATCCCATAATCTCTCAACGTTGATGAGGTAATTAGTGCCACTAGTACCCAAGGATATGGTCTAGAGTGCTAATGTTTCTTTTTTGGTGGGATAAAAAGGGTTGCACACAATGTGCAATGCTTTTTCTCTACATAAAAAAAAACTACAAGATGGCTGCCACGGAAATGACAGATCAGGGTCTGAGGAAGGCGAAGGAGTGGATTGAGGCTGAGGAGCAGCCGAGAGTGGATAACTATACCAG
Organism: Ambystoma mexicanum; assembly: GCF_040938575.1. Lineage (NCBI taxonomy): Eukaryota > Metazoa > Chordata > Amphibia > Caudata > Ambystomatidae > Ambystoma > Ambystoma mexicanum. The sequence goes on along the minus strand of NC_090928.1, from coordinate 190,868,984 downwards.
TAAAATGTAGGTTTCTGACATGAGGGTAGCCTGCACTTTGCAAGTTCAAATACTGCATCAGGGCCGACTTAACCTTTCAATCACCTGAAGTCAATAAATCAAGTACCAATCAAAATGGGGTAATAACACCTGATATTATAGTGCTTAAACCCTGGAGGAGTCTGGTAGAAAGTGCTACATAAGAACAAAATATTATTATCAGTATTGTGACATAGGCAGGCAATATTTACATTCCGGCTGATGTAGCTCGGAAGAGGAAGGTGCGAGGCGGATGGCGGAAGGCAGATGTGAGGGGAGAGCCAGAGCAGCTAACAGGCAGATTGAAATGTGGGCTTGTGCTTTTAGGTAAAGCCTACAATCCAAGCAGCCTGACTTGCTGGTCCCCAAGCAGTGGGTGCTGATCTCAAGTAAGTAGTTGAGATTGAGATACATATTAAAAGGAGAGAGATAACCAGCACATCCACTGCATGGGGAGGTAGGTCGTAACTGCCCCTAATAGACTAATTCGGAAGTTCATTAGTTAGCAAATTACACATTACATGGCACACATTACAAGGCAGTTTATGCACAAAAAATTCCAATCTCCCATACCCAGCTACCTTATGGAGAAACTCAGCATCTTGGGCAGACAGCGCACCACCAGAAGCCAAGACACGTGCAGACTTGAAATTCCATGCTGCAAATAGGAAAGGACCAGGAAACAAGCCTTCTCTGCCTATGCCCCAAGACTATGGAATCTGCTCCCCGCCAGTATGAGACTCGTCCCCAAGCTCCTACAATTCAGAAAAGAACTGAAGACCCACCTCTTTAAGGAATCTCTCAGCCCCAACACCTAAGCCATCACATCGCCCCTCACGCCACCTGACTCGCTAGACGCTGCCCACCCCTCCTCTCCAGTCAACCGGTACAGCTGTATCCCTCCTCTGTGCCCCTCTGTATCCCACCCATGCTGTATATCTGTTCTGTTGATACCTCTGAAAAGCGCTCCTTTATGCATCTGCACTGTTGTATACCTCTGTAAAGTACTCTGTTATGTATCTGCATTGTTGTATACCACTGTAAAGCGCTCTGTTGCTTCTCGAAGCGAGGTGTGCGCTCAATAGATACAATAATAATACAGGGAATGCGAGAATGGAGTAATATATCCCTATCTGGGGTATACGACCACAAATGTAGCTTGCTTGGCACACAGGTATCACGCTGTCACCCTCGCGATTGTGTTACCAACTGTGGTTATGGTGTCAGTCTTTGGCCCTGGGAGGGCCAGAGGCCATGATGGTGGAGGGCTGAGGCATTAAGCGAGGGAGACAGGCAGGGCCACCAATAGACGCACCCAGAATAGATCAGGTCTGGCAGCGACACCAAGGTGTTCCAGCCGGAGGCACCGGGCACCGCATCGCAGCCAACAAATGGCGGAATAAATCAAATGAAAGGGACATCCTGGGGAAGCAGGGTTTATTCGTTTTTTGGGGCATAAAAGGCGGCCAAACATCAGATGGCAGCTCAGTAGCAACTGTGCCCCTCACAATGGCAAGTTGGGCTGCAAGGATATTTCTTTTCCCAGCCCCCAACCCTCACTCAAGCAGCATGGCATAACACAAGCAAAGCTTGCAGAGAGCACGAATCAACAAAGCACAGGGGTTGCAAACAAAGGCAGAACCCTGCCATTATGGGGGTCGCCAGGTTGGATAGGCAGGGGGCCGCCATGGGAGAAGGAGCAAGCAAGCAGATGCCTGTTTAAGCCGGCTCCTCAGCGGGGGGCCGGCAGGGCAGGTTTTTGTGGGCTCTACTGGCAAGAGGGTAGACGTGACGACGCCAGTTAAGGGAGATTAAATAGAACCCCTGGAGGACGAACAGAGCATAGTCTCTGCCTCGTCCTGCCCGACTGTCGTCGCCGTGCCTGCACCGCCGCCTGGGAACCCTCAAAGTCACCTAAGAGTCTTTTCCTGCCGCTAGGACCTAGCTGCCATCTCTGCCTGCTGCGCGCTGTCCCCGGACGGAGGAAGGAAGCAACACCGGGAATCTGTTCCGGATCTTCGGTTGGGGCAGCACTTTGCGGCAGAGGTAAGGTGGGTCTGGTGGTGTGCGGCGGGGGTGTCTGTGCTGAGGTGGTTGTGTGTTGGGATCTGGGCTAGGGGCATAGAGCCGGGCCGAGTACTGTTTAGGGCAGTGCGTGTTTCCAGCACGTTAGCGAGCACGACTGTTGTGTAGGACATGAACGGTTTTCTATATATTTTAAACTTGTGGCACAATATTGAAGCTGTGGGGCTGAATACTGGTTAGGGCAGTGTGTGATTTCATCACGTTAACAGGCGCAACTGTTAGTGTGGCTCTGGGAGGCAGGCTGAGACTGGTGGGTTACGGTAGTCTTGTTTTTCCTGGGAGAAGGGACACATTTGTTTGCTTTAAGATGAAAGTGTGAAAATATGTTACAGGGGGTTGCTTCACTGAGGGAGCAAGGAAACCTTTACTGTGTTCTGAGGAGGGCAGAGTGGCTGTGTGTATTCTCCATGAGGCATAGTCCTTGATCAGCCAAGGAGAGGCTGAGAGAGTCAAGAGAGTCTGGTTACCGGGGAGACTAAGGCCCGGGGCTGGAGTGACGATCATTAGCTGTCCCCGGGATTTCTTTTCAAAACCTTTTTTGTCGATTTGAAATAGGAGGGAAGAGACAATTGTTTTAGGTCTCAGGGGTGTTGTTGGGGAGATAAAGGTGACTTATTTAAGCAGTCACTGAGTTTGGTGCATAACACAATTACAAAAAGAAAGGAGGAAAAAATAACAATAATAAAATATAATGGATCCCACAACAATAACTGCACTGTTGCGTTATTACAAGGGAAGCGGCTGGGCTCAGTGTTGGGCTCACTTCCAGATAGCAGGGGAGAAGGGCAGGCTGAGGGGTCTCAGTTGTATGTGGGGGGTGGGCGATGACTCAGTGGAGCCCCTGACCTCGAGTCCAAGGAGGAAGAATGTGGACCCGTTGGCAGCATTTTCCCCAGAAAAAAAGAGGAGGGGGCAGTAGGGCTGCTTCACCAGCCACGGTATGTGTACCAATGGTGTCACCCATGCAATCACAGACAGAAAATGGGGGCCAGGTGACACGGTTATTCAGCACCCCACAAGCAGGGGCAAAGAATGCAGCAATGGGTACAGAGGGCAATGGGAGCTTGGGGCTGGCATGAACTGCTGTGGGCCGGGGGGTTGCAGGCAAGCGCTAATATGGGCAGGGGTCTCGCAGGAACCTCAGGGTGCAGGGAGGTCTCTTTCAGGGAGTATCACAAGCGGGGATAAATAACACAACCAAGGATATGATGGGCAATCTAAACATGGGTCTGCCAGGAACCTCTTGGGGTTATGGGGGTTCCAGCTCAGTCAGGGCACTATTGGATGAATGAGTGGTTTGTATTGGGTTTCAGGTGTGGCCCCCGGCTTCTGGATCTCAAGGTGGGGAAATAGGGGGCCCTTCCACAAATAATGGGGGAGCGTGGCAGGGAGTGTCGCCACAGGGAGGCTTGGGGTCATCAGCCAGGAACACCCCACGACAGCAGGCACAGCAGCAATAGTCTATGTTGTCAAAGTGGGACGAGTGCCCAGTGTGAACAAATCAAGGGGGGATGCCAGCCTCATATGGGGCAAAAGGTGGGGCCGGCACCCATATGGGACTATCAATGAGTATCCAGGGGGGAACAGGTGAGCACTCACAGGCATCCGGGAGTGGGGGGAATAATTCAGGTGGGGTGAGACCGCAAGAAACAAGGACAGCGGGTGCAGGGGCAAAGTTGGCCAGGGGGCGAGCTGACAGGGCAAGCCTCTGCACCATTTGTGGCAACAGCTTCGGGTATGTTAGCTTGGCATGTACCTATGGAAACAAAAGATAAAATATGGAAAGAAAAGTACATTGACATATTCACTCTCTTGGATTATGGAAGGATGGAGTAATGCAAAGATGGAAAGAGTGAGGGAAAAGACAAAATATTCTTTGATGAAAGATCAATAGCCAATTGGGTGACAGTCTTTTTGATATTTGCGGCCATTCTGCTTGAAAAATGCTGAGAGTTTAGTCAAAAATGGTGGTCTTACAACCACCTGGTTTTAACCCTGTACCATGATTGTATATTTGGCGGCTGGTTGATGTATGATGAGATATTTAGGAGCACAAAGGCTGACAATGCTGCGCTTGACTGGGGGTCTAGGGCAATGGACTTGTGGACTAGCTGCACTACAGAGTGCCCATCCAGCAACAAGGGGTTCACACCCAGGTGCCCGGCACAGTTCGTTTGGAACCGCGGGGCAAGCAGGAGTAACGGGGACAACAGGGGGGCATGTTGGGCCTTCAACAAATCCTCCTGCAGGAGGCTTGTCTGCAAGTTCAAGCGTGTTTGTGCATTTTGCGGGATGCCAGGGCATAGGGAAGTTAAATGCATTAAACGCAGCTGATAGCTTTCTTTGAGACACTGGCGGATTACCTTCACCCATACGTGCGGATGTGCTGAGGACATGGGCAAATGGGTATCCCCGAGTAAAAGATGAATGCTTGCTGGTTAATGGTTTTGCACAGGGTTTTTGGATACCGGTCGAGGGGTTGCACACCACCCATTGCCAGAGAACAAGAGATCCACTCGGGCAAAACCAATGATACTTTTGGATGAAGTGGCAAAGGAAGTCAAGTTGGGGAGGGTGGCGGGCCATTTCCGGTTCTGCCACTGGGGGACTTCTCCACTAGGGATTTTACCGAAAAAGGAACCAGGGAAGTATAGGTTGATTCAAACCCTGTCTTTTCCAAAAGGGAACTCTGTGACTGATGCCATTGATAGCGACCTGTGCGCAGTAAAGAATGCATCTTTTGATTCAGCAGCGACGCGATTGAAACAATTGGAAAAGGGGCATTGCTGGCAAAGGCGGACATTGAGGCCGCCTTTCGGTTGTTGCCAGTGCACCCCGAGGATTATCACCTCTTGGGATTCCAAGTGGAGGGCGAGTTTTATTATGACAGGGGCTTACCGATGGGATGCTCTATTTCATGTGCTTATTTTGAAAAATGTAGTACATTCCTCGAATGTGTGGTCAAGAAGGAATGTGTCGGGGCGTGGGCCCTGCATTACCTGGATGACTTTGAAGTGGGAGAATGGAAGAACAGGCTCCCGTCCTTCACCTCTCGCGCTTGGCCTAGAGGGTCACGGCCCAGACACCCGCCGCGAGAAGAGTTTGTCCATTTACCAGACGACCAGGTACCCTGGTACAGGAACATACGGATGTGTCCACCTGCCTGCCCAGCAGCCCGCACTGGCCATGCCGACACCTGCGGCTCGGATCAGCTAGACTAAAAACCACACGTCGTTAGAGATGCCATGACGACCTAGACAACGGGAAGCACATCTGTACAAGTATACACACTTAACATTTCCACACCAATCTACACGAAGAACATACTCAGTGCTCTGACGTAGGCGACAGGCATATTCACGGACGTGCATCTTTATTATTTTTACATAGGCTTTCAGAATGCAGAAACGCAAGATGCATCATGAACTCATCTATAACGCTTGCTCACGCTTCCCTTGAAACCCGTTACCACCATGAGAGGTATAATGGAAACACGATACTGGTCATGGAAATGTATGCTACTATAATCTAAAGCACCTATGCACCAAACAGACTACTTAAGCACCAGGCCCGAGTAGGCCTCAAACAAGAGCTCCCGTGGACATTAACAAAGCAAGAGTCAGGTTGCTGATCCTGCAGAAAGAACCCGATGGAGCAACCAGCCAAGGTCGCAATGTTGCAAGCCCACATCCAAGAACAAATCATCAAAGGCACGATGTTGCAACCTCGCACTCCGCGTACCAACGTTAAAGTCATATCTACAAATTAAACCAGACACACAGTGGAAAAGCAATATTAATTGTGCAGAATTCTGCCTCAAACACGGTCCCGCCTCACGTGACCAAGCCGAATCTGACGAGATGCCAAAACCCAGGAGAGAAAAGGCGTCTGGGTCCCTCACTACGAGACACAGGCCGAGACACTTGAAAGGCTCAATGGACACCTGCTACAGTGGGAGCGGTCAGCCTTCCACCTATGAATAAATCCTCACATTGTCTGCACGTACCCATATTGAAACATTGTTGCAAACACAGGTACACCGAGAGCTGGGAACAACGGTGGTCCCAGGCTGGGGAGCTCACGGATGCACCAATCAGAACATGGGGCTCTTATCTCAGACGTCAGTAACATTAGCCAATCCTCAGGAGCCTTCATGTAACAATTCTTATGTATCCAATTATAGGGACAACCCAGATATACCACCTGACTACACCTTGTCCACTAATATCATTCTCTATATGTGTACTATACTAACCCTACCACTCGAGCAACCAATTAAGAGTGGCGATAGGTTTTTTGTTAACTTTCTGAAGTGACGCAAGTAGCGCGTCATAATGCAGTAAAAAGGGCCTGCGAGCCCCACGATTATGTGTGTGTCAGGACGGACGCGTACGCTCCTTGACCCATCCCTGCCGTTTTGTATAAATAAACAGCAGAGTCGCCTTGCTCCTTGTGTGTGTCTCATACTCTATCTCATCTGGGATATACGGGAGGAGTTGGGGCCTCCCTGCCCGGAGGTCTGCGGACGGCCCGGCCGACCCCGGCAGAATTTCCCCCCGACAAGTTGGAGGCACTGCTGAGATCTGTTTAAGATCAACTTTTATTTTTAGTTTTTCCAGGCACTCCCGTTGCGAGGAGGCCCGGCGGCGCGGCCCCCTCTGCCGTTGCCCCCTTCTGAGGACTACAGGACCATCGCGGAGCCGCGAGAAGACCGGACAGCGCAATCCGGATATTGGCCCTCGGGAGCCGGTTGAGAAGTATCCCGCCCGCGGTCGGCGAGTGTCCAGACGTGGTCCAGACGAGGGGAGGTGGCGAGCCGCTTGGAGGGTGCACGCAGTCGAGCGGCCCTGCATCGAGAGAACTTGGTGAGCATGACACGCACAACAAGCAATGCGAAATTGTGAGGGAGGGGGAGGAAGTAAATAAGGGAGGGGGGAGGTATTGTAGAGATGTGCGGCGAAGGTTTAACTGAGTGTTGCTAATGGAATGAATGGTAGCAAAACGAGTGCGAGAACAGTCGGCTAACGTTACGCGAAAGAGGGGGGGCGGGGCACGAAAACATCACGTGCAGCCGCTCGTAACAGTCAGCTAACGTTACGCGAAAGAGGGGGGCGGGGCACGAAAACATCACGTGCAGCCGCTCGTAACAGTGAGCTAACGTTACGCGAAAGAGGGGGGCGGGGCACGAAAACATCACGTGCAGCCGCTCGTAAGACACTGATGGTCTAAATTGCGACTAAGTGTGAGGGTGGGTGTGTGTGGTTTCCTACGACTTGACATTTAGTGATCAATGAGTAGATGAGGTTCCCTATTGTTCGAGCAAGAAACTCGATAGGTAGATGACGTTTCCCTGTGGGCGGTAGCTAGTTACATAGTTGCCCAAAACGGAAGATAATTGGCTGGTTAAGCCCTCCTGTTGAGGGGCGTATCACACGCGAGGCGACGCAGCTTGCGCAGTCCGGTTATATTATTGATGAGATTACCTTGTTCCAGGAGAGACAGGAAGACAGCTGTAGGGTTAGCGGGGTAGATTGCAAGTGTATTTTGAACTTAAAAAACATAACAAGAATATACCAGTAGCTCGAAGAAATTGGTGACGTCACCAGTAGGGATTTAATAGGATATCGCGAGCACAAGGAATTTTGGGTTTGAGAGTGGTGGGAAAGAGAAGCATGATAAAGGAGCTGGTACGGAGATAAACTATAAACCAGTGGATCGAAAAAAGGGGAAAGGGGCGTGGCTGCGCACGGAGAACGCCGGCCACGGCAAGTGTAAACGGGGGAGGAGAACGGAGAAACAGGACGACTGTATAAGATCATCGTAAGGGGTACGCAGCCGCAGGGGGCTGCGTGCGCTTCGGCCGCAGGGGGCCGTAGGGGAAGGAATATAATATAACATCATATTTATTATCATTGCATAATTTGTCAAAAGGATTGTCGAAAGTCCCCACACTTGCGGGGCGAGGTAAGCAATACAAGGTTGTATATCGTAAACTGCTAGTAAGGGGAAGGGTAACAAGGGGAGTGAATTTATGTCATACGGGAGAGGGTCGGGAGGGTGGGGGAACACCCTCACTACCCCACTACAGCACATATGCACCACACTGCCACCACATAGGGAGAAGTTAATTAAGTACAGCATAGAGTGGACCCAGGGGACAGATAACAAAATGTTAACACCATGGCCGCCTAATGGTAGTTTCGATCCATATGCCCAACATTCACTACTGAACCATCTGCACAATACATACAAGGGGAAGAAGTTGGCAAACCATGTGGAGGTGTTTAACTTATGGAGGATGTTCCAGGGGTCTCGACCAGGACCAAATGGAATGTTCACTATGGGGGAAACACCGGAAGAAAAGGAGATTAAGAAAGAAGGAACGGGTGGGGAAAAGGAGTGCGAAAGCACAAAGAATACGGGGAACGAAAGACAGGGAGGAGAAAAGATTGATAAATCAGACGACATAAAAAAGGAACCGAGCAATGGGATACCCATAACACCGGGAGTGAAAACAGAGGGAGGAGGGTTGTACCCTTTAAGAGAATTAGGAGAAATAGCACCCAGACTCACAAGATTTGACAAGCTTCACTTACCGAAATACAAAGTGGAAACATACCAGATTACCACAGGGGTATTGTGAATCACCCTCAATTTTCAATAGAGTAATACAGATGGATTTGGGTAACGTTGAGGTGGAAAGCACAGTGTTACAGTATGTGGATGACATAATAATTTGCAGTACAAACGAAAGTAAATGTAGAGAGGACTCCTTAAAAATGTTGACGATACTGGCAGAAAAGGGGTACAAGGTAGACATGGAAAAGATACAATACTGTCAGGAACAGGTACTTTACATTGGTCAACTGATATCCCAACATGGAAGAAGGATTGCACCACAAAGAGCACAGGCCATCTCAAGCACTCCCGTGCCACAGACTGTGAGAGAACTGCAGCAATTTCTGGGGCTGTGCAACTACTGTAGAGCATGGGTATTTGATTACAGCTCATACATAGGACCCCTGCTTGAGGGTTTGAAGGAAGCAAATAAAGGGGAGAAAAAGTTGGGATGGACTATGGAAATGAGGGAGGCATTTGACGAATTAAAAGACGCGATATCAACTGCTCCAGTACTTGCATCCCCAGACTATGAGCGGCGCTTCTTTATATTTTCACATTGCGACTCAGCAGTGATGAAAGCAGTATTGGCCCAAAAAACTAGCATGGGCTATAAACCAGTAGCATTTTACAGCGGTCACTTAGACCCTATAATGTTAGGCCACTTCTCTTGTGAACAAGGTCTTGCTGCAGCTGCTTTTGCAGTAGAAAAAGCATCAGCAATAACTATGGGGTGTCCAACTACACTATTTGTGGAACATGCACTATTTGCGATATTGAATAAACCTAAGTCCACATTAACGACACAGAGGGCATCAGGTTATGAGATTATTTTGTTTAAAGCTGAACTGGCAATTGTTAGATGTAGCACGGTTAACCCTGCAAGGTTCCTAGCAGAAGTAATTGAAGAGGGAGATTACGCCCACGACTGCACCCAAGTAACTGAAATATACTCATGTACTAGGAAAGTTGAAGAAAACGCACTAGAGGGAGGTGAGCTTTTGTTTATTGATGGGTCATCAACTATTGATCAAGGAGATGGGATACGAAGGACTGGGGCAGCAGTAGTAAAAATGATGGAGGCGCCGGTGTGTGTGGCTATGAAGTGTGTACAATTACCACAGCATTACTCTGCTCAAGCGGCGGAACTCGTTGCACTAATATTGGCATTAAAGGAAAGTTTTAATAAAAGAGTAACTATATATTCCGACAGTGCATATGTTACATCCACTGTCCACTCAGGGCTATCAAAATGGAGAAGGAGAGGGTTTAGGAGAGCTGATGGCACTCCAGTACAACATGCCCTCTTGTTGGCTGAACTAATTGAAGTAATAAACGACCCCCAAGAACTAGCCCTAGTAAAATGCACCGCACACACCAATGGAGAAGACTACGTTTCAAAAGGAAATGCAGCAGCAGACGCACATGCGAAATATGCTGCATATTTTGGTGAGATATGGAACCCCACAGACTCACAGAGAGGGAGAGGGAGGGGAATAGCGAGGGAGATATTAATAAGAGAAGGGTACACCCATCTCCCAGCCACACAGATTATGGAGCTACAAGCGGCTGCACCAATGGCCGAAAAAGAAGTATGGGTGAAAAGAGGATGCACAATGTCACCAACCGACGCACTATGGCGCCAGGGTGGCACTGGGAAAGTTGTAATACCGTTGGCACTGTTAAATACCGCCTTGAGCCAATTACATCACCCTGCCCATACAGGCAAGGAAATAATTGCAGCACGAATTAGAGAAGATTGGTTTTGTCCCGAGTTAACCTCCCATGTGTCAAATTTTATCAGCAATTGCCTCACATGTCAACAGTTTACGGCCGGTCATACTCTAAAAGTGATAAGAGGTACAATACCCCGGCCAGAAGGACCTTTTCGGCACCTTCACATTGACTATGTTGATATGATCAACATCTGTCAAGGCAATAGGTATATGATTGTAGTAGTATGTCCATTTTCTAGGTGGATTGAAGCAGGGCCCTGTTCACACCCTGATGCGTTTAGAGCAGCCAAATTCATAGTAAGGGAGGTCTTCCCCAGGTGGGGAGTGTGCGAGGTGTTAAGATCAGACAACGGCCCCCATTTCGCAAATGAAATGTTCCAGCATATCACATCCCTGCTGAACATTAAACACAAATTTGCATGTGCATACCACCCACAGGCTAATGGTGTATGTGAACGCCTGAATGGCCTATTGAAGGAGGCAATTGCTAAAATACAACAAACAACAAAGAAAAGTTGGTTGTATTGCCTTCCGTTAGCATTGTTTGAACTTAGAAACAGGCCAGGGTCCGACCACCACCTCACCCCTCACGAAGTGGTTACTGGACGTCAAATGCGCCTTCCCCTAACACCAACGTCAAGGGCATTCACCGATAACGAAAGTTCAGCGAATGTGTTAGGAGATGAAATGTATCAATATGTGTCTTCTTTGATTACTAGTGTCGTGTTTGTGTCTCAACAGCTCGAGCGCACACGGGGCGGGTCTACCAGCAATCAAGAAAAAGACGAAAGTACGGAATTGGGAAAGGAGAACTCGTGCAAACTTGCCAAAGGTGACCACGTACTACTTCGCAATTTCAATAGAAGGTGGAACGAGAAGAGGTTCACTGGCCCCCATCTGGTAGAGGACGTATCAACAAGAGCAGTAAAACTAAAGGATAAGCGTGCCTGGAACCACCTACATGACGTAAAGATCTACAAACTGCAGACCCGCCCCAGCGCCAACGACAGGTCCATTGGAAGAACAGCAACAACATCGCCGACAGCGGAAGAAAGTTCCACCACAGACAACGACCCAATTGTTCCCTCGGAGACAATAACTAACGAAGAAGGGGGTGACCCCCATACTGCCCACCCCATGATCACTCGCTCAAAGAGTAAAAATACTTCCGCCATCTGAGCGCAAACCCCCCCCATTGACTGCTAAGTACAGTTGTAACTAAAATTGAAGGACATTGCTTGCACCAATACACATGTAAACACGTGAATGTTCTCTTTTTCTCTCGCACATACAGGAACTGCGTAATATTGTATTGTTAAGAAAAGCTAATTAACAAGTTCAGTGTGCAGGTGTAGATGGTGCTGCCAGACGATAACTACCCAGAAGAATTGTCACACCAATTTGTATACGAAATAAAGAGGCCAACATACTTAAAAAGGAGAAGGGTACGTGTATACTACACAGCCTTCCTCCTGGCCATAGAATATTACATGCCCCACCTCCGCCCATACTTGCCGGTCCTAAGAGACCCATCACTTAGAGTAGCGTGGGAGCAGCTCTTCGCCTGGGCACTGAATGACTACTTGATAGGGAGAGCTTAAAGGAAACAAAACTAACATTTAATAACGAGCACTTTTGAGAATTTTTAGGCGGGCAACTGTAACGTCGCAAGAATAAGCTGCCAGGACCGCAGCAAGGTAAGAGCAAAATGCCGGTGAAATTAGCATATGTAATAAAAATAATAGGGATTTTTATGATCACCGGGTTCTTGGCTGCCTCTGTCTGGCAGTACAGCTATGCTATTGATTTTATTGCTGCACCCAAACTTAATATACCCCCGTCCCCTGCTGCAACAGGTGTTACGTCAGGTGGTAATCGTAATTTTGCACCCAAGCAAAATAGAGTTAAACGCAGCACGTACTCAGACAATAAAGGTATTGATAATTATGTACAAGACTCAGCACACGTCACAAACAACATATGGTACCAACACATGACCCGCATTGGTAAGCAGACAACTGAGGATAGCTGTTACGTTTGCTCATTAATACCATACGCCATGAGCGCTTCACGAACATTTGTTGCCACAGAAATAGATGAAAAAACAGCACAGTGCATAATATATTTGGCCCTGTTCCAAACGAAAGGAAGATTTCAAGGAACAGTAGTGCACATGACATGGAAAACACGAGACTCATACCCATATGAAAACAACTTCCTCAAGACCTATCTGAGTTATCACAAGACCAGTTTACATGCTGAAGCATTCAGGTACATAACAAGTGGCCCTGCAAAAGGAGAAACAAAGAAGGTAACACTGCAGTATCTACCATGTGATTGGTACGCAACTGAAGTTCCGGGTAAACAAGGATGCTGGGAGAGGCCGCTACTGACGATAACAGGAAAGGTGTTCCTGGGCAACAGCTGGGAGATAGGAGTGATTGGCAGCAACATGGTAACAAAAGAAACTATCTCAACTATCGAGACACACAATCATCGATGTTGGACGACGTGGATCAAGTATGTACCAATGCTCACGTGGGTAGAAGAAGATGAAGACCCGATAACTATACTACCATTGACTGCGCCTAAAGTATGCTACCAGCATAAAGGAGAGGTGGACGTAGGATATAACACCAATTGTGCAAGCGTGATGGAGTTGCCTGAGGGGGGAGCGGGAACAGCAGTAATAATGGACCATTATTGGGCCTGTGGAGAAAAGGCATATCATACACTGCCTCCCCTGTGGAATGGTGTGTGCACAATGGTACACGTCAATGTACCATCACTAGTGGTACCTAAGAAGCATGTCGATGTGGCGAAATTTCCTAAAATGGATGAAGGGGATAAGAGAAGAAAGAGATCTGCACCACTTCAGAAGGAGCAAGGAAACAGGACCAACAGCAATGATACTGTCCTAAATAGGAGAAAAAGACAAGGAGAGCCATTGACAGGAAATTACCTGTGGGGAAGGTCGGAAACGGAACTAACATCAATACCGCCAGAACACAGACTATTCAGCAGAGCAGCAATGTTCTTCTCATCAATAATACATCCGGGACTGCAGGCATACGCAAACGCAAAATGGCTCCAAATAACAAGGTGGGAACTAATGATGACCATCAATTCAACAGTAAATGGGTTCAACGCAATTAAAGAGGAGCTGCGAGCTGTAAGGATGGTAGCACTCCAGAACAGATATGTATTGGACCTTCTCACAGCAATGGAAGGAGGAGTTTGTGCAAAAATAGGACAATCTTGCTGCACGTTCATACCTGCCAACGATGCTGACAATGGTACACTGACAGAAGCAGTTTCACAATTGGCCCAGATGCACTCCAAAATGATGGACGAAAGTAACGGTGTAAACAAGGATAAGAGCTGGTTTTCACTATTATGGTCATGGATGCCATCTTGGCTGTCAGATGGACTGAAAATAATAGTGGGATGTGCTATTTTGGCTGGAGCTACCCTGATCATAATTAGATTTTGGAAGGCCCGGAAGGCACGCACGACTGACGAGTTGCTGGAAATGGTGGGAATGCACCCCTTAATGCCAGCAGATGACGGCCAGCATACAGGTGTGATAATACAAGAAAGGGAGAAGTTGCGCACCCAAATCATCACCAATCATCTAGACCCACCATCAGTGAAGATTGAGAACCCAAGGAACCCCAGGAGCTACATAGGAAGATGGGTATACTGTACTCCTGGAGGAACATGTGAATACATGTATTGGTCATTTGAAGATCATGTAAACCATTATGGACATCTCGGAGGGATAACTAAGATATGGAGGGTAAGAGGAGATAACGAGAAGGATATGTTTGTGGTCGACAGGTCGACCAGAGGGGGGACTGAAGTGGGAGAATGGAAGAACAGGCTCCCGTCCTTCACCTCTCGCGCTTGGCCTAGAGGGTCACGGCCCAGACACCCGCCGCGAGAAGAGTTTGTCCATTTACCAGACGACCAGGTACCCTGGTACAGGAACATACGGATGTGTCCACCTGCCTGCCCAGCAGCCCGCACTGGCCATGCCGACACCTGCGGCTCGGATCAGCTAGACTAAAAACCACACGTCGTTAGAGATGCCATGACGACCTAGACAACGGGAAGCACATCTGTACAAGTATACACACTTAACATTTCCACACCAATCTACACGAAGAACATACTCAGTGCTCTGACGTAGGCGACAGGCATATTCACGGACGTGCATCTTTATTATTTTTACATAGGCTTTCAGAATGCAGAAACGCAAGATGCATCATGAACTCATCTATAACGCTTGCTCACGCTTCCCTTGAAACCCGTTACCACCATGAGAGGTATAATGGAAACACGATACTGGTCATGGAAATGTATGCTACTATAATCTAAAGCACCTATGCACCAAACAGACTACTTAAGCACCAGGCCCGAGTAGGCCTCAAACAAGAGCTCCCGTGGACATTAACAAAGCAAGAGTCAGGTTGCTGATCCTGCAGAAAGAACCCGATGGAGCAACCAGCCAAGGTCGCAATGTTGCAAGCCCACATCCAAGAACAAATCATCAAAGGCACGATGTTGCAACCTCGCACTCCGCGTACCAACGTTAAAGTCATATCTACAAATTAAACCAGACACACAGTGGAAAAGCAATATTAATTGTGCAGAATTCTGCCTCAAACACGGTCCCGCCTCACGTGACCAAGCCGAATCTGACGAGATGCCAAAACCCAGGAGAGAAAAGGCGTCTGGGTCCCTCACTACGAGACACAGGCCGAGACACTTGAAAGGCTCAATGGACACCTGCTACAGTGGGAGCGGTCAGCCTTCCACCTATGAATAAATCCTCACATTGTCTGCACGTACCCATATTGAAACATTGTTGCAAACACAGGTACACCGAGAGCTGGGAACAACGGTGGTCCCAGGCTGGGGAGCTCACGGATGCACCAATCAGAACATGGGGCTCTTATCTCAGACGTCAGTAACATTAGCCAATCCTCAGGAGCCTTCATGTAACAATTCTTATGTATCCAATTATAGGGACAACCCAGATATACCACCTGACTACACCTTGTCCACTAATATCATTCTCTATATGTGTACTATACTAACCCTACCACTCGAGCAACCAATTAAGAGTGGCGATAGGTTTTTTGTTAACTTTCTGAAGTGACGCAAGTAGCGCGTCATAATGCAGTAAAAAGGGCCTGCGAGCCCCACGATTATGTGTGTGTCAGGACGGACGCGTACGCTCCTTGACCCATCCCTGCCGTTTTGTATAAATAAACAGCAGAGTCGCCTTGCTCCTTGTGTGTGTCTCATACTCTATCTCATCTGGGATATACGGGAGGAGTTGGGGCCTCCCTGCCCGGAGGTCTGCGGACGGCCCGGCCGACCCCGGCAGAATTTCCCCCCGACAACTTCCTATTCATGGGTAGAAAGGGCACAGAGGAGTGCCGCAGGCCTAAAATTGCAGGATGTGGCAAAAAAGATGGGGGTGCCCTTGGCTGCTGACAACACTGAACGGCCCACCACCTCCCTTTGTTTTCTGGGCATTGAGATTGTCAGTGAAGCGGGGGAATGTAGGTTACCGGACAAGTGCAGGACTTCGGGGGGGGCAGTATCCGATATGTTCGGAGGCCAGGAAAGTGACCTTAGGCCAGCTGCAGAGCTTGGTAGGACAGTTGAATTTTGCCCTCAGAACCATCCCTATGGGTAGGTCCTTCTCCCACTCCATTGCAGGGGCCATGTCCAGTTTGACGAAACACCACCACACAAGGTTGTCAAAAGGGCTTAAACAGGACCCGAGGATTTGGGACTGTTTTTTGAGGGATTTCAAAGGGGTGTGGCCAGAAAGGGTAGAGAAGTATGGACAGTTGGGGTTATTCACAGATGCCGCTGGAAGCCTGGGGTTTGGGGCTATCTTGGGCACAAAATGGTGTGGAAAGCAGTGGCTGGACAGCTGGCAGAAGGAGGGTTTGTGCAAGAACATAACGTTTTTGGAACTCTTCCTCATTGTAGTGGCACTGTCTATTTGGACGGAGGAGCTGGTGGGCAGGAACGTCGTATTCTGGTCCGACAGTATATATGTGGTGTGTCCAATCAATAGCCAGAAGGTTACGTGTCCTATGGTGTTGAAATTGCTGAAGAGATTGGTTTTGCGGTGTCTAAAAGCCAATATTCATTTTAGGGCGAAGCATGTTGCAGGTGTCCTCAATAATGCGGCCGATGCTTTGTCCTGTTTTAAAATGCAGGAGTTCCAGCGATGTTTGCCAGGAGCTGACCCAGTGATGACGTCTTTCCCTGAGACACTTTGAGAGCTTGGTGCCCAGAGCTAGCAACCTTGGTCAATGTATCTCTATCAGGGAGGACAAAAGAGGATATGAGAGGGCATTCCTGGAATTCAGGGAATTTTTTATTGGGCAAGGGCTGGGAGATGCACAGGAATGCCGCTAGATGTTTCCTGGGTCTCCTGCACTCTTGTGGGGGTGTCTATTGGGGTAGCCAGGTCAATGATGATGGCTATAGGTTTCTTTGCAGGCCTACATGGAAGGTCCCCGCCCATCCACCAATTTTGCTATAAAAAAGGCATTTGCAGGATGGAAGAGGGCGGTGGCACCAGGGAATTATAGTAGGAGACCTCTGAACCTGGCGAAACAAGCAGGATTGGTGCAGGTCTGGGGAGATTTTGCATAGATGACTGTTCAGGGCAGTGTTTGTGACAGCATTTTTTGGGGCTTTCAGGATCGGTGAAGTGGTGGCAACATCCACGGCCGATTTTTCAGGTGGCCTATCCAGGGATGATTTGTCCTTCGAGAATGGGGTGTTGGCACACATTTGGGTAAAAAAAATCAAAAAACGGATCAGGAGGGAAAAGGGGCCCAGGGTAGCTCTTACAATGCATGCTAGGTCTGACATTTGCCCAATAATTGGGCTACAGGCTTACCTGGGTTGCAGGGGGGATCTTGCAGGACCTCTTTATATGTATAAAGATGGGCCATGCCTCTTCAGGTATCAGTTATGGGAATTCTTCGAGACAGCCTTGAGGGAGGCAGGCCTGTAGGGGATGGGGTTTGCTCCACATTCCTTCAGAATACGAGCAGCCACTACAGTTGCATGGCACGGTTACGGGGGAGGACAAATCAAGGCTTTAGGGAGATGGAGGTCCCACGCTTATAAAGGGTACATAAGACCACACCTCTTATGTTAAAGGGGTAGAGGAGGGTACGGTTAATGTTGCTTATAAAAATAAAGAAATCATAAAAATGCTAATGCACTGTCTTTTGTCATTCTAGGGAAGGAAATGGTGAAGCCAGTAGTGTGGGTCATGGCGCACTCATTCCTCCGAATTATGGAGCAGAGAGTGTGAGAAAGACCCGGATTGATGATCGGGGCGACAGCCGTAGACATCCACTGGATTTATAGTGAGGGCCTGCAAGTGGGACAAGTGCCTACATTGGTGGAAGGAAGGATGAGAATGGGGCTGCCGAGTACGGTGCTTGTGATTTTGCACATTGGAGGCAACAACCTGTTGAGGTTGGGAAGGAAGGAGCTCCTAAAACACTTGACATCTTTGTTCGCTTGGCATGGCAGGGGTTGGGCCGGGGCCTTGATTGCTTGGTCACAGATCATTCCCAGACTGTCCTGCCCACTAAGCAGGTCAGCATGTAAATTGAACAGCGAGCTAGACCGGTTAGCTGGTCACCTAGGGCACCTGCACATCATCAGCAATGGCCTGCTGAGGGGCCAGGAACTTCACACCTGGATGGGGTGCATCTGCCCCAGCACTGAACTGAACTTTTATAGCAGAAAATGTTGGACTGGATAAAATAAATTGCAGCAATTGAGGGGGCTTTGTGGACCAGTGGGTCCACACCACTGTGGGAGTGGGGGAAGACCATGGGGACACTGAGATCCCTTTTGGGGGGACACCGGAGCTGGAATGGGGCACCCCAGCGGGGGAGGAGGGGCGGGACTGGGGGGAAGCTGGACCCGGTAAGAAAGTGGGGCTGCATCCCAGTGACGCCTCCCGTGTAGGGCATGGTGGGGATGGGACAGGGCCTCACCACCATGCAACGCCCCAGAGCGTAGAGCAATGGGTTGCCCTGGACCACTTTGCCAATAGAAAATGTTGGCTATGGATATGATTTATTATATGTAACGTGCATTTATGGTTTGCTGTGAGATTAAAAATGTGGCCAGTTGGCATCCAAAAAGATACGTGTGACGTGTGTTCACTCTTCGCCTAGGCATGACCCCTTGCTCAGCCCACGAAGGCGGAACCCTGCCATTACGGGGTTGCTAGGTTGGGCGGGCAGGGGAGAAGGAGCAAGCAGGCAGATGACTGTTCAAGCTGGCTCCCGAGCAGGGGGCCACCAGGGCAGGTTTTCGCGGGCTCTGGGGGCAGGGGCGGGCACGGCCGTGCCAGTCATGGAGCCCCCGGGGACGAAAAGAGCATAGTCTCTGCCTTGTCCTGCCTGTCGTCGCCGGTATGGGGCTTAGGCTAGTGGGGGGGGACCATGGGGACACTGAGATCCATTTCCGGGTCTCTGGAGCCGGAATGGGGCACGGCGACGAGAGGCTCCCGGAGGGGGAGAGGAGAGGCAGGACCCGGTAAGAAAGGGGGGCTGCATCCCAGTGACGCCTCCCATGTAGGGCATGGTGGGGAGGGGACAGGGTCTCATCACCATGCAAAGCCTGTGCAGTCAGTGAGCCATGGGTTCCCCTGGAACACTTGCCAGAATAAAATGTTGGTTATGGATATGATGTATTATATGGACGTCACATTTTTGGAGTGAATGTATGGTTTGCTGTGAGATTAAAAATCTATCTGGTTTGGCATCCAAAAGGAGATACGTGTCACGTGTGTTCACTCTTCGCCTAGGCATGCCCCCTTGCTTAGCCCATACACAATAACTGTGCCCCTCAAGGAGACAGGTGATGTGGTAGGGCCAAACGAGTTGACAGGATGCAGATAGGTTTTGAAAAAATGTAATTGAGAAGGTAGCTTTACAATGGTTCAGAGGTGAAAAGACTCGAAGAGCAATCAGGGTGAAGACTAGTCAAAGGAGCAGAAATAAGCAAAGAAAAACAAACGTTGCAGGCAATTGGTGGCACGGGTCAGGGCAGAGGAAGCCCACCTGGGAATTTGTACTGCCAGCCAGAAAAGAAGGAAATGATAAGACTCATGGAAGACCAGGTCCTGCTTGCTGACCGCTATAGGGGACCAGGGGGAGATGACCAGACCTTCAACCGATTTAAGAAAATACTGGTATGGACGAAATGCGAGCTTTGGGGATTGTTTTGATGTTAAACGGCTTGGCTGGTGGGAGGTGGGCTTACTCTTCCTCCTGTACAGTGCCCAAAGGAACCTATATATACCCTGATTTTGCATATTGCAATAATAAAGCCTGCCAAATGTTTTCCACTAAGTCTTATAGTGTCATGGTTTTCATTTGTTTCTTCACTGGGCAGCATTGTGGTTTTACCCAGCTTAATGTTTCTAACTTGGTTTTTCCGGTTGAGCCCCAGAAAACATGAGGTGGACCTATGCCATCCCAATAGCTTCATAAATTGTCTTTCAAAAGCCTCTGAACAGTCACCGACGCCTTGTAAAATACTAAGACGAGCGGAGCATCTAAAGCTGTCGCTAAGCCATTGCAGAAAACAGGCAAGCAGACCGGAAGTGGGGCCCGTGGCTTCTCTCACGCAGCACAGGATGAAAGGAGTTTACATGTAAATAGGGTGATATGCTTAGGTCCATGTCCTGTGATCTTGACAGCAAGCAGCATTTGCATCACACTGGCCTATGCACACTTTTCTCCAGCTTGCGACTTCGTGGTCTCTTTTTAACCTGTGAAAGGAACCTTGAAAATGACTTGTAAGCTTTGTTAACAACAAAAGCTGCATTTCTCCTTTCAGTCAAAACAAGTACATTTCGATTCAGATGTTAATGGCGGAAGCTGTGAATTGGCCATTAAATGCTGGTGCTCAGTGACTTTCTCCTACTGGCTGCAGTCAAACAGTGCTGTAATTTACAACATTTTATAGGGGCGATTATCTTAAACGTGTAAAGTTCAGGTGGTGTACCGTTGGTTTTTTTGTGGTGATTTAATTTGACAAAATAACTTTGTGAGGATGTAAATGTATATATGTAGATGGTATGCGTGTGGGAACGTGGGAGTGGCAGGGAGAAACAGAGGGTATGATGAGGGACACCCAATTTTAATAAAAAGGAAACAAACATAAAACACAAAGTTATTCTCTTGCAGTGGAGTAGCACAACGTATTTCACTTCCATAACACAATGTAGAACCGATCAGGGACACTCCACATGTGCTGTTTTATTAGAACTGGGTGTGGCACTGGATTTCAAGTGTGGAGCAGGTCGCTCATCTTGCGTTGGTTTTATTTTTTACATTTCTGGTGCGAGCAGTTTTCATTTTTCAGTATTCAAAAAGCGGCGCTACATGTCCAAGATTGCAAAAAAAGTAAAGCAGGAATGGTCAGTTACTCATGCAGGACACATAGTCAATGTGCTGTACACGCATGTACAATCACCGAGTCATTATAGGATGTGTACGGCATATTACATCACCCCCAATCAGACTTGCAGGGTCATACTTTTAACGGGTAAAGTAAGCTACAAACCCGTGTGTGCCCTTCTCTGAAAAATGCAACACAATTCATATTGTCCTAGCAGCCTTACCTTTAGGGCGCCCTAAGCACATCAGACGTAAAAAAAGACTTTGGGCTTCATTACGAGTACAGCAGTGCAGGAAAAACCAGTGGGAAAGCAGTGGCAACTTAGTTACCACTGCATTACCGCTGCATTACTGCCCTGCGTACTGCAGGTTTGGTGGTGAGGTGGACGATTTTCCATCAGCAAAAAGCTGTTGGTAAGTCTGCCACCTTACCACAAAAATTCAGCATAATTGGTGGAATTACCACTGGTAGAATTACCGATGGTGGTAATTCTGCTGCCATTCCCATGAGGTCCTATGGACTCCAAAAAATGGGGACATATACCACCTACCACCACTTGTAACCTGGTGGTAAATCAGCCGGACCGATTGAAGGTAACAGTAATTCTGTTTGGTGGATTTACCACCAGAGTACCGCCAAATATGTAACAAGGCCCTTTGTCTGCTGCTCCTTCACCTCCTTTCGTGCTACTGCCCCTCCTTTGCCATAATAATAGCTAGAGTCATTCTATATTCCATAGGGATTCTCTTCACCCAACAGTAAGAAATGCACTGTAGAGGAGCAGCCAGACCCCTCTGCATGAGGTCCTACCCCCTATTTCTGGTATGTTGGAAACCTGTGATTGTGCCATGCTTGACACCTGTATGTGTACCAATTCTGCAGCAAGTGTTCGAAAGAAGGTACCAACTAAGAAAACCATATCAGATGTATTCCTGAAGAGACGACAATCTGAGGGAGGAATTCCCTGAAGGAATATGAGAAAGAGTGAGAAAAGGAGCTAGTGACGTCATAAGAGACGAGTATGACGCAATACAGAAGATCGACTGAAGAGAATGCATGGGCCTTGTGGAAATTGATGACGAAGTAAAGAATAAACTTTCATATGTGAAAAGAAGATTGAATATGTGTGTGTGATGCACTGCAGAAAATGCAAGCCGTCCGATAACTGTACAGATGCTGTAACGCAAGTAGACTAAGTGATCATAGAAGCTGGCTATACATAGTGAATAGACTGCAGGCGAAGCCACCATTGTATAGAAGCTGGACACCGGTGTCAGGAATTTGGTAAGCTCAGACCCATGAAGAGGAAAAAGTCAGATCTGTGCCGCAGCAAGAATTAGCTGAGATCGTGGACATGAGTGGCAAGGCTGTCTGGCCTAGTACCAAAGCTGAAGGCAGCCAAGACTGGTTATCTATTCTCAATGCAGTAAAAGGTGAGAAGCTGAATCATCCCTTGTTACGGGGCAAAGAAAGAACACCAAACATGCCAAGTTTGATTCATTTAAGACATTTAAATGCTGCAAACTGCTCTGAATCGTGGTCTCCTGTCATGTGAGTCAAGTATGAAAATAGAGTTGGGCATATAGTTCCAGAACTATGATAGTGTGTGCCCATAATCCCTTATATCCCCAGAGACAAGAATATACTGCAAGGCCAAGTTCAAAGACAATCTTCGTGGCAGAAGGAATGGGTGATGAGAGACGTTGGGCTAATTGGGTGGGGAGGTAAATGTTGTAGAAATGGGACGAGCATGCCAACCAATTGTAGAGGGTGACCGAACGAAGAGCCTTTTAGTCTGAGAGCCAATAATATTTATTTATTGCATTTTTAAAGTGCTCACACAGCCCGGGGGCATTGAGGCACTGTTACAGGTGCTTTTGTCTTAGTTGCGTATTTATAACGCTCTTAAATACCTACCCAGAGGTTTCTAAGCACGGACCCGGGGATCGAACCTGTGTTGCTTCGTGTTGTCTTGCTTCCAAGACGAGCACGTTGCCGCTGAGCTATCCTCCCAGACAATATACCATGTACAATATACCATGTACACTATACCATGTACTTAATAAGTGTTGAAGATGACTTGCAGTAGAGGCAGGCACAAGTTGTCCACCTGACAGTAGATATCCAATCACAACCTCCCCACTTATAGAAAGTATACTTAGATGTTCTCCTTGAATGTATCACAACACATCATAGGTTTTTCTTATTTGCCACGTAGTATGACGTCACTTGTGACACATTTTTAGTATAAAGATGTGATTTGTTTTTACTAAGAGACTCAAAAGAACGTCAGTTGAAGTCTGTTGTAACTCCCTGTTTAGACAATTGATATTAAAACAGAAAACTTTGCCATCTTCCTGAGCTGGTTCGATTATTTTGTGTCAGAGTTATGCTGCATCCCATCCACTGCATGTGTGCTAAGAAAGGGGCTCCAAGCTCACGTGGTAGCACTGGGGATGGTTTAAGATCCAAACTAGTTCTGCCCCAGTCTTTCAGACGATCGAGCATCCTCCGCCATTAAGCCGGAAGATCGCAGTGTTTCCTGTGAAGAGCGGCCAAATAGAAATAATCTTGCAAGAAGAGCTGAGACACTGGGCAGGTCCGCCTTTGACAAAATCCCTGCCCAGTTTCCACGGGCGCTCTGCGGACGGAAGGCGAAGTGGTTGGTTGGAGGAGGAGTCGATACCGAAGGCCTCAAGCCGATTAACGAACAAATGGTGAGTAGACTAAGCGGAATGGCAAACTAAAGGGGATAGGTTGTGATAATTTTTGAGTAACAGGAAATATTGTGTAAAGAGAAGAATAGCGCCTAGAGTGCTGGCTCAAGAGAGTTTTCAGAAGGAGACATCTCAAAATCCAACAGGAGTAGAGTGAAATATATAACGCACAAACAGGTTCTTGTAAGGCGACGTCTCAAACCTGGTCCAGGGTATAAGAAAAGGCGAGGGGGAAAAGTGTGATCACAGTGTTTATTAATATATAAAGTCGACTAGTCTGTCTGTTTGTTTTGTTGAGTAGAGATAGCAAAGAGAGATAGAAATTGTGAAGTTATTGAAAATAGTTAAGGAGCTATAGGGTCTGCCTAGCGAAGTGGTTGTTCTATATTGCTCATCCTTATCTTCCCTTTGCCTAACTTCCTTGATACTTTTCCCATCGATTTTAAGTAATATCTGTCGATCCATCCCGTCAGCTTTATCCTTCTCTCCTTTCCATCTCTTAATTTCTCTTTCTATTTCTGTCGATATATTCTACTGCTCACTCTTTCCAGAGGTAGAGATAGTTAATTGAGAAATTAGAGGCTTGAGCAGCGATTGATGGTGCGCGCTCATATTTATTGTTTTGAAAGGCATTGAAAAAGTGGTGAGTTAAGCAGAATATAACATTTGTTTAACAATCTGGTAAGTATTGACAGTCAATTGAGACTTGTCATCATGGGAGACGTTCCTCTTATGCACCTATCTAAGACACTGCCAAAACACATGCCCAAGCTGAAACAGTATAGTGCAGAATGGGTAAAAGGCGCATCAGATAAAATGTTTATGCAGTGGCCACAAGGGGGATCGCTGTCAAAAGCTGTATTGCAACACTTGACCACATACTTGTACGCTGCGTACACGGGGAAGAAGTTATAGAAAATGTTAACTATATTAGAGCTCTGGCAAATGTACCGGTAAAAGAGAGAGGACCCGCCACCTGAGGAGTGGATGCTTAGTCAGCGTAAGGAGGAACGTTTTGAGCCCTCAGCTCTCCTTACCTTGCCTGAAGTAATAGACACTAGTACGGAGGAAATAGGGTTGTATACTTTAAAGGAGTTAAAAGCGGCGATGGGGTATAGTAATCCAATATATGAACCTCCCGCTTATAATAGTGATGGTAGTCCAGAGGAGAATAAGAGAAAAGAAGAGATCTGTAAAGACCATGAAAGACAAAGAAGAAAAGAGTGTGCAGTCGAATATATCGACAGAAATAGAAAGAGGAATTAAGAGATGGAAAGGAGAGAAGGATAAAGCTGACGAGATAGCGCTCGAGCAGAACAAATGGATTGATGGAGAGGTATTACTTAAAATCGATTGGAAAAGTATCAAGGAAGTTAGGCAAAGGGAAGGTAAGGACGAGCAAGATAGAAGGGACAGAGAACGAGAGAAAAGATTGAAAGAAGATGAGCAGAAAAGAAAGAACATGGAGCAGTGAGAACAGATGTATCAAGAGGAGCAAGAGAAAAAAGAACGGGCAGAAGAGCAAAGAAAGTATGGCAATAGGCAGAGAGCAATGGAAGAGACGTATATAAGGGAAAGGAAGAGAGCAGAGGAGAAAGCACAGAAATTAAGGGACAAAAGAATACAGAGACGAAGGGAAGAGGAAAGAAGAGAAGAAGGAGGGAAGAACGAAAGCAAGAAGAAGACAGAATAAGATGGGCGGCGAGCAAACAAAGAGAATTGGATGAAGAAATAGAATGAAACAGAAGACAGCGAGGTCTTGATACCAGTGTTGTTCTTAAGGAACCCGTAAGGTTGAGCCCACCAATACGATGGGATAGAACATAAGAATTCTTTCCGATGAAGGAAGTAACGTCAGGAGCATCTAGAGTAATATTGGAAGAAGAAAACTTTGATGCGGGGAGCATCGGAGAAAGGATCGATAAGGTTTACCAAGAAATAAAGGAAGGTAGCAACTACGGAAGTCAAGGGAGGAGGGATAAATCCTTAGCATTTCAATCACGAAGCGAAGAAGAAACTCTGCTCCATCAAACAGAGAACATTGTCCTTAAGTAGACTAAACCTGGAAAAGGGCGATGGGGTCGATAGCAATACTAGTTGGGGACAAGAAATGTCAGACAAGGAAAGAGAGTCAGCCCTCTAGACAAGAGAGGGGAGCATGTGTGCTCCTGAAGGAAGCTTGCAACTCTACAAAGAAGTAAGATGGTTGGATTTTGAACAACCCAAGGATAGGACGCCAGATCCAATACGATATCCAAGGCATCCCTGAGGATGACCGTATAGTGAAAAGGGAGAATCGCTGCCATATGTGAGCAGAGTAAGGTCACTATCGGCAAGGAGATGGACAGGAACGATCGTCCCTGCCATGGATAGGCTAATGATGGGAACTGACTGTGGGTTGGGGTTTACCCAGTTTCCCTTATGAGAAAAAGGGCAGGGGCAAAACCACAGTATATTCCATGGCCACAGATGGACAAGGATGATTTAAGGTGCAAGCTCCCAGGTTTGACTTCGGGCGATGCAAAATATATCTATGAGTTAGAAAAAATGACAGGAGGAAATACGTTAGCCGTAGGGGACATACAATGTCTCCTGACAGCCATTCTTGGGGAGAGAGCTGATGACATATGGAGGAGAGCAGGGTATTGAAGTGTGACAGCACAAAATAAACACAGCGCATGACGGATCGCTGTTTAATAATTCCAGTCTGACCATGGGCTTCACCGAGTTGGAGAGGGCACTTTATCATATTTCAAGGTCGCCGGGGACGAACACCCCAGCAGCCTCACCTACTGGGACTGACCTATAGGGCAATAGGTCAATGGCTGAACCAAAAACGCAAAATGCTAGTGTGGGCCAGTTTTTAGGTCAAAGTGGGCCACTGTTTTGCCGAGTGTTGCTGAATAAATATTAACATTGCACAATTGTCATAACATTTTATCCCAAAACTCCCCCTTGGGTACTATTCAAATATCTTTTCACAAAAGGAATGAGTTGGGGGCGGGGAGGCAGTCTATCCATGGCAAGGGTGCGGGGGTGCAGAACACCCCAGCAGCCTCATCATGAGTTGGGAGGGGGCACTTTACGAATTTCGAGGCTGCCTGGGGAGCAAAGTCCCCCAGCGGCTTTGTGAGTCTGAGGGCTGCTCCCAGACAGTGAAGCGGCCCCCTTTATCAGAAAATAAATGTCAGGCCACCGGCCTTGCACTGGTGGCCCAACTGAAATACTGGGGGTGGGAGGGGGCGCAATCTATGCATGGTGAGGCCGCAGGGATGCTGAACACCCCAGCGGCCTCACCTTGCATTGAAGGGATTTGGGTGGCACTTTGCAAATTTCGAGGCCGCCGGGAGAGCAGAGTCCCCTGGCGGCCCTGTGAGTGGGGTGTTCGTCACCCCTGCGGCCTGACCATGCATAGATTGCGCCCCCCCAGTATTTTAGTTGGGCCACCAGTGCAATCCCGGTGGCCCGACATTTATTTTCTGATAAAGGGGGCCGCTCCACGTCCGGAAACGGCCCATTTATCAGAAAATAAATGTCGGCCCACCGGCATTGCACCGGTGGCCAAATTGAAATACTGGGGGGGGGGGGCGCAATCTATGCATGGTGAAGCCGCGGGGGTTACTAACACCCCAGCGGCCTCACCTTGCATTGGAGGGGCTTGGGGGGCACTTTGCAAATTTAGAGGCTGCCGGGGGAGCAAAGTCCCCTGGTGGCCTCATGAGTCTGGGGCGTGCTCCCGGACAGTGGAGCAGCCCCTTTATCAGAAAATAAATGTCAGGTCACCGGCCTTGTACCGGTGGCTCGACTGAAACACTGGGGGGGGGGGGCACAATCTATGCATGGTGAGGCGGCAGAGGTGCAAACACCCCAGCAGCCTCACCGTGTGTTGGAGGGGGTGGGGGGCACTTTGCAAATTTCGAGGCCGCCAGGGGAGCAGAGTCCCCTGGCGGCCCTGTGAATCTGGGGGCTGCTCCCGGACAGTGGAGAAAATAAATGTCGGACCACCAGCCTTGCACCGGTGGCCAGACTGGATGCAATGGTGGGCAATATGGTGAGGACGTGCGGTGCAGAACACTCCAGTGGCCTCACTGTGTGTTGGAGGGGGGAGAGATGTGGGCATGGGGGATGACCTACCTGGTAAGCAGTCGCTGACTTTGTGGGTCTGCTGGCCCATTGGCATAGGAAATGAGGGAAGGGAAGAAATGTTCCCTTCCCTCACTTCCCATTTCAACGTGCAGAGGCCGCTTCCTTTGTGGTCAGGCTGCTGTAGCCGATAAGCAAACAGCTTCTGCCTCTGCAGCACTTTCTATGATTAACTGTCTTCTCCCTATTTGGGAGATGACAGCCAATCAAAGAAAGTGGACTTTGGCTTCAAGTCAGTATGGCAGAAACTATTCTGCCAAAGCCAAAGAGCTGTTTTTCAGCAGACCTTCGATCGAATAGTGACGCAAAGCCAAGGTTTGGTACACCCCTCGTTGGGTATAGCAACAAATAAGTGCTAGAGCATTCCTTGCTATAGTTCTTCGTATGGATTTTTAGATGTGTAGGATTAGCAAGTGAGGGTAGATCCTGGTTTGATAGCATAGTGCATATTTGCAGATCAGTGATCAGGTTCATAACGGCTGAATTAGTGGATGGGTTTCTAGATCTGCCAGATAGATTACCAGATGGTAGTTCTGTTATACACATTCAATGGTAGGAGTGATTAGCAGCCTAACTATTGGATGGTCCCCTGATATCTAGTTCTGCTCTGGGATTTCCAGGTGGGTAGCATTAGTAGGCAGGCGCCTTTTAGGGCTGATTGCGCAGCGCATAATTCTGTGGTCTCAAGAGTGTTGGTGCTTGGGTTACAAGTCTAGCACAATCGCCCCTGATTAATGGTGATAGCTAGCATTAGGCCTTAGCGAGTGTCGAAATCCTCCACGTGGTGAATACATTCTGTCAGTTGCAGAAATTCTGTAAGGATGCCACTACGATTTGGGATTTAAGTATGGACAGAGGCCCTAGTTATTGGAGTTGGAGATCATTAGGCCTGATGTTCTATGATAGAGACTGCTGTCTATCTGGGTGGTAGGTCGGGTGTTTAGGCAAAGAGCCAGGTTTTGAGTTTTGAGTGCCCCTCCGTATACCATTTAGGCTCTGCTGTGTCTAATGCAGGGAGGCAGTGAATTCCACAACGTTGGCGCCAGGGTTGAGTAGGCTGACCCTCCGATCCTGGTCAAATTGGAGGTGCTGACCACAAGGAGGAGGGCAGTGCTTGACCTAAGGGGGTGGGTCGAAGGTAGGGCGTGGTCTTGTCTTGTAGGAATTTGGGGCCTCCTTTGCGCACCACTCAGTGGGTAATACAGAGGAATTTGAAGGTGGCCCTGCATTCAATCGGGAGCCAGTGTAGGGTGCAGAGGGCTGGTGAGATGTTTTCCCTTCATCCCAATGCGATAGGTAGTCTGGCGGCCGAGCTCTGTACTCTTTGGAGTTTGTCTAAGTGACATGACAATGGGTATAATTGCAACCAGTCTGTTTGGGCAGGTAACATAAGGGAATATACTCTTCAGGAGCCTAAAGTGGAAATGGCAGGCTTTGGATGTATTGTTGATGTGCTGAGATATAGTCAGATGTGAGTCCATTGTGCAACCAAGGGTTTTTATTTATTTATTTGGAATTCTTATAAAGCGCTATTTGCCCACAGGCCTCAGAGTGCAACAAAGAAAACATAACTTACATAACAGACATACATAAAAGCTAAAAACTAAAAAGAACAAAAGGGTAATGCAAAGAACACCCGGCGGTGTGTCCAATAAAACAGAAATTCAAAAATTCAGGACTAGCCCTGTAACTAAATAAAGACAACTTCCTTTTATACTTACCTGGCTCCAGCGTCATCACTGTTTACCTGTACCTGCAACCAGAACCCCAATACTAGAAGTATGTTGTTTTAATCACCCATCTTACCCATCTTACAGGCTGACAAAAGAATATCTCAGCTTTTCTTACATTTTAGCCAGCACATAGTGTGGCAGAAATGACCCGCTTGTTGCTAATATGAACCTACTATTTACTTACTACTAATTTACTTAAAGGTCAAATACATCACTTGGCTTCCATTGGACATAAAGACTTCCTGAAACAAACGATCATTCATATTATGTCACAATGACCCAATTTATGCTAATCATCATGACTAGGTGTTTTCCAAATTTCACTAAACCACAAGATATATTTTCTTACCTTAAAACAGGAAAAAATAGGTTTCGGGGGTCACGCTTGTTTCCAGACTTCTAGCACATTCTGTCCAAGGTTATCCTGCCTTGCTTATCTGCTTCAGCCCACTACCAAATGTTATTTATAAAAAGCCTTTGAACATCACTGTTAAAAACTATATATTCCTTCCATTTAAGCTGCGGAATCACTGCATACTGTCTCCTGCCCAATGCACTCCCCTTTTGCACACAACGCTATATTTTCTGCTTGTTCAACACTTCTAAATATTCATGGGGCTTTGAGGCCTGTAGCCATCTGTAATGCAATGGCTGCCTTTTGCTGACCTATATTTTATATCAGAAATCTATATTCTGTGTTAATTATGTTGTGCACAATGTAAGCATTCCTCTGTTTATGTTGTCCTAAATAAATGTGTACAGTGTCACCTATTTTCCAATGTATATGCCTATAATAAGGGCAGAATGGCTGCCTCAATGAACAATGCTTCTGACTTTTACAATGTTGGGAAGAAGGGTGTGAAACATGCCCTTGAATGACATTTTCACCTGTCTATTACCAGAGAGGGGGATGATCTATTCCTCTTCAAGGTTGTGTGAGCAAATGATCTTGGGGAGGGGGGTCAGGTAAAGGTTGAAGAGAGGGGGAGAGAGTTAGGCTCCTTGGGGTACTCCTTTGATTACTGCGTGTGCAGCAGAGAGGAAAGGGGGAGGGTGATTTGCTGTCTATTAGAGAGGAATGAGGTGGTCCAGGAGAGAGCTAGATTACGTATTCCTAAGGAGTGCAGTCTGTTAAGGAGTAGTTTGTGGTTGGTGGTGCCAAACGCTGCTGAGAGGTCAAGAAGAATAAGAGCTGCGCATCCTTCTGAGTCTGCTGTCACTTTGAGGTCATCCCAGATAGAGATCAGCGTGATTTCTGCTCCGTGGCATGGACGGAAGACAGATTGTGCAGGGTCCAAGAGGTTGTTAGATTCCATGAAGGCATTGAGCTGTGAGTAAGAAGTGCGATTGATGAGTTTTGCCAGGAAACTGATGTTGGAGATTGGCCTGTAGTTCATTGGTAGCCGAGGGTCGAGGGATGCTTTTTTAAACAGAGGCATGGCATGTGCAGTTTTGAAGGCATCTGGGAAATTGCCAGAGGTGTGGGAGTCATTGAGAATGGATCTCGCCAGTTCTCCTGCACAGGTGGAGGTGAAGATTTCTGTGAGGAGCGAGGCAGGGGAGGGATCAGGTGGTGAGCCAGAGAATCAGCTGGCTGATAGCAGTTTTGTGGAAGTGTTCATAGAGGAATTGCAGATTGTTTGTGAGGAGGCAGTTGGGGGTTTGGTGCAGGGCGGGTTCAGGAGTTCAGGAATTCAGTGATGATCATGTGGAGCTCTCTGCTACCACTCTGGCAGTTCAGGATCCTTTTATTGTAGTAGGCTTTTTTGGCCTTTCAGATCTCTGATTTGTAGTTTCTGTGGAGGTGGGCGAGTACTGAGTTGCTTTGCAGTGTTCTGGAAGCTTGCCATTTGTGCTGTTTTTAGAGTCTTCAGGAGAGTGGGAGTGAGTCCTTTGTGGGAGGGAGTGGACTTGGCAGGGGCTAGGGGAATGAGGGAGTCATTTAACCAGGAGTCAAAGAGTTCTACGACTACCAGTCTATTTGCGGTCGGAAGTGATGGGAGGGTGCTTAGTAGTGCCTCTGCCAGCTCTGGTAGTACCTTGACCTGGTTCCAACACTTGAATTGAGATGTAGGGGTAGAGGATGACTTGGGGGTTGGCATAGGTGTGAGGATGGAGAAAGATATAGCAGAGTGGTCTGTCCAGACGAGGGGTTGGAGGGGTGGACATGGAGATGAGGTCGGAAGAGCTGAAAATGCCATCGAGGGAGTGGCCAGTAGTATGTGTTGGTTCTCTGATGTGCTGGGTGGGGTTTAGTGCCTCCAGGCTGTCGACTAGAGGGAGAGTCATGGAGTTGTTGCAGAGGTCGAACCAGATGTTAAAATCTCCCAAAAAGGTGAGTGTCAGGTGGGTAACTAGAATGGCTGCCAGAGAGTCACATAGGCTTTTGGCAAAGTGTCTGCCATAGCCGGGGGCCTGTAGACAAGTTGGAAGCTGTGTGAGAGAGTAGGCAGGAGAGAGAGTTTGACGAGGAGGCATTTGCATTTAGCTGTGCTGGGTTGTGTTTCAGTGGAGGTGATAGAGATGCAAGGTTTGTGCAGGATGGCTACACTGCCTCCTCTGGAAGGTCTGTTGTGGGCGATGAGTGAGTAGACAGGTGGCATTGCTCTGTGATCAATAGGCTTGAGGTTGTCCAAGAACCAGGTTTCGGTGATGAAGATGAGATTGGGGTTCTCCCAGGTTAGGAGATCAAAGATGCTGTGTTTGTTCTTGGTTACGGAGCAGGCATGGAAGAGGAGGCAGGTGACTTTGTCAGAGGTATATGCAGCAGTGTTTACCAGGGTGAGCGGGGTTGGCCCGGGCTGGGGCGGATGGAGGGAAGGTGTTGTGGTTAGGAGACAGTCGATTGGGATGGGCAGTGAGATAAGATGGACAGATAAGGTCAGGGGGATAGGGTGCTGTAGTAGATGCGTAAAGGGTTGGGGGTTGATAGGGACTGGGAAGAGTGGGCGGGCAGTCGCAGGTCTTGTGCGGATCAAGTGACAACATTGGTGACTTTTGGTTGCTACCAGGCAGGCGTTTGCCACGCTGTGTGTTTGCAGTCATTTGTGTTTTGGCAATGGTGGACATTTCAATTTGCACAGTGGTGATTATTGGGTACACTTGTTGGCCTCGAGTGCAGGTTTATCTCAGGTTCTGGGTTAGTTGCTCGTGCAATAGTACACCCACTCGGTGAGCGATTGCTTCGATCGTGTGCGCGAAGATGGACGTTTTTCTCAGGGGTTGTGCTTTGGGGTCAGTGTTTTGGTGTGATTTTATGTATTTCACGTGCTTGTTGTGTGACTGTGGAGTGGAAGTGGGGTGCGGATGCTTTGGAGTGGAAGTGTTCAACAAGAATGGCACTGTTTTCACAGTTATCCAGTGGTAAATGGAGGGGCAGGCTGCTTGGAGGGACTTCAGATGCATGTCACCATGTCAGATTGTGATGAAGTGTGCAGTTGTAGGGGCGGTATGCAGAGTGGGGAGCACAGGAGGAGCGAGGCTGTGGAAACTAAAATGACAGTGCCAAT
Source organism: Ambystoma mexicanum (assembly GCF_040938575.1). Classification (NCBI taxonomy): domain Eukaryota; kingdom Metazoa; phylum Chordata; class Amphibia; order Caudata; family Ambystomatidae; genus Ambystoma; species Ambystoma mexicanum. The sequence continues at coordinate 190,835,949 of NC_090928.1, read as the reverse complement.
GAGGATGGTGCACCCCCCCAAGCCCCGAGTTGTTTTCAGTTTTCACGGGAGAGCATTGGGTGTTCTATTAAAGTCCAGTCTTCTGACACACTAGAATTGTCTGGGGTTTTTCTTTTGCAGGCAGTTAGTTTTGTAAAAGAAAATGGTCTGGTTTGAGGGGGTTCATGTGGGCTACAGCGAGAGGGAAGGTTTCCTTTACGCTGAATTGTTCTGTGTTCCCACGTTCAGCATATCAAGAGATATGAATAACGTGACTGGATTTGTGGGGGGTGTACAGGGAGTGAGCGGGACAGCGATGGTGGCATGTTGTTTGATTCTACACTGATGAACAATGTTAGGAGACCTTTCATCACTGCAGGTTTTTTTTCGGTGCTCATGCGGTGAGGTGTGGGGGGCACAAAAAGGCCAATGCTTGCCTTCTGCTAAATTGCATTCTGGAACGTGTTTGTCTTCTAGTGGGATTGAGAGCGAGGGCAATATGTCACATTTGCTGAGTTGTTTTACATTGCCAATGCTTTCTTTAGTTGCAGTGAACTGTACCTTCTCACGCTTTTCTTCTCTTTGGTTGTCAGGAGAAACTGGTTATGGGTAACCTGCTCAGAACAGTACTTCTGTGATCACAAGGCAGTGTCCCTAGGTAGATGTTCTAGAAGAAAAGATGAGAACACCGGGATATGGAGCACTGCTTCTAACAGTGGGTTCCAAGTAACTTAAGAGAGAATCTATAAAAGAATCTTCGGTTGTGTAATGCACCATTTGAGAAGGACACTTTAGCAGGGACACTTTATTTCCCTTCAATTGAGCATGGGGGTGCCAATAATGTGAGAGGAAAGCTAATAGGGTAAAATGGATCAAAGTTAAGGGCATTCCTTTTCTTCAGTGGCGTTGGAATGGAAGGCAGAGATGTCCTAGTCTTAAAAACAATTGAAAATGTTCACATTTGCGGCCATGCAAATGTTGGTGGGTATGAACACCTGTCTATGGTCAATTTTGAATTTCTGCTGAAGTGCATTCGGGTATTGTGAGGAATTTGACCATCCGCACAGTGGGTGTGAGCTTGCATGGGCTTTTTTAAAAGAAAATGAATGATGGTAGATGAAACTCCGGAAAATGTGTGGGGCTAATCTGCACACATTTTCCTATGCTCACCGCATGACGTACACATAGACCTATGTACTCTGGATGGATGCAGCTTAAAGGTGACGCCCCCCCTGTCATATTTAGTTGGGAAATGACAGCAAGGCATCTCAGAAACGGACGGGTAAAACCTTCATCTTGCCATGGCCAGCCTAATTAACTAACAAAGGTTTAATGGATCTGCCCTGTCTTTTCATTAGCTCTGCAGATGGCAGCGTCACATACTAATCAGATTAAATTCAAACAGGCCCATGTGGGGCCTGGCTGCAGGACTAACAAAGGAGAGAGGAAAACCCCAACAACCTTTGATATGCATCTGTATCAACTTGAGGCCAGCTCCCGCCTCTTAGTATCAAGGGCAGTGAACTGTCATGTCTGGGACAGCTGTTTACAGTGGTCATTCTTGAAGGAGGACCCCATTCAGAAGGTAGAGAATGTCGCTTGCAGAAGTCAGAAAGTCTGTTCTCGCCACAGCTTCAAGGGAGACCTGCCGTTTTAATCAGGAACCACAAAGAGCTCAATTAGCCGAGAGGCCCTTTGATCCACAGCAGACAGGAAGATGGGTGGGTCTTAGTATTACATGTTTTCACCCCTTTACCTTTTCCGTTGTAAAGCACTCTGGTTATGACCTCAGGCATGCAGGAGATTGTTGGTGGGGACCCATGATTGGTCCATTAAGGTAGGCTTAGCCTAAACCAATCACTGGGGCCCATTTGGCTTTAAAAGAGGGCTGAATCCCTCTTCTGGGCAGAACATCTGAAGACTTTGCAAGGAGTAGAAAGAAGAACTCAGCATTGGACCCTGGCTGAAGATACCGTTTGTCTTACATCTTTCGCCAGTGAAGGAAGGCCAGGACCTCCTAGAGGGAAGCAAGATACATCCCCATAACATTTACTAGGGAACAGAGGGAGGTACCGAATCCAGAGGACCCTCCAGCAGCTCAAAAACCGTTACCCAGCCAGCACACAGTGTGCCCTGCTAGGCTCTGCCGCACGCTTTCCAGGTGGGAAGTGCCAGAGAGTCGCTGAACCAAACTAAGGACAAGGCAGGTGCCTGCAACACTCTCCTCAGTTTTGGGCCATCCGCCTTAAATGATGACACAATCCCAGCGAAGGAGCAAGGGGGAGTGCATCGACATACATCTACCGACGTCTGCCTTAAAGGATATTTTTGAGCCAGTGAAGCCCCTCAAGCTGCAAACGACTGAACCACTGACTGTTGTTACGCTGTAGTCGCTGACGGCATCCGAGATGCCTCGACCAGTGCTTCAGACGTGCCGACCAGCACTGAGAAAATGATTCCTGACCCCAAGCCACTATGTAGGCCAGACTGCAGACATCCATCCATCCATCCATCCTTGCTCGCCGAACTGCCTGCCGCCTGATACCTGCAGCTGTCTCCCGTCTTCAACTCGGTTGCAGAAGCTAAAAAGCACCCTGAAACTGACCAACACTACAACCATGACTGGATCGTCCCTTTTATCATTGGGTAATAAATGTATTTTGCAACTATCCAATGATCCACGACCTTTTGGAGACAAGTCTGCCGTTCTGTCTACATTACCAAAATTGGACAAGGAGGTTCGTAATTTGCTTGTGTTTCCAATCTGTTCAGATCCCTCCTGGTGTAATAGAGGTGTGGTGCTGATTGGTGGTTTAGAAACCTATATTCATCCCTGGACCACTGGTGTCCCAGAAGTTGATTAGTTACTGGTATTGGTATAGGCCCATCCAGGGTAGGGAACAATGGCAGTATGTCTTTCTACTTTCCAGAGTTTGTTGTTGTTGAGGGTTGTGAATTAGTATGGAAGGTTCCTGTGTTGTGGGGCCACGGTCGGGCCCCAGGCTTTTCCGGTATCATCCCCAAAGGGGTGAGAGCAGTGGTAGGTTCCCTTTCGGTGGGGAGTGATAGCAGGCATTGTTTTCCATAGTGGCTTGTTGAATTAATTGACCCCTGGTGGAAGTCCTGGCACAAACAAAAGGAATGTGTATTGAAGGTGGGGTATTTGTGGGCCCCCGGTTGTTGTCCCCAGGGGGGAACGCGGTATAGGCCCCCCAGCCCCTGTAAAACAGGTTTCAGTTGCAGCTTTGGGGGGTGGGGGGGTTTGTGTTAGGTTCTTGCCCTTTGATCACTGTGTGAGGTCCCTGTTTGAGCGGGCCAGAGGTGCTTGCCCCTTTGAAGCAGTCCTGGTGTCCGCAGCCATTGGCATGTGAAGTTCCTTGCTGGGGCAGGGCTGCAGGCATGCATGGTCAGGCAACTGGGGGGCGGATGCAAGCGATTCTGGAAAAGGATCGGGGGCTCCTCGGGTATCTTTTCCCAAGGGATGGGATGAATGAGGAGCTACTCCCTTCAGATGGCCATGGGCCCAATCTAAGAGACAGGCTTTCGTCTGGTGTCTTTTTGGGGCTTTTTTGTTTGGATGTTTGTCCCCTGTCAGCAGTCCTGGTGTCCGAAACTATGTATGTGTGAAGTCCCTGCGGTAGCAGGGCTGCAGGCATGCAAGGTCTGAGGGGGCCAGAGATTGGGATCAATGGGGCAATGGATAAAGGCTGAGGATCTTGGAGCTCACCGGATATCATTATTCAAATGGGTGTGGCGGGTGAGGGTTCACCCCTGTGTTGCTGGGCAGTGCCCATGACATGGCAGGTAGTCAGTTGTGGTTTGTTGGAGGGGTTTGTTGGGATAGATGCTTGACCCCTGGTGGCGGCCTTGGTGTCCATAGCCATTGGTATGTGTGGTCCCACTTGAAATGGTGCTGGGGGGACTTTGGTGCAGATAGGGAGTCTATGAGATCTGGGGGTGTGGGACACAGGCCTAGGGTCGGTGGGCTCCCAGGTAATTGTTTCTCTGGGCCTTGCACACCAGTGATTGGTGTGCAGGTGGCGAGGACGCTGTCAGATGACAAGGGGGCTTCTGGGATGCACCAGCGTGTGAGTTCGTAGGTGCGCGGGAGCCCACAGGGTTTTTTGTCATGGGTTGCCTGGAACAACAGGGGCTGGTGTGCAGTCAATGTGGTCTGCATTGGTTGGTGAGTGGGCTTCTGGGACGAACCGCTGCTTGGCACTGATCTGGCATGTGGGTTTGCTGGCACTGCCGAGTGGCTTTTACCCCGCAGGAGCACGAGAGTGCTCAGTGTATTGTCTGGCATACCAGTAGTTGGTGTGGGGCGGTTGAGGTTGCCATGGATGGCGAGCGGGTTCCGAGACACACAGCTGGCTGATGCGGGTCGTGTGGGTCTGGCTATGCACAGCCCGACCTCGGAGGAGTGCAGGATACCACAGTGTTTTTTGTCATGGGGGTGCGTGACACACCAGGGGTTGGTGTGGGTTTGAGTGTGGTCGACATTAGTTGTGTGTGGTTTCTGGAGCATTTGGTGGTCACCCCCCTGGTGGTGCTGGACCATGGTGGTCTTGGTTCCTGTAATAGGTGGAGGAGGCCCATGTGGAATGAGAGTTGCCCCCTTCAGGGGCTTGGGCCGGTAAGGTACAGTGGTAGGAGTTGGTCATGTGCTGGGGGGCTGTGTGCGTGTGTTAGGCGCTGCGAGGCCCAGGGGACAGGGATGATATCTTTTTATTGGACATCTGTCATAAATGTCGAGTAAAAAATACCATGCCTGCCCCCTGGGCCCCCATTGTGTGCGTGTGTTAGGCGCTTTGAGGCCCAGTGATGATATCTTTTTACTGGACATCTATCATAGATGTCCAGTATAAAATACCATGCCTACCCTCTGGGCCCCCCAGCGCCAATTGAAATCTGTTTGGCTTTTTACCCAATGTTTTTTTAAATGATGCTCTAAAATGCAACATTTCAAACCATTATTGTAAAAAATGTGCTGGTGGGGAGAACTCCCCCACCCCCCACCCGAACCTCCCCTTGATTGACTCAGGCTCCCTCGCCACGCTCAGTCACTATGGCATATCTGGAAGAAATATTTATGCGCATCCACTTAAAAAAATTCACCAGTCACCACTGGCCCTGGGTCTATGCTGGGAGGTGGTTGGGACGAGCCCAGGCACTGTAGTGGGAGCAGGATGGGGGGAGCCATGGCATAGTGGTGGGAGCAGGGTGGGGAGAGCCCAGGGTTTGTGGTGGGATGAGTGAGCGCAAGAGTTCCTAGCCATTTAAACTTACTGTCCATTTGGCATTTGGGGAGGGGCGGTCTGTCCACATTTTGCTCAAACGGGGACCCAGGCCAAAAAAGTTTGAAGACCACTGCTGTAGAGGTATGTGCGTGTTTTGTTTTGGTGTTTGAGGACGAGTATGTAGGATATTGGAAAGTTAATAGGGTTAGTGATGAGGGTGGTCTGTGCCCTTCTCTTCCACGGTTATGTTGATTTGGCAGTGCTCAGATTCCTTTATGGTGGCCTGGTTAAAGTGATTTATTTTCTTGGGTATCCAGGTTTCGGTTCATTATGTTTGGTTGCTTTGGGTGTTTATCTTGTGTTGTAATGGCTGTTTCCCTCCAACTGTGTTTTCTGTTTAGCTTGGTTGGGTAGCCATGGTTTTAGTTATTTTCTGAAAGTTAGGTATTCTTCTCTTGTTCGTATTTCCTTAGGGAGTGAATTTCAAAGTTTTGCTGAGATGCAGGAGGATGCTGATCCACCAAATTTCATCTTTGAGTATTGTTTTGGTTCAAGACGAATGCTATTGATGGATCTCAGTATTCGATTTGGTTTGTAAATTGAGATTTCTCCCTGTATGAATTTGTATTCAGAAGTGTCCTGTACATATGTAAAAGTCGCTAGTTAATCAGGGGGAGTCTCTAAAGATCCACGGCTTGGTGAGGAACTCCAGAGCCTTTAGGGGCACCCTAGATCAATGTCACAGTCCAGATGTGCACACTGCAGCATCACCCCAAGAGCTCCAGTGCAGAGAATAGAGCCCCACAGGAAAGAGGAAAAGCCAGGCCGGTCCACCCCCTCCACAGGCACCAAGAAGAAAGCAATCGACCACAGTGGACACCAGCGGAGACCCAGAAGACGCAATCCAGCAGAGGGCTTGAGATCCAGCAGACCCAGGAGCAGGAAAGCACAGCAGGACCCAGCCCCAATGCCATCCAACGGAGAAACTCAGCAGACGGGGACCTGCATAACCCAATGACCACATACCACAGGGAAACTCGAGTGGGAGCATCCAGAACAACCCACTAACCTAGGGCCTGTAGGCAAGCACCCACATCAGCCGCCTCCAGAAACTCGGCTCCCACAAGGAGAAACAACGCGGCAAGCAATAGCCTCCCTCAAAAGGATGACATTATGGATCCGGCCACCCAGGGACCAGCACCCCGTGCCAATGATGACCCACATTGGCCCAAAACAGGAACAATCATTCTATTGCAATGCATCTTTTTTATTTTATTTTTTTACTTTAATGTGATATAGTTTATAAGTAAACTTCACACATACAAATGCATATAAAAAATAAAATACTTAACTATTACTTATTAATACTAACTTAACTACTCAACACAAAAAGAATAGAATATGGGATACATTACTCACCGTAATCGTATTTCTGATGCTTGTATCTGTTTAGATTCACATGCTGTGCATAGGCCAACATCTAGTGGAAGCTGCAGAGTATTACAGTTTGTTTTTCGAAACACGAAAATGGGCGTCCACACAGGGCGCGCCAGTAATACTATCCCTAGTGTGACGTCCACTGTACCCATGATCCCTCACGCGTCTAGGACCCTCAGATTGTGTTTTTTCTGACATGAGGTAGCATGAGGAGTAGTGCGAGTACAGATAATCCAAGCAGATAGATAGATAGATAAGACTACAAGCATCCATGCGCCTTCTCTCAGAGGGGAGAAAGGGTGGGTCGCATGTGAATCTAAGCAGATACAAGCATCAGAAATACGATTACGGTGAGTAATGTAACCCTTCTGAGGCTTGTGGAATCTGCTTAGATCACATGCTGTGCATAGATTAGCGAGCAGTGTTAGAAGGAGGTGGGATGTTAGAAGGGTCATGAGCAAATAAATGTCTTAGAACCGTTTGTCCCTCTTGAGTATCTGTCTTGGAATGGGTGTCAATACAGTAGTGCTGAGTAAAGGTGTGAATAGAGCTCCAAGTAGCTGCTTTGTAAATGATGTCAAGGGGTACATTTGCAATGAAAGCCAGAGTGGCCCCAATGCCTCTTGTAGAGTGGGCTCTTGGCGCGAAAGGCAAGGTTTTTCAGAAAGGAAGTAACACAGCTGGATACAGTTAACAATCCACTTAGAGATGGCACCTTTAGAGACGCGATCTCCCTCTTTGCCTGTAGCTTCGGAGACAAACAGTTGGTCTGTTTTCCTTAGCGGTCTGGTCTTGTTTACATAGTATAGGACCGCCCTACGCACATCTAGTGTGTGTAGTTTCACCTCAGCCGAGCTTTGTGGGTCTTGGAAGAAAGCCGGAAGCTCGATGGAGTGGTTCACGTGGAATTTAGTAATAAACTTAGGTGAGAACCTAGGGTGTGTATGTAAAACCAGTTTATCTTTATGAACCGTAAAGAAAGGATCCTGCACTGACAGAGCCTTAATTTTACTAACCCTTCTTATAGATGTAATAGCTACTAAGAAGGCTGTCTTATAAGTCAGGTGTTTGAGACTGCTTTTATGCCTGGGCTCGAATGGGGGGCCCATGAGTTTAGCTAGCACCACATTAAGGTCCCATCCTGGTGGTGGGTTTGAAATTGGAGGGTGAAGTCTCTTTACTCCTTCCATAAAGGCTTTACCAACTGCTACCTTCCACCACGACACCTTGTTATGGGAGGTGGTGTATGCTGACAGAGCTGCCAGGTGTACCTTCAGTGAATTAAAAATCAACCCTGCGTCCAGCAGGTGGAGCATGTATGTGACAATTGTGGAAGGAGTGCAATCAACTGGGTTGATTTGCTTATTCTGGCACCAGATAACAAATCTTTTCCATTTGTCAAAGTAGCAGTGCCTTGTGTTTGGCTTCCTAGATTCCCTTCGGATGTCCATACATCTCTGCGGTAAATTGAGATGTCCAAACTCTAGGACCTCAGGAGCCATGCTGCCAGGTTCATTGAGTTGGGTTGAGGATGCGCCTTCTGACCTTGGTGCTGGGACAGTAAGTTGTGCCAGCCCGGGAGTTTCATGGGTACGCATACCGCTAGTCTACGTAAATGCGGGAACCACGGTTGTCTCGCCCACATGGGAGCGGCATCGATTCTCTGTTCATCTTGTTGACCACTGTCCTGATGAGAGGTGTTGGTGGAAAAGGGTACGCAAACATCCCTGACCAGTTCATCCACAGGGCGTTCCCCTGGGAGTCTGGTTCGGGGAACCTGGATGCGAATCCTGGGCATTGTCTGTTTTCGCTTGTGGCGAATAGGTCTATAGTGGGGAAACCCCACTGAGGGAAGAGATCTACTCCGATTTCTCTGTGTAGACACCATTCGTGTTCCTCTGGGAGGGGGTCTCTGCTCAAACGTCCGCCAGAGAATTGAGATCCCCTGGAACATGTTGAGATGACAGGAATATGTTCCGTCTGAGTGCCCATATCCAAATTTTCTGGGCAAGCTTGGACAGATTTGGCGAACGAGTCCCTCCTTGTTTGTTCAGGTAAAACATGGCTGTTGTGCTGTCTGTCCGGATCTGCACTGACAGATTCAACAGGTAGGGCTCGAACGCTTGAAGCGCTCTGAATACTGCCAGAAGCTCTAACAGACTGATATGATTCTTGGCTACTGAGTGAGACCAGAGACCCTGAGCTGTGTGGTGGAGATGGTGTGCTCCCCACCCTGACAGGCATGCGTCCGTCGTGACTACAGCTTGTATCTCGGGATTGTAAAAGGGTTTCCCCTTGGACAGATTTTCTCTTGTCCACCAGTGAAGGTTTTGTACAAGTGTTGGAGAAACGACCACTAGATCATCCCACTGACCACTTGCCTGAGACCACTGTTTCGCCAACCATTCCTGGATGGGACGCATGCGCAGGCGCGCCTGGGGGACCAGGTAAATACATGACGCCATCATGCCCGGCAAACGCATAGCTTTGCGTACCGTTATCTGGCGACCGGCCTGATATTGCGGAATTTGCAGCAGTATATTCCGAATTCTTTCCTCTGATGGAAAGGCCAACCCCTCTTGTGTGTTTAGGACAGCTCCTAGGAACTGTTTTGAGGTACTTGGCACCAGACTTGACTTTTTCTCGTTTATGGAGAAACCTAATTAGAAGAGGAGGTCGATCGTTCTTTGAATGTTTGCTCTGCAAATTACTGGGGTCTCCCCCGTGATGAGCCAGTCGTCCAGGTAAGGGTACACTGGGATTGCCTCCCTGCGTAGGTGTGCCGCCGCCACCGCCAGTACCTTGGCGAATACCCTTGGAGCGAAGGCTATCCTGAAGGGCAGTTCCTTGAACTGGTAGTGCTGAGTGTCCACCTTAAAGTGCAAGTATCTTCTGTGCGCTGGGAACATGGAAATATGAAAATAGGCATCTTTCATGTCCAATGTTGCCATGTAATCCCCCTTTTTTAGCAGGGGGATTACCTCTTGGAGAGTAGTCATGCAAAATTTTTGGGGCTTGACATACTTGTTTGCAGGCCGTAAGTCCAATACTGGGCGCATTGTCAAATCTTTTTTTGGCACAAGGAAGTAAGTTGAATAAATACCCTTGTTTACCTCGTGTCCCGGGACGAGTTCTATCGCGTCCTTTGCTAGAAGATTGGCGATTTCTTCGAGGAGGATCTTCTGGTGGTCTAATGAGTGTACTTTTTGTCGTGGAGGGTGGTTTCGGGGACGCCCTAACAGTTCTATGCCGTATCCTGCGGACACTGTGGACAGCACCCATCTGTCTGATGTGATCCCTTCCCAAGCTTGGGTGAAGTTGGAAATGCGTCCCCCTAGTGGGGATGATTGAGAAGGGACCCTGAACGGAACGTCACTGTTTTGGGGGAGGCGTGCCGCCGCCTCTACTTGGGCTGCCTCTACCCCTACCACGACCTCTCTTGTTACCCCTGCCATAACCCTGGGTAGACTGCTGGTTGTTGTTGTTCTATGGTGTACCCTGCCCCTGGGAATAATTGGAGCCTCTCTGGGAATTTTGGCCACGTGGGCGACGAAAATTGCCATTCCCCCTTTGATTCGGGGGTTTGCTCTCCTTGTCGGGAGGAGCTTCAGAAGTTGATAGGGGCGTTCCCGCCCTCTTTCGGGTGTTTGTCACTACCAGGGAGTCCGGTTTCAGATGCCCCCTTATGTAGGATTTACAAGGGAAGGGTCTATTCTCCTTTGTATAGATTTGAGGATAGGGATGGCCTGGGCAACAGGTCTCCTTTCTCCCACTAATTCCTCGGCAAAGTCCCTTTCTTCCTGTGCTCCCTGGGTGTCAATGTGGAAGTGTTCTGCCGCCCTAGACAGAACTTCATTCAGGAGAGGTTGGTTATCGTCAGGGGAGTCGGTAACCTGGGGTTCTTTGTCTACTGGGGAGTCTACCCTGTAAGTTTCTGGGTCGTCCTCGTCCTCCTCTTGGTCCTCGTCATCCCCATAGTAGCCAGTCCCAGTTTGGTCTCCCAACATGCCCAAATCTGGATCCTCAATAAAAGGTGGATCCTCATTATATTGCGAGTAGGGCTGTATACAGAAAGGGTCCGAAGACCGTGTTGGTGTTTCAACCCGGGACTTCTTACTTGGGGGTATCGGGTCCCTAGAGCCTGAGGGTGATGCCCCGGCAGGGGTATATGAGAGGAAGTGCTCAGGATTCTTGGCATAGAAGTCTGCCAATGAAGACATCCTAGACATAACTCTGTCCATGTCGTCACTAGACCATTCCTTCGAGCTGGGAATGACTCTTTCCTGGGAGAGTTTCCCTGTTCTATCCTGACTGGACCTATGGGTTTGTGCAGGGGTCTTTAAAATGACAGAAGACTGAGACTTGTCTGTCTGTTTCTGTGGAGTAGAAGACTGTGACCTGTCTGACTGCTTCTGGGGTGTGGAAGAAGGTAGAGAATGCTTCTTTTGTTGTTTACCCCCCTCTCTGTGGGTGGAAGAGTGTTTTCCCTGTTTTTTCGCCCCTTCTGAGCTTTTCGATGTCTGGCGTCGAGGTTCGGGGGTAGTGTCCCTATCTCTCGAGTGTGGAGGTTGAGACTCGGGAACTGCCGTTACGCGGTCTGCTGACACCGACTCCTGCAGTGCGGCCTGGGGATAGAGGTCGGCTTCGTCTTCCGACGATCGAACCTCCGTTACCTTAGGGAGCGAGGCACTTTTGGCAACAGTGGATGGCTGCCTGGAGTCATGCGGCGATCTAGATCGAGAACGCCCAGAGGACACTGATTCGGTGGACTGTTCTCTGTGTGCCTCTTTCCGAGAACTCGACATGCGCGTTGAGTCTCGGTGGGACTTCGCCTGTTTGGTGGAAGTGCTGTGGGTAGCGCTCGTGTCGCCGGGGTTTTCCCCATAGCCGCCCTGCCGGACGACCTTCCGAGGTCGGGGACTTGCACTTGGCTGTCTCTCGACGACACGTTGCCCTCGCCACCCGAAAGCATGGCGTCGCTGCCATCGCTGAAGGCGCCCTCCGCTGCCATGGCCTCTTGATGCCTGGCGTGGTGGGCCCAACGCTTGATCGAATGGTCCTTTAGTGTTTTCGGTTTAAACCTACTACACGCTCTGCAGTTTGCCTCGGGGTGCTCCCTCGGCAAGCAGAGGTTGCACGTGGCGTGTCTGTCAACCCAAGGGTACTTGCAGTTGCACTTGGGGCAAAATTGGAAAGGGGTACCCTCCATACACACCTTGTGGCAGCGGGCTAGTGTGTGTAGGAATATATATAAGGAAAAGAGCCTATATATATATAGAATGTAGAGATGTGTGCCACCTCCCACTCTCCCTACTTGTAGGGCCGAGGCCAGAGGCCTTCCAAGGCCCGGGCCGAGGCCAGAGGCCTTCCGAGGCCCAGGTCTGTTGTGCAGCTGTCGACGGGTGATTTTTCTCTCCAGCTCCGGCGTCGAGTGTCAAAGTCGGTGTCTCGGCGTTGGGGTGGAGAATGGTGAAATATTAAGATTTTTATTAAGAATTATGGCTAAGGCCAGGGAACTCCGCGGAATGCGTACGACCAGTATGGCGGAAAAAAACAATCTGAGGGTCCTGGAAGCGTGAGGGATCATGGGTACAGTGGACGTCACACTAGGGATAGTATTACTGGCACGCCCTGTGTCAACGCCCATTTTCGAGTTTCGAAAAACAAACTGTAATACTCCGCAGCTTCCACTAGATGTCGGCCTATGCACAGCAGGTGATCTAAGCAGATTCCACAAGCCTCAGAAATATATATATAGCCTACAATTTCCTAATTAATTAATATACACAAAAAATATAAAGTAGAATAACAAAGACATAGTAAATAACATAGTTAAATAACTAAATTTCCATATGAACATATATCTGTTATATTGTAAATGTCCACACTTACTAGCAATAGGTCGTAAATCGAAAATTAAGAATTGCCCATGAGTAGCCAAAACAAGAGAGAATCATGGGTCTTTCTGCTCTCTTTAACAGAAGGTTCCTGATGGACAGCACAGAAATAAATATTGGCATCTCAGGGGTAGCCTGCGGATTGTTTCAGATGGAGATTCCCAGTAAACTCCCAACCACCAACCAAACATTATACATTGAAATTAGACGGCTCATATTCTGAGAATTGACACTGCTCCACCAGAAAGCTGATTCTGCTATGAAATCACGACTATGAACATATCTCTCTTATTGGGTCTGGTAAGTTATAGATCATTTAGGGCAATTTGTTAACACGTTTCCCAGTTTCTGCTATTGACTGGTTCTTACATAGTCGGCAGTAGCGTTCAGACTGGGGTATCTGATTTATTATCCCAGTGTAGGCCAAAACTGGCAAATAGTTAATCCTAAGTAACATAAATTAACTAAGTAACATAAATTGGGTAGGGACTGGAACTCCCTACCCAATGATCTTAGGAACGTTCCTTCCATCCAATCCTTCAAAAACAAAACTAAACGGTGGCTTCACAATCAGGATGCCCTGGCCACCTCCCTGTAATTCATGCAGCTGTTACCCGCAAACAGGCTACTCACTGTACATACTGTATATTTAGGCCGCTTGGCCATTCTGTGTAATGTTTCCTATTCATGTTCTTATTCTTGCTGTAAATATGTTATGTAATGTAACTTGTACCTGTCTATGTAACATGTATATGTAACTATCTTTTCCAAACATGCGCCCTGATGCCCTTGGACAGAGTTCGCAATACAAATAAACAAAATACAAATACAAATAGGCCCTTTGGACAACCAAGCAGTTCTAGTTTGGACCACAGGATTCCTCTGCAGACAAAAACAAAAGCTGTTTTGAAGTCAACGTATAACGCATACAGAGGCGGGCTCCCCTTTTTTCCTAGCCGCTGTATGCAGGGTATCGAGAGTAATGGTTATGTATCGTTGAGTACCCCCTCCGAAAACCACTTTGAAAAAAGTTAAATATATGCTCCTTCTCTGTCCATTCTTGTATTTTTTCTAAGATTAGACCTGCAAAACGTTTTCCAGTACAATCGAGCATAGACAGCAATCTGTAGTTACTTGGGTCACTCTTCTTGCCTTTCTTGTGTACTGGAATAAGAGTGGCAGTCTGCCATGAGCGTGGTATTCTCCCTTCGAGCATAACTTTATCATATAAGATCTTTAATACTCCTGCCCAAAAACTGGGGTTACATTTCAATGTGATGTTGGACAATCCCTTGGGACCTGGTGCCCTAGAGGATTTTAACTTATTTATTTTCTCAACTAATGCTGCGACCGTAATCGTAAATGGCGGCCTACGGGGATTACTATTGTCAATCTCCTTATCATTACCATGAGTCAGGAGATTGCGCTCTCTCAGGAAACATTCCCATCTGTGTGCTCCTATGGGATTTAAGATTGAATTAGTTCTATTTCCTCTCACTTCTCCCAAAAGAGCCCAGATGTTACGAGTGTTCTTGGTACACAATATCCTTAAGGTCTCTTGCCATTGATTTAATTTCTTTAGATGTTTTTTCTGTCTTAACCAAGATTGATATTTTCCCTTAAGTCTTTTACATGCAGAAACAAAACATTTAATCGATAGAGAAGTTTTCTTAGCCTTCCTGATATCCGCTCTGAGTCGCCTTTTGGCATCTCTCACCTCACGATCATATGGATTTCTCAGACTATGGGGGTCATTACGACCCTGGCGCTAAGGGATTACCAGTACCGGTATGGGTATCGGTACCAGTAATCCCTTAGCGCCCAATTCCCATAAAGGCGGCTGGAACCAGCTGTTATTGCAGGGACCTGCAAAGGGACCCTGCCGATAATTACGGTGCCGCAATTTGCAGTACCGTAATTACCGCCTTTCCCCATTCCCATTATGCCCTTTGGGGCAAAAATGGGAATGGCCATGGTGAAATGGGGAAGTACCGCCCGCCAACCATGGAATGGGGTGGTACTTCCCCATTACACCATGGCGGACTCGTTACAATACCGGCCGCAACCATGGTGCTAATAGCTCCATGGTTTAGCGCCGGTTTTGTAATGAGGGCCTATGACAAGTTACTGCCTCTCTCGTACTAGTGGAAGCATGTGATGTTATAAAAGAAGACATCCAATGCTCAATCCCCTAAATCGACATAGCTTGGAATTCATTAAAATCCCCATAGCAGTCTGCTGATAGAGAGGTAACCATTTTATCTATATTTCTCTCGGACCACGAGATACGAGTGGCAGTATGATTAACCCTTAAAACTCCCATAGATTTTGTTACATGGCTTACAACATCAACTTTTATATTTAACTCAAGCGCAGCATGGTCACTCCACATGTTGTTGGCTAATTTCATGTCTTTAACCCGGCCTGCAATATCTTCCGTTACAAATATATAGTCCACCGTACTCTTTGCACCACCACATTCCCAGGTATAGCGGCCTGGGCAATCACTATTTGTTCTGCCGTTCACCATTTCCATGTCCCAAAGTTCAAAGAAGCTCAGCCAGTATTGTCCCTCAGGCTCCACTTTATTGTGGGACATTATACTCGCAGGTTTTAAATATGGATTACTTGTAGACCCCTCCCGACATATGACAATTAAAGTCACCCATTATCATTATAGATCTATTTCCCTTCCTCAGAGTCCACTTGATCATAATGTCATGCAGAGCCTCTTGAATAGATTCGGATTGGATTTCCCGAGGTGGATTATAGAGGTTAATCAGAAGCATATTCTCTGCCTCATTCTCAATATACAGCACAAGTTCAATCGCAATCACAAAATCATCAATTTTAACTGTGATACAAAGTGATTTAACATTATGCTGTATGCCAGTTATCAATCCCCCAGAAGGTCTTCCTCGTTCTCCTTTTGTGGCCAGAGATTGGTATACTGTATATCCCTCTAATGCTACAGGGGTAGTCAGACACACCTCCTGCAAGCATATACATGTAAACTTGTTTATATAGGATAAAGATCCCTTCTGGGTGATTAAGTGACTGAAACCCCTGCTATTCCAAGACAGAATCAAACTCCCTCAGTCTTTTTTGAGGACCATTGGAAGAGCTTCTGCTAACCACTTTAGAATATTCTAGACATCTGCCATTCGTACCACATTGTTGGCCGGCAATTGAGGAGTAGTGGTCTTGATTGTTGATTCCGCCACCACTTTCTTAGGGCATTCCAAATCTATTTTCTCATGATCTGCATCGATTTCCACATCAGCCTCAAACAGATTTAATTTATGTATACGCAGTAAATTTGCAGTAGCCTGGAATTTACAGTGGACTGCCGATACATTCGTGTTTTGGACCTTTAATGGCTCGATAAATTCAAAATCATCAGATGTGAGTACTCTTAGCTGTGGAATCGAATGCAATCTAGTCAGGAATTCTGTTTGTGATAACCAATCCTGGTCACTGTTTTGATAAAGATTCTTGATCAGACAAATCTGATTGCTACTAGGTCCCTGTTGTTCTCTTTCACCGCCTACTGACATCTGTGATGTCACGAAATGGGAGGTTTGTCTGGCGCTATTCGGAGTCGATGAGGAGTTGCCTGCCGGCTGTTCAGTTACCAAGATTCTAGGTGCTGGAGGTACTTCCTCCACCTCTGGTGAATCTTTATCTTTGTCCGAGATGAGCCAACTAGTAAGACAACCTTCTCTTTCAGAGTTTCTCTTCCTAGCCCTAGCAGCCTTTTCCTCATTTTCTTTGTTTTTTTTGTGGCTGGGACTGGCTCAAGAGGCAATGAGGCCGTTTTCAATACTCTTTTTTTTGCTCTTGCCCTTTTTGCCAATCTCTGTTGTTTCCAGGAAAAAATACACCTCAGAGTCGTTCGACATACTTAGATGTACACCAGGAGGTAGTGCAGGCTCTTTAATCATAAATATGGCTTCAGATAGATTGTGCTCTGTTTCCTCTATGGCTTCTTTATCTCTAACATTCAGAGTAGCCAGATCAATAGTATTTTCTAATATACGGCCACACATTTTAATAACATTTTTAGAGGAAACTGCAGGGATGCCATTGAGGATTGCATTTCCACCAAGGTGTTCATATCGGCGAGAGAACCCAAATTCAGTTCTGGTTCCGAGATTTCAGAGTGTATCATGAGATTAGGTGACATTGACAGTCTCTCCGGAGATGCAGTCGATTGCATAGCTTCTTTGGCTGTTTCTCCTTTTTCTTTCTCTGAAGCAGGGTTAATCAAAGCCGGAGTCATAGACCTTTGCACTGAGAGGCATAACTCCAAGAGACAATAATTATCAATCATCAGTTCAGCAGTGCTATCTTGCGCGTTACTTGTGCTCAGGTTATTAACTACCTCCTTTCCAGAAATATTTGGAATCTTCTCCACTAAGGAATTGGGAGGAAAGAAGGTAGGTATGGTGCCTTTACTGGTCGGTATCTTCTGTTTTAATTTGTTTTTTGCCCTCATTTTCGAATTGCAATCTATGATTGCTTTATCATTAGTCTTGCGCAGATTTTAGTTATTCTGCGCTAATCTTCTTTTGGGGGGCATTTTACACTTACAGAGGGGGCTATGACCAACGGCACTCAACTTCTCACTCAGGAGAGCCTCTCTAGATTGTGCTTGGTCTTAACGCCACCCTCTGGATTCAGTCTACCAAGTGTCTCTACTCCTGTGCAGTCTCTTACCTGTATTAGAGCCTAGGAGAGTCAGCCACCCAATTACAGCCCCTCAGCGGGATAGAGAATAATCTATGAGGTGTAGCCCCCCTCTCAGCCATGTGGGTCAACGGCCAAGCCCACAGTCCCTACTTATACGGCTGGATTAGCAAAAATCGGGGAGCGTACTGCTCTTACCCACTTTTACACTGTAGGTGGCCCCTCCACTCAGGTGCCTTCAGCACACCCTCAGCAGGGAAGAGCAGGCAGTGATCAGCTAGGGCGCGCACAGCAACGCTCTCCGATACCCCTCAGCCAGCAACCAGAGCTCAAACACTGCGAGTGCAAATTGCCAGGCGGGCAAGCAGAAAACAATGCGGGCAGTGCGCACTGGTTCACTCACCCAGACTCACTCACTGCAAGTGCAGTCACTCCTCCTCCTACATGTCTGTTCAGTGTTCTGTGTACCGTGATATACGCCAGTACAGGGTGCCCGCCAGGAATTGGGTGCCCGCAAGGAATTGCCGGAACAGCAGCACCTCCGAACGCAGCTCGGCTTTCGCTCGCTCGATCCACAGGCTAGAGGAGAGGACCCAAAGGACAACAAGAAAGCACATTAAGCCGCACTGCGAATGCGAAATGCGTATGCAGCCGCTTCTGACGTGATTGTCGTTCACAATGCATCTTTTAAAACAACACATTTATTCAAAGATCAGCATCGAAATGCTTTAAGAGGCACGTCTGGTATTTTCTAAATGTCGTACAGTGATAAAACACCCAAAACCCACGCTTGGTCCTCTGTAAAGTAGGCCATGTTTTCAGTTTTGTGAAATACCCTTTGCTGTGACTACTATCTAAAAGCAATTTGCTTTTTCTTTTCCTCCATTTTTGTTCTGTTTGGTAATCCTGGCACTGGTGATATTCACTCTGCACTTTGAAGCCTTTATCACTGGTCACCCTCTGCTTCTTTGCCATATCTGAGAATTTGTGGTCAGTACACTGTAGGGCAGAGTCCTTCAAACTAAAGGGGGCGGGGGTGGAGGCCAAAAACGTTTGAGGATAAGTGTTGTATGGAAATATTTGCATGAGACTGACCCAATTCCTCCTCAGAAGAAGAGTCCCAATACTCCAGGTGACGACACACCTTTTGAGCTGAGCCTCCATTGAATGTAGCTTTTAAAATGTTAGTCGCACCCCTCCTCCCACAAAAAGCTAGAGCTGCTAGAAAGTTCTTATTAAGGCAGCCCCGTTACTTTTAGGAAGAGCTCTGCAACCCCGGATATACCTCCACGCCCCCCATGCACTTTCCGGAGTCACACTGCGGCTGCGAGTTATTCTTTGGGTAAACTACTAGCAGCGGCCATGGTTGCTCGTGAAGAGGCACTGTCGCAATTCAGTTCATGTAAGGTACTACCAAATGGCACACAATGCAGATAAAGGGCACGATACTTTACACATCGTCCATGTCATCCACCAGCCTAACACCAATTAGGAAATGTAAACGTTGTGCAAATCAACGGGTATCCGTATTGGAAACTAAAAAAGTATGGTTAAAAAAACTTTAGAAATCATTGACAAAATGTTGACAATATACATCCAACTCACCCACGTCGTTTATTTTTCTAACATTTGCCATGCCAACCCAGACAGTGCTTGTATACAAGAGAGAAACATGTTATTTTTGTCCCTGTGATGTGCGTGGTTATAAGAGCACGGAGAACGCGATATTTGTAAAGTACAACACGCGACCTGCATTCCTTGATGTTTCGGAAAAGACATAACAGTGCACACACCTCAAAGTACACCTGGAAAGACGTGGCCCCGGCACTTGATATTTCGGCACGCTGACATCACGGAACCGAGGAAGAGCTCCACAATATTTACAAGACAAAGTACGATATGGGGGCCTGATTCACAGAAGCGTTTGTTGATGGCGCAATCCCATTTGAAAACTTTGCGTTTAAAGACAAAAAGCGCAAATGTAATTTGCGAGTAGTAAACCATTGTTTCACAAGCGGCCACAAAAGTAGAGGGTAGCTCAGTGGCAAAGTGCTCGCCTTGGAAACAAACGACACGAAACAACACAGGTTCGATTCACCGTCCGAGCTTAGAAACATCTGGGTATTTAAGCGCGTTATAGATACGCAACTAAGACAAAAACACAACAATTACGCTACTGAAAAACAAACAATTCCTGTAACGAGGCCGTGTGAGCGCTTTAAAAAAATTCAAAATAAATAAACCAACCCAATAATTGCTCGCGGCGCGAGATCGTCTATATTGAGGTGATAGAGATGACATCATACGTCTTTTGTGGCACTTGCCTGGAAGGGACACCAACGAAGTGTACCCAAACATGTATAAATGGAGCTTACAGAAAAAAAGGTCGCGTTTGATCCCATGTGAGGGGAGTACACCATCCACATTTCAGCGGTTTCTGTGCTATTAGTGAGTCGTTATGGGAAGCCCCCCCACCCACCTCTTCCAGGGTCCCAAATGCCACCACTTTATGCTGAAGCAGGCTCCACTCCCCTACTGTGCACCTCGTTTACTCAACTGTCTTTATTTCTGTTAATTGATGGTAGTTAGCCACTGTAAAAGAATTAGGAACAATAGAGGGAGAACTGTGTGCACCAGGTTTGCTGAAGTAATTCAGTTTCGGCAGATGCTTTGGGCTGCAATCTGCCCCCATGGCAAGTCAGCAATTCTCGCTGCAAACCCCAGTCCCCCAAGGAGGTAGGAACTGGCTTTCATGCTACTGGGTGCAAGAAACGTTGTCAGTTTGCCAAAACAGCAGCTGCATTGGAGGGGACTTCTCATGCCCTTAGTTAGACACCATCACAAACAGGAAGTGACATCATTTGCCCTTTGAATATATTGAGAGAGAAGGGACTTCACACCGTTTTCACCCTGACAACATCAAAGAAAGTGGACTGTTAACTCCTCTGCATTCTTCTGCAGCTTCCAATTTGTATTTACAGTGATTTGCGAAAGCGCTATTTAAGTAACACATCATTTTCATTAGACCCGCTTTGTATAGATTTATGGGAGATTTTTACACTGTTTATTACATTTGCAGTGCCTTCAGAGAAAGCACTGAAAGTGAGACACTATTTTGTCCGCAATTGGCTTTGATGATTCCTTTGTTGTATTCAAAAAGGTGGTAAGGTGAAAGAACCTTTGCAACTTGCTTTTCTGAAATGGGGAGATCTTGAATATTTACACTATGTAAAGTGTGTTTGCTACCAGACATTAATGGCCTTCTTCATAGACTATCGAGTTTGGGAGTAAATACATCCTACACCTGGATTTAACTTACTCCTGAAAACAGTTTTCACAAAGATAGTGGGCCTGATTTACAAAAAGTGCACAGTGCAATCCCATCGAAAAACGCTCTGTAAATCGGAAACTCTCAGCAAATTAACTTGATTCTCAATACAAGCCCAACCTACTTCAAACATTTGTGGTTTGAAATGGAGAAGCCTGTTCTGAAGTAAATTACCCCATGAGAGACCAGAAAAAAGGAAATTTTTCCTAAACATGCAAAATCTTTTTTCTTACACGCCAAATATTTTAAGGCACACATCCAGTTTTACTCCACACAGCCCACATACTTATACATGCTGTTGTTCACTTTCACTCTTTACATCCAAGACCTACACCTAGAAAGTCCAGGTGTAACTTGTATGTTGGCAAACGTCTCTAAAACAACCTACGTTGTGTGACTACACTTCTGTGGATGTGCACCTCTTCCCCATTCACATATTCTCTTGACACAACCACAACTTCCGAGTGCACCTAGGGAGAAATCCACTTTTGATGGTTATGGAGTAAGTAGCATATTCGTAAGCAGCACAATTCTGTGTAACTTACCAGAGAGACCAGACAATGCAGAGCTTTGCACTGATCAATGCTCCATTGTTCCTTTTTGCCATCACTTATTAAAACTTTTCATTTAAGGACCTAGTGCTGGCACCTCTTCCACCCTCCTCCCAACCTGCAGAGCGGTATTTTGTCTGGATTGGCTCTCCCGGTCACATGGCCTATAACCCTCACTTTTTCAAGTTAAAGTAGACGGGGCAGCCGATTAAAGGAGAAGGCCAAGAGTGACTCATTCGCTGTGCTGCCAGGCCCGCGACACAGACTATCATCAAACAGGTAAGGCGCATCTCCCAAAAGTCCCCTTGATCCCTGCTGTCATTTCTATGCACTGTAGTTTTCCTCCTAGTTGCTCCCCACACTGTAATTTTGCTGCTAGGCGTCATCCATTTTAATTTTCTCCTTGGTATTCTCCCAACGTGATTTTGCACCAAAATGGTTTTCACTGGAATTTGCTTCTGGATCTTCCCCTTCATGATAACTTTGCTCCTAGGTGTTACCTACCACTGTAATTTGCTATCTGTTCCACCTCATTCTGCTCCTAGGTCCCCATGGTAATTTTGCCCATAGGTTTTCCACTTACTGTAATTTTGTTCCTATGTGTCCCTCCACTGTAACTTGCTCCTATGTCTTCTTCACACTGTCATTTTGATCCTAGGTGTTCCACACTGTACACTCTTCCTAGGCATCCCCCAGTATACTTGCGGCCATTATTAGTCCCCACTACAAATTGTACCTGAGTGTTCCCCACAGTACATGTGCTTCTATGCGTTCTCCTCACTGCCATTTTGCTCCTAGGTATCCCCCACTTTAAATGTATTTGCTTATAATTGTTCCCCCACTCTTACTTTACCCCTAGGTGTTCCCCCACTAGGATATTTTCAGGGATATATTGGCTTTGACACTTCAAGTGCACATTGGGTTTTTGAGCGCCTGTACCATTCACAAACAAGCTCAAATGCCTATTTTACTACACCATATACTAAACTCATCGACTTCGCCACTCAAACAGGGAAACGGATCTCACCATACCAATATACACTAAAAGCATCAGTGCTCTAAATCACTCCCACAAACGTATCTTGTTGGCTGAGAAAACACGTCCGTAGAATGTTGAGTCCATGCACGGATGAATGGTCAGGGTACCGGAATGCTGAGTGCCTGCTTTAACTGGGAGTTCTATGTTTGACAGTTGAGCCTGAAGCTGTGTGAGGCGTGGATAGACAGTGGGTGTGTTTGTCATAAGAACATACATGAAGAGCTACTGAAACCTTGTAACTATGTAAGAAAAGAAGCCTATTCCGGTCTACAAGCCAGGCAATTCTTATGCTACTACAGTGGTACCCATCCCTTAAAAATGGCTGTTCTAAGGCCCATGGTTGTTTTAAAAAAATATATTCTACAGGATTAGAAATAGCCAGGAGCTGGGAACTATTTTGATCCTGCCTGCAGCCTGTGCCTGGTTAGCTTGACAACAACAACAGCCACCAGGAGCTATCAGGAGCTATCAGGAGCTACTTTTGACTCCCCAAACATACCTATGTGTCATTCGCTCAGAATATTTGGAAATGTATCTAAGGGAGCATTCCTAGAAGACATTTAATGTGTTATATATAATGGACAAAGGGATATTGTCTGGCTCTCGTGTGGGACTTAGATGTTCAACTTGCAATTATCCCAGAGGTAGCTTCTTCTTCTCATTGGGTAACGCTGAATAAGCAGGAGCTGGTTTTAGCTCCTGCTCATCAAATCCTTATTTCGATCCCTGATTTTAGGTCTAAAGTGTGCCTTAGGATCTTTATCCTGTGGGCATGTAGACGGCGTGTAAATGTTTTGAAGCTTATAGGTATAGATGTATGCTCTGTGCATTTCTAGTGTAGGAATGTGTTCTCTTTCCTAAGGTGATGGGAGTGGGGAATGTATTGTTTTCCTATGTAGTTTGTAAACAGTAGCTCATTTTTTTAGATTGCGAGTCAAACTAAATTGAATTGTGGGGCTGTTTTCCCAATTTGTAAGGTGTAAGGGAGATGTGTTTTCCTTGTGTGGTACATGAGGATTGCGTTGAGGCGATGTATGTGAGCATGATAGAGTTGGCTGTGCTCTGTAGTCTTGTGTGCGTGCAGAGGGCAGTTGTGCCTGACGGCACATGCGTATTTTGGTTTTGTTGATCCCAGTGTGTTTTGTGTGGTCATGTTAGATTCTGTGAGTGGTGCTTCCATTTAAAATGAAGCCCTGTTTGCATAAGCATTGTGCTTTGGTAGGTGGACGACTGTCAATGATAAGGGGCATGCTCTTTGGTAGCACCAGCTGCGTGTGTGCTTGTGTATCAATGTGGCTGTAGTGGTATCCGGTAATATTATCCCCATATATATGGTTGACATACCTATGGGCGCTGGGAAAAGGGACCCTCAATTGGACCGCTTAGATACTATTTGTAACTCGCCAACTGGAATTTCTAGACGGTTTTTGCGACTGCCACTATGAGTCCCACTTGAAATTACGTTTATGTTATGTTAATATGCATTTATACCGAGCCAAATCACCACCTTAGTGGTATCAGAGCGCCTAGACTGATCTGTGTCGTAGGAAACTGCCCCCGCCAGGGTGTACAAAAGACCTTCCACCTACCGTCTTGAGGATGCCACGTTGCTGAGGGAAACATGATACATCTGGCGCAACTGGCGAAGATACATTTCGTGACGGAGATTCCTTCCATCCGGCCTAAGCGGATCCTGCTAAAGAAATAAAGGCACACAGTATTAAGGACATTACAAGCGCTTTATAAATAAATAAATAAATACATCAAATGGAAGCCTGCTTTACAGTCACACAGTCTACGATATTTATGCAGTGCCAAGTGCACGATGCCAGCATTTTATAGTGCTAACTTCTATCACCTAAACTCTTTCATGTTATGCACTTAAATATGCAATATTCGTGGGGGGCGTGGCTGGCAGCCGCATGGAGCTGACGTGAAAATCAGGCGTCTCCACACTGCGGCCCAGACTACTGACCAAAATCCTGATGAAGTAAGGCCCCTCCCCCAAGATCCTGAATAAGTAAACGGGAGCCCTACCTATGTAAAGGTCCATTCCCATAAGACCCCTGTACCGCCGGAGGGGCTGGGTGGTGTGAATCCGGAGCAAGAAAAATGGTGGCGTGGCCTGACTGAGACAGTGCGTGGCCTGAGAATAGGAGGCGAGAGAACAGCTGGAGTCAGGGAAGGCTGTCCGGGGCTCCCTGTCCCCAATGGTGTCAGGCAGAACACCCATTAGCCCTCTGGGCCTGCTAAGAGCGTGCGGTAGGTGGCTGCATTGCCATAAGGCGAGGAACGGTGGGCATCAGCGGCATCCTGATTAAGGGGAGCAGTCCAGAGCCAAAGTGACTGCCAATCAAGGTCACTCCTGAGAAAGTGGCTCTTGAATGCCTGGACGCCCGTCTGTCTGTGCTCCTGGTGGCACAGCTAGATCCCGGGCAGATGGGAGGGCAACCGGCCAGCAGTTGGTATGGGGTGGACCTCCAGGGCTGCAGAGCATAACCAGCAGGTGAGGGAACAGCCTGGCAGGGAGCAGGAGGCCAGGGGCTCAGAGGTAACCTGGCATCCCCGTAGCAAGATGGTGGATGGGGGACAGCTCTCCTGCCTTGGCGAGAAGAGATTGAGGGCCAGTCTGCATGACTGTGGGGCCCAATAATATACCAGGAAGACTGCCCGCAGACCCGGCATGGTGGTGATGGGGAATTTGCCCCATGCAGGTGACCAGAGGGCCCCCCGCCCACAGAGACGGGCGATCCAGGCCCCTTTACTGAGGAGGTGGGAGAGAAGCAGAACATGACGGGGGCCAGACACAAGAAAGCCTCACAGGCCAACGCCATGGACAATTACACCCCGCACAGAGGCGCTTTGTCGGGTCCGTGGCCGTCACACCAGGCTGGTGGAACAGACGTTGATAGACCAGGATAGCCCCGGAGGCTCACAAGAAGGGGGAATAACCCTCTCTGGCCCTTGTGCTGCAAGAGATTAGGAACAGCAGGGCAGCCCTCGAGAGCAGAATTGGAGAGGTGGAAGGGGATATCTCACTGCTGCATGCAGATCTAAGGAAGGTATCGGACAGAACCAAAGAGGTGGAAAACAGAATCTCATGCTGGAGGACGACTTGCAAGCAATGAAGAGCCCGTTATCTATCCTGCAGGGCACATCACCCAGGTTGGAGCGCCAAGTCAAAGATGCACAGGGGCACTCAATAAGGAATAACATACATATCATCAGTCTGCCGAGAGAGCAAAGGGGGAGTCAATGGAACTGGTTTTTGAACAATGGCTGCCCGACAAGTTGGGAGGCATGGGTTTGTCCTCCTCCATCGTGAGAGCTCACCGGGTACAGGCCCGGCCTCTGCCACCGGGCACCTTTCCACAAGAGGTAATTGCGCAGCTGCCCAACTTTAGGGATAAGGACGCTAACCTTCACCAGACGGGTCCAGTGATGGTCGGCAACGCTAGAGTGATGTTGTTCTCCGACTTTAAAAGAGTGGTGCAGAGTCAACGGCAATCATTTGAGAGGGAGAAGTGAGACCTTAGAAAGAGGGACATCAGATATATGCTCATCTTCCCGGAAAAGCAGTAGGTGATCTCAGAGGGACAGACTTTCTTTTTTAAGACCCCCACCGTATGCGAATGGCTAGAGCACAACAAATGGACAGGCTTCGCCAATGCACGACAAAGGGGGAGAGGAGGATCGGCCCGCCAGAGCTGGGAGATGGAGAGCAGAATGGTATTTGTATTTATTTTATTGGTATAGCGCACCAGGCCCAGGGGCAACCGGGCGCATCACTTAGTTACAACATAAGAAAAACAGACAGAACCATAATTACAAAGTTTACAAGTATAATACAGAATTTACAGGTATAATAATAGCAATGAGAGGACAAGCAGATTATATATACATGTACAAATTAAGCAGAGAACCCAGAGCTAAATGTCCTGGGCGAC
Source organism: Ambystoma mexicanum (assembly GCF_040938575.1). Taxonomy (NCBI): domain Eukaryota; kingdom Metazoa; phylum Chordata; class Amphibia; order Caudata; family Ambystomatidae; genus Ambystoma; species Ambystoma mexicanum. Next base: position 190,809,842 of record NC_090928.1, on the reverse strand, counting down.
CAGCCAGGTTTTCGTCAGGTGTTTGAATCACGGGAATGAGGGTTCTGCTCTAAGCTCATTAGGAAGCGTGTTCCAGAGTTTAGCTGCCAAGATAGGGAAGCTATTTCCACCTGATATTTGGAGATTTAAACGTGGAACCTCAAGGCAGTTTAAATGAGCCATTCTGCGGGGTCTAATGGAGTTGTGGAGGGCAAATCGGTTGGCCAGGTAGCAGGGAGCTTGGTTATGAAGGCATTTGTGGGTAAGAGCCAGGGTTTTCAGGGAGATACGGTGTGGGACTGAGAGCCAGCGAATATTGCTTCTGGTGTCGTATATATGTTGGCGCCTGGGAATGTTGAGGGCAGCTCTAATCGCATTGTTTTGGACAATTTGTAACTTGTTTAGGTTGCAGCAATTGGTGCCTAGGTACAGTGCATTGCAGTAATCAATCTTGGATAATACAAGAGTCCTAGCCAGGGTGACACAATTGGTTGCGGAGAGGAAAGGGCGACAGGCTGTAATAAGCTTGCAAGTATATGCCGCTGCGGAAGAGACTGAGTTAGTTTGTCTGGTCAGGGATAGGGTCCAGTCAATGTAGATCCCTAGGGTTTTTGTGTCCTTGGCGGTTGGGATAATATTCCCATCGATGATGAAGGACTTGAACGCAGGGTCGAGTTTGGTAAGTTTTTGGGGCGAACCGAGAATAAGGAGCTCAGTCTTTTCATCATTAAGACAGAGGCCGTGTTGTGCCATCCACGCCTGGATGACCTGGTAGATGACATTGATAGCGAGGGCATCAGCAGTGTAGTCACCTGAGATAGGGATTAGTATCTGGGTGTCGTCAGCGTAGTTCGTGTAAGTGACACCCACATAGTCCAAGATATCGAAGAGAGGTTTGGTGAACACGTTATACAACGTGGGTGAAACACAAGATCCTTGTGGCACGCCACAGGAGACAGGTGCAGGTGGGGCGGCTGCTAGTGGAGAGAACACGTGCATTGATCTATTGTCTAAAAAGGAGCTAATCCAGGTTGTAGCTTTATCGGAGAAGTGTGCAGCTGATTTAAGGTGGTGGCAGAGAATTTCATGATTGACAAGATCAAAGGCCACCGAGAGGTCCAAGAGGAGTAAGAGAGCAAGTTTGCCTTTGTCTTTTAGATCTTCAATCTGTGCTTTTAAATCTATGAGGGCAGTTTCAGTGCCGTGACGTGGACGGAACCCAGATTGCCTAAGTCCCAAACGTTTGTTAGATTCAAGGTAATCTTGAATTTGTAGATATGCTGCACGGTCGAGGATTTTTAGTAAAAACGGGACCGTGGTGATTGGCCTGTAGTTTGTGGATATACTAGCGTCCAGGGTAGGTTTTTTCAATAGGGGATGACCCACGCGTCCTTTAGATTGTCAGGTACAATCCCAGAGCTAAAGGAAGAGTTGATGAGCGTAGTAATGAATGGCGCTAGGTCATGAACTGCTTCCTTGATTATAGGTGCCGGGCAGAGGTTGCCTTGGCAATTGGTCGGTTTAAGGCTGGTGATGATCTTTTCCACTTCAGAAATGGAGAGTGGAGAGAAGCTAAAAGGAGTCGGAGAGTCTGGGATGGGGTGGTTTAGGGTGGGGTAAGGGTTGGGTTGTGGGTTGGATTGTAGGCTTGATTGTTTGTTATTGATTTTAATTTGGAGGGTGGCAATCTTGCCGAGGAGAGCCTCTTGGATTTTGGTACACCAAGTGCTATCTTTGATGCAAGTTTCTGGTGCAGTGACAGGGGTTTCAAGTTCTTTTAGGATTCTAAACAATTCTTTGGTGTTGGATTTGGCTTGTTCGATACGTTTGTTGTAAGGTCTTTTTTAGCCTGGAATATGGCTTCCTTGTAGTTAAGGGTGGCCAGGAGGAGGCATGATTTGTTGACTGCGGACTGGTTGCTTTTCCAATGTGATTCCGCAATTCCTTTTTCTTTGCGCAGGGTTCTGAGCTGGGGTGTGAACCAAGAGTTCAGGTGGGCTCGAGGTTCGGGTTTTCTCAGTTTGGATGGGGCGATGATATCTAAGGCTGTTTGCATAGCGAGGTTGAAGGGGTCAACCATAGCCGTGGGGTCGGAGCATGAGCGAACCTGGTCATTGTGAGCTGGGAGGAGGAGGGGGAGGAGTCTGTTGCAAGTGATGTCACGTTTATTACGGGTGGCAGTAGCCGGTGCAGTGGTAGGAGAGAGGCAGGCAGGTTTAGACTGAATGTTAAACGTAATTAAGTTGTGGTCGGTCCATGCATACTGTTGGTTAGAGATGATATGGATAGGACAATTGTGGAAGGCTAGCCAGTCGAGGGTTCTGCCCTTAACGTGGGTAGGTTGGTTGATAAGCTGTATGAATCCTGCATTCATAAGCATATTATCAATAGTCATGGCAGCAGTGTCATTGGGATCAGTGAGGCCCAGGTTAAAGTCCCCTAGTATCGAGGCCTCGGGTTTGGTGTTATGAATGATGATGTTAGAGAGGTCCTCAGCGAAGGTGGATAGCGGCCCAGGTGGGCGGTAAAGTAGATGGAAGGTGATAGAGTGGTTAGGAGTGACGGCTAGTTTGGCTGTCAGTGCTTCCATAGAGGAAAAGTGATGCACAGAGGAGAGGTGGAAGTTTAGAGCATTTTTATGGATGATGGCAATGCCACCACCTTTGGACTGGTTAGTGTTACGATCGTGGCTGATAATGTTGTAACCTGGAGGGATGGCAAGGGAGAGTAGTGGGCCAGAGGCTGCGTGAAGCCAAGTTTCGGTGATAGCCATAAAGTCGAGGTCGAGGGTGAGAATAAGGTCAGCCACTTCTAGAGCGTGAGCCGTGAGTGATCTGACATTGATTAGTGCACCCCTATTATTGCTAGTGTTAGGGAGGTTGGGGTGAGGTGATGATGGGTTTTTCAAGTGTGTGGATGCGATAGAGGTGAGAGGCTGTTTGTTAAGATGCACAGAGTGATGGGAGGCGTGCGTGAGTCACGAGCCAAGTCTGGCATTTCTCAGGGTTATGGAACATGGTATGTTTGGTGAAGGTCTGGAAGAAAGTGTTGGAGCCATAAGGCTGGGTTGTTAAGGTAAGGGTTGGTGTGGTGAGCAATGGACGGCATAGTCATGGTGTTGTGACGATTGGGGTAGTGGAGGGAGGCGGTGGTATAATTGGGTACTGTCCCACCGGTGTGCCAGGTGAGGTAGAGTAGGGTGGGCAGTATTCTTGCAAATAGAATAGTGAGGGTGGAGGGCATGTTGGCCTAATACAGTCTAAAAGCAGATGCCTACCAGATCTACAAAAAGGGTGGTTGAGGTAGAGGTGCTGTCGTAGGCAATTGCACACAATGATAAACAACAATAACAATGACCACCGTAGATGCAGTGGCGTGCACAGAATATAAGGCAGCAGTAACCGCAGTAGCAGTGTATTAGGGTACAGATACCTAGATACCTAGATTCGATTTTAGCAGAGGGAGCCAAAAAGGCAGTAGATTAAAATGCAGAAAGGCACAAATTCAAATGCATAATCCAAACATACCTAGATTCGATTTTAGCAAAGGGAGCCAAAAAGGCAGTAGATTAAAATGCAGAAAGGCACAAGATCAAATGCATTAATAACGAACACATAAATTTTATTTGTCTATGAGGAGAGGGGATAGTAGAGACTGGGACACATAGCAGATGCTGGTAAGGTAATAAAGGGAGCAGATTGAGTGGATAAAGGGCGCAGGTGGAGTAGGTAAGACAAATATGGATTACTCACAACCTCATAAGAAACGAGCAGGGGGTATGGCCCTGGGCTCTGGTCAGCTCTGGACAGTCTCTGGACAGGCTCCTGAAGGCTCGGAGATGGAGGAGGAAGAGAGAGTTAAGCTGGTCAAGGATGGGACTTTGAGGCTTGAACACCGTGAAAAGGGAACTTGAACATTTTATGGACTGCTGTGTTGCCATGTGGTGGAGTGGGTGGACTTCAGGTGGAGAGAGGGGCCACCGGGCTGCAGGCAGCAGGAGGGGCTGGAGGGCCAGCCCCAGTGTATGTGCTGGGAAATGCAGGAGGGTCTGGGGGTTGGTTGGATGTGGGTGCGCCGCTGACTTTGGGCCCTCAGGGAAGGGTTGCGGACATGTGGTAATGGGAGGGGAGCAATGGTAGGGAGTGGGTTAAATAATGGTCCGGGGAGCTAGCATCTCGGAACTGTCAAGGACCGAGGGTGTAAAGAGAAGACTCCTCCTGGTTGCATGATCGTTTGTTGGTTACTTGGGGCCATTTGGGAAAATGGGCTTGTGGGGTAGGGCTGCGGGGCAGGCTCTAGGGACGGGGGCGACAGATGCTTCTAGGGTTGGAAGTATGGGGAGGGAGGAACACATGGTGATTGGAAGATTTTAGGGGAGACATAGGACCCGATGAGCAACCAGTCGAGACTCGTGGGGCGTGGGCTTGGTGGGGTAACTAATTGTTAGCTGTGCACAGCCAGTGCGGACCTCAAGTTTGGTTTTGGCAGGGAGATATGGTCAAGCGGGGGCATACAGCAATTCCTGCGTCGTCATAGCCCGGACGTGGTCATGCTGCCAGAGACCCACCTATGGAGCAATAACTGTCGATTCTTGGGAAGAAATGTATACTCTACAGTGTTCCATGCAGGGTTTGAGAGGGGCTTTAGGGGGGTAGCCATCATCTGCAGGAAAACGGTGCCGTGAGTCACCAAGCACCTCAAGATGGATACCAGAGGGCGTTATCCCCAGCAGGAATGGACTGTTATGGGAACAGAGGGAAGTAATCCTAGAGGATGAGGCAGACACTCTCCTTGTTGGTAGAGACTTTAATGACACAATGCAAGCAGATAGGGACAGGTTGACAAAGGCTATAGAAAGAGGCATGTGGTTGACCAGGGTTTATGAGTGGGCAGCAGCGCTAGGTTTGATAGATGTCTGGAGGGAAAGGCACTCCACAGAGAGGGGCATCTCATTCCACTCAGGGGCTCATGGTTCTCTGTCCAGGATTGGTTATATCTTTATTACAGGGGATCATTCCCTTAGGGTCTGGAGGGTGGAGTATCAATCTAGGGGTGTCTCCAAACATTCTCCCCTTATGTTCCAATGGGGTATCGGGAGGAGGAAGCCCCAGGGGATGTGGTGATTAAAATAATATGACTTGCTGTTCCCAGGAATGTGAGAGTTACTGGGGGAGGCCACCGATAACTATTTTCATGAGAATTAGGGTATGGTCGACAGTGCAGAGCGACCGCGTGGGAAGCCTATAAATCCACCATGCACCAAACTGCGCTGGTGGAGGTAAAGAAAAACAACAGGGTAAAATCTCCAGGAAGTAAGCAAGGCAGAGACCAGGGTGAAGGAGCTAGAATAACAGTGTGCAATGGACAACTCGGAGCTGAGTCATCAGGACCTTCGCAGGGCAAAAGACAAACTAAGGGAGCTAACGCTGGATGAGTCGAAACACTTGATCTGGCTAAGTAGTGGGCGAGTGTACGAGCAGGGGGATAAAACGGGAAACTGCTAGCCGGCATTACTAGGCAAGAATTGGATGACAGATGGGTCCCAGGCATCACAGACACCCAAGGTGTTCTGAGGGAGGAAGATCAGGACATAGGGGACATGTTTGGGGCATACTATGCAAAATTATATTCAGTGGTGCTGAGGAGGAGTGAAGCAGAGGTGAGGGCTTACATGGAACATCTTTCTCTGAAACGATCTTTCTCTGAAACGGTTAACAGTAGAGCAAACAACAGCCTTAGAGGCGGATCTAACCTTATCAGAAGTGTGGATAGGAACACAAAACAACTGCAAACGGGCAAGAACCCAAGCCCACTGGGTTCCCTCTGGTACTCTGGAGATTGCTAGGGGATAGGACTAAGCCATCTTTTGGCCCTGTTTCAAGAGAGCAGAGAGGAAGGTAGGTTCCCCCCAGATATCAGAGATTTGGTCATCACAGTGATTCACAAAAAAACGGAAGGCCAGGAGGCCTAAAAGTTTTATAGACCCATTTCCATTTTCAAGAGGGAGGTTAATATTCTGGCTTAGACATTGGCTAATAGGTTACTTGCGGTCCTACCTGATCTGGTACATAGAGATCAAAACGGCTTTGTGCCAGGGACATCAACTCGCCTCAACCTAAACCGGTTGTTCGGAGTGGTCACGTCAGTGAGACAGCTGCCTGGGCAAAAACGCAATACTGTCCCTCGATTCTTATAAACCTTTGACATAGATTGGGCCTACATGTGGAGGTCTTGGAGAGGGTGGGCTTTGGACCAGCATGTATTGGCTGGGTACGGCTTCTTTATGCATCCCCAAAGGCAAGAGTCAAGGTACAATGCCTAAATTAGTTTTCAGAAATTGGTTAGCTGAGTTGCTTATTTTAATTTTATTTTTGTTGAGCATTTGTAAGGCACCTTATACAACAGAAGTGTGTTTCAAAGCGCCACAAGGCTAAATAAAAAGGGAACAGGGGAAATAATAACACTGGCAAAACAGTAAAATACAGTCATAGTCCTACTAGCCCTTTGGCATTCGGGTGTGCAAATGTATGCAAATGCTTATTCAAATGTTCTTGATTAGGAAACAAACTTATTTGAATAGCAATTTTGTACTCATATTTCTAATGTCGCTGGGTGTTATTTGTACCCAAGACATAAAATAAGCAACAATACCGCATTTTTGTGTACCTCTGCAGTAATATATTAGTGAGACAAGTTTCTGTAAAATGTAAAGGTTTGCTGCATGAATGGACACTAGGGGTGTCACGGTATTAGTTTTATGACGGTACAATAACCTTCTTGCCAAACGACGGTATATCATGGTTATCGCGGAATAGCAGGTGGAGTAAATTCATCTTAACAAATATTTTCTAAAAGGTCATAAATTGTCAGATTTATCATCACAAACAAAACCAGACACCCAGGGCCAGAATTGGGCTTTTCAACATGCTTTCCACTGAAATGCCACCCCTTGCTTCCACCAAACACAAACACACGTGTGGAGAGGAGGAGGGTGGTGGGGGGGAGGCCTGCTGCGACTGGCAAAGCAAACTGAATAGCTTTTTTAAGTGGTCATTTAGGCTTTTAGCTCCCCCACTGGCTACTGGTGAAGATGAACATGTTGCCATCTTGATAACCTGCATGCCACAGATCAATGGAGTCTGATGGTAGTATATGCTTGTGCGCATACACACACACATGCACATGCACACGCACTCTCTCTTTACATTACAGCCTTTAATTTACTTCCGGGCCAAAAGGTGTTCAGTAATCACGGACATGTTACCCTTTGGTATGGCAGCAGGGAATACCCACAGAGATGGGTAAATTTCGCAGTGTGACTTATTACATGTAAATTCAATGATAGAACCAGGGAAATCCCCCATTGTCATATATTTAGAAAACATTATCCATTATAAATATATAAACCCCAAAGCCGCCAACCCAAAGTCCCGGGAGGATAGCTCAGCGGCAACGTGCGTGCCTTGGAAGCAAGACGACACAAAGCAACACAGGTTCGATCCCCGGGTCGGCGCTTAGAAACCTCTGGGTGTTTAAGCGTGTTGTAAATACGCAACTAAGACAAAAACAATTACGCAACTAAATAAACAAAAACAATTTCTTTAACAGCGCCTCGATGCCCGCGGGCTGTGTGAGCGCTTTAAAATAAAATGTAAATAAAAAAAAAAAGTAAACCCTTTTCCTTCTTGCCACTGTATTTATTCTTCCTATTGCTAACATATTGATTATGTGTCAGGCACGTGTGGTTTATGGAATGGCATTAAAAACTGCTCAAACTGAAACTACTTGGCAGACGGCACATCCAACAGTGCAAGACCAAGACTGCGCAGCACTTGCTTACTGCAGCCTTTCCAAATCAGATTGAAAAGCACACTCAAAGGTATGAACGGTACACCGGTATAAACAATGTGACGGTTATTATTGTTCAATTAAGTGGTTCACGGTATCTTTAAGTGGTATACCGTAATACTATTACATCCCTAATGGACACCAATAAATAGATATGATAAAAAGGCACTGAAAACAGTTTTCACTCCAACGCTCTGTGCAGCAGAGTGCAGTCGGTTTTGCACAGGGCAGCGTCCCATATACTGTTTGCTTGCCCCATCATTTGCTGTGTAGGGAGAAGTTCAAAACTTTCATAAATCAAAAAGTTACGAACGTTAAAGTCATAGCTGGAGACTAAGTACATAGTATGGTGTTGCGGCAGCCAGGGGATTGCCAACTTCAGGCAGACTAGATGGCCCTTGCCTGTCCTTGATATTAACTGTTCTCAATATAGCTTTAAATAACACTTTGGGGGAAGGTAGGGATGGTAACAGCCCTCAAGCCTGAGCCAGGTTGTCCCAAGTGCATCATTCCAGCCGTCCATGTCCACAAAAGTGATGTTTCCCTGTTTGCACTCTGAGCTGCCATCGGGGGTGTCCATACATCTTGTGTTTGTTTTTAAAGGAACCAAGCTTTGTGCAATTCATGTTTCCCTTAATAAGAAATTACACATATGTTCGTGATTGGAAATCACTATTTACAGGACTTGGAGGTGGACCAGGAGATGAGCAGTTGAGTGGGCAGGACGGCTTAATGGGGAACTCTGGTAGGTCTAGGTGGGCTGGGTCTTAGTTAGGTACTACAGTGGAGACTCGGCCTGAGACACCGCCTCCAAGAACAAGGTGAAGGCTGGTCAGAGTTGCAGCCATCCGTCATGAAATGAGGGCACTTAATTGTGGATTCCACTTGCGTTCCTGGCCTCCTGATTGGCTATCCACCCTAACCCCGCAAAGGTGTTAATATATAATGCAATCATAATCGTAGAGCAAAGCAAGCTCTATATACAGACTGGATGGAACGATTGATCCAGAGTTTGCGTAAACAACAAGTTTGCTTTATGTATTAATTAGGTAAGAGGAAAGAAAGAAAGTGACTAAGCAGAGTTGATGGCATAGCCAGTAAAGAACTGGGCAAACTAGGCGGAATATTGTAGTTTGCATACATCTCACTTTGAGGGTAGCTGTTATGATACGATAGGTTATTTACAATGTGCTTAATACCCAGAGGTTTCTAAGCGCGACCGGAGATCGAACCTGTGTCGCTTTGTGTCATCTTGCTTCCAAGGCGAGCACGTTGCCCCTGAGCTATAAAGAACAAGGCCATGAGAAAGAATGCAAAAGGAGTTTGGGATCAACTCATGGGTTCAGCACCAGTTGCACAGATGTATTCAAGTTGCAGGTCACAAAACTAGATTTTCCATAAAAAGCATTTGACTGTGTGATAATGTACATTTTGAATGTAAAATGTTTACTTGTCAATGGGCTGAGCAAGTGGGCATGCCCAGGTGAAAGGAGAACGCACAAAACACTTATCTCATTTGGATGCCAAATCGGCAATATTTTTTAAACACACAGCAAAATATAAATGTACTCCAAAAATGTGACGTTCCATATAATACATTATTTCCACAAACAGCATTTCCTACTGGCAAGTGGTCCAGAGGAACACATGGATCTCAGCCCCGCTGGAGTGTCACATGGTGGTGAGGCCCTATCCCCTGTACACCATGCCCTACATGGGAGGCGCCACCGGGCGGCAGCTCCCCTTTCTTACCGGGCCCAGCTGCCCCCCGGTCCCTCCGCCCCCTGCCTCGCCGGGGAGCCTCTGGTTGCCGTGCCCCATTCTGGCTCCAAATTCCCCTGGAAAGGGATCTCAGCGACACCATCGCCCTCCCCCACTCGCCAAACCCCCTTCGCCCCTCCTCCTAAAGTAGGGTGAGTGGGATGGGAAAAAGACTCAGAGGTGGCTTTGCGGGCTCCAGGCGAGGTGCAGGTACGGCGGCGACAGTCAGGCAGGATGAGGCAGAGACAACATGCTCTCCCTGTCCTCCAGGGCCCTATTTAAGCCCCCGGACTGGTGCCTCTGCACCCAACCCCGACCTCCCGAGCCCACGAAAACCTCCCTGCTGGCCCCCCGCTGGGGGGCCAGCCTAAACAGCCATTTGCCTGCTCCTTCCCCTCTGGCCACCCCCTGCCCGCCCAACCTGGTACCCCCGTAATGGCAGGGTTTTGCCTTTGTGGGCTGAGGAAGGGGGCATGCCCAGGGGAAAGGAGAACACACAAGACACTTCTCTCATTTGGATGACAAAACGGCCGCATTTTTTAATCACACGGCAAAACATAAAGGCACTCCAAAAATGTGACGTTCCATATAATACATTATATCCAAGAATAACATTTAATACACGAAGGGGCGTCGCATTGTCGTGAGGCCCTATCCCAGCCCCACCATGCCCTACACGGGAGGCGACACCGGGAGGCAGCCCCCCTTTCTTACCTGGCCCAGCTGCCCCCCAGTCCTGCCGCCCCCGGTTGCTGTGACCCATTCCAGCTCCAGAGTCCCCCGGAAAGGTATCTCAGTGTCCCCATGGACCTCCCCCACTCACCACAGGGGTGCGCTGTAAGATGACTCATGTTACGTCAGAGATGGATTCCAAGTAAAGTATCTAATTGCTTGGCTCTAGGTATATACCCCTGTAATGCAGAGACCATAATGCTTCAATTGCCTGAGACACGTCTCTTGGATAGACCTTTCCCCTCCACAAGACATATTTGTGACAAAAGTGCCAGCCACTCCTGAATAGTGGGGCCTTTGACCTATCCAAAAGAGCACAATAATCTGCTCACTGGTAAGGGAATAGTATAATTAACCTTTTTTTCAATTGACTTCAGATGAAGTAAGAAAACCCCTACACTAACATGCCAGAAGTTGGGAGAGCAATGCATTTGACAATTAATTACATTCATTTTTTTCAAATGTTTTCCTAATCTTGGAACAACATGTGTGCAGCTTGGGATACGGCCAGATCATATGAACCATTGTTCTCACCAACAATCAGTTGACTCCCTAATACTCAGTGTATGTAGGCAGCATGGTGCATAGTGCATGCATGATGTGGTATTTTGAACTTGATCTATTTTTAATACTGAAGGAAGTGTAGAGAAAAAGATCCCAGTATGCTTGGACATCCATCTCATCATTTCCACGTGTTTAAAATGACCTTCATTTGGTCATGGTAGGTTTAAGTGACCTTGGTCGGCCTCATGTTTTCTGTTTTGCCCCCCCCCCAATATCCCCTCACTACCCCATGCCCCCACCACCGGCCCGGCTTCTGTGACAGAGTTCAAGACGGAAGTCAACTGTGGGTATCAAGTGGCAAGACCGTTCGGCGAGCGCAGCTGGACGAACGGCTGTAAGCTGGCCTACACAGTGGCTCAGGGTCAGGAATCATTGTCTCAGTGCTGTTCTGTGGCTCTGAAGCACTGGTTGAGACATCTTGGATGTCTTTAAGTGACTGTGGCTTGACAATGGTCAGCGTTGCAGTCGGTTATGGATCGAGGAACTCGACTGGCTCGAATATGTCCTTTAAGATGGACTTCAGTAGATGCTCGTCAGGGCACTTCTCCCAGCTTCTTCAGTGGGCTGGTGTCGTCCTTTGAGGTGGACAGCCCAAACCTCGGGAGTGTGTTTCAGGCAGCTGCCTTGTCCTTGGTTGTAGGTTCAGAGACCTTCTGGCACATGCTGTGTGTTGGCTGGGTACCAGTTCTGGAAACGGCTGAAGGATCCTCTAAGTTATTTTCTCCCTCTGTTCCCTTGAAGAAATTTAGGGGAGGGGTCTGGCTTCCCTCTTTGGATATCCTGTCCTTCCTTTGCTGGCGGAAGATGTAAGGCACACTGTACCTTCAGCCAGGGTCCAAGGTTGAGTTTTTCTTTCTTACTTCTTATGAAGTCCTCAGATGATCTTCCAAAAGGGGGGCTCAGCCCTCTTTTAAAGCTAAGTGCGCCAGAGTGATTGGTGTAGGCTAAGCCTACCTTAGTGAACCAATCCTGGGGTTCCTGCCAACAATCTTCTATATGCTCGAGGCCATAACCAGAGTGCTTTGCAACAGGAAAGGTGAAGGGGTGAAAACAGGAACAAGGTGTGCCCCACAATTAATATGGCGAATTCCTGCACTCAACAGAAAGAGCTCTCGGCTCACTCCCTTGTACTACTAAGTCCCACCCATGTTCCTGTCTGTTGTGTTCAAAGAGTCTCTCTGGTTAATGGTCCTCCCTGTGTGGTTCCTGTTAAAGCTGCAGGCCTCCCTTGAAGCTGCTGATAGACCAGACTCTTTGGCTCCTGCAAACCACATTCTCGTACCTTATGAATGGGGTCACCCTTGCGGGGTGGCCTACTGTAACAAAAGACCCAGACATGTCAGTTCACTTGTCATTGATACTGAGGACGGGCAATGACTTCAGGTTGGCACAGTTACATATGAAAGGCTGTCAGGTTTTCTGTCTCCTTTGCTATCCTCTGCAGCAAGGCCCCCTGGGGGCCTGTTGGAAGTACCCTCTGTTGGTATGTTCATCGCTACCACCAGCTGCCAGGCCTAACAAAAGTGCAAGGTGGTTCCATGGAGCCTGTGCCAGTTAATCCGGCTGTCCATGGTAGGGGGAAGTTTGGCCTCCCACATCCACCGATGTCATCATGCCCTCTTTAGCTGTCACATTCCAAATCAATATGACGGGAGGCCTGTGACTGTAGGCGGTGTCCAGGCCAGAGAACACAGGTCTATGCTTTTGCTGTGGTATGAGCACAGGAAAATGTGTGTGGATTAGCCACACATGTTCCCGAGGTCAGTCTAACATCATTCCATTGAATAACAAATTTCAAAAAGCCCAGGCGTGCGGACGCCCCCACCATGCGGATGGACGAACTCCTCATAGGTCAACTCACCAAAAAAGTTTTTGGGATATGATTGATCAATGGCAAAGGCCTCACTTGTCCTGTGAAGAGGCTGCCCCTCAGAGTTGAGCACTTGTCACAAAATCTTTATTCAATATGAAGGTTGCCTATTTGAATCCTGTCAGTGCTGACCTACATTTGCACTTATGTGAAAACAAGACCCCTTTGTGCAATGTTTGTCATTTGTACTGAGAAGTGTAAAACAAATTTGTGAATGCAGGCATTATCGCCTGTAGTCTTATGTTTTTTCACTTTGCAGTGCAGAGTAAACACTCCCTGCTATTTATGCATGCCAGGCCACATTTTTAATGGATTCCTATGCAATCCACCTGTTTTTTGCTTGCAAAAATCTGGAGGATTCCAAAGGAATCCACATCATTCACGCCTCCATGAAAATGTCACGCTGGCGTAAATGCTCTAGCACATGTATGGCGTATAGGAAAAGAGTTCCTTTGCAAAAGTGGCCAATTGCACCCGATTTCTTTGTGAATACAGTTTAGGATGAGATGTTCCTATCGGTCATAGATGTTATGACAAGCACAACTAATGGCAAAAACTCAATACTTACTGAATTGGCCCCAGCGTGACCATCTGCCAAGATACTTTTGCAAATAAATGCACATTAACTATGTTTAACCTATACCACATTCAAGTTTCAATATCTTTAACTGGATTAACTGAAAACATGATTCTGCATTAAACATTTTCCCTGCTATTTAAACTGTACAAAGGCAGCGAGTAAAATGGAATTTCCACCACGGCTGAAGGTAACATGGTAATCTCAAGACCTACCAATCATAGGGGGCGGGGGGGCACGAACTGGGCCATAATCCGGCCTAGTGTTGTATAGAGAAGGAGCACCATGTTTTCTGCATTTTTTTCGGTCTCTGTTTTTACACACGTCATTTTCTGTGATATGTATATGTTGTGTTCCAACTTGGGGTATTGCAGCCACTCTTTCCCCTTTCCCCCTCAGACTGCACTCTCGATACCCGCGTGGTGACAAAAAAAGGCAACTTTCGGGCAAGCCAATGTGCTTTGAAACCACTATGGTGTGGGTATGGCGCAATATTAAGGATTTCTAAAAAATGAATATCAAGAAAACAAAGGAATGATGTGCGAATACGTGTTCAATAGGGTGTACAAGTAAAGCTGAAAACCGCGAAAATCAGCAAACTGGGAAAACGGTGTCCTCGACCGTCTATCCATACCTCTCAATCATTTGTTACAAAGGCGGGTGAAATCACCCGATTTTGTTTTTGGCGATTGAGACGCCCATTGGAATTAATGGGAGTGCAGGAGGCTTGGCGGGTGAGTCAGCCCTTTACAGGGCGGGTGACACCCGCCAAAAGCGTGTGAGTTGAGAGCTATGTCTATCCGCGTTTGTTCTTCGTCGCCCTGTTTAGCGGAACTGGCGCTGCACGTCGTGCAACTAATGCCTAGTCAAACGCGAGTCCCGTTCCTTGCCTGACAGCAGGCCGCTATCACACGGCCTGAACGTGTGAAGCAACGGTTCCCTGCTGCGTTGCTACTGTATACAACCCCAATAAAGGCAGGAGCCACCTTGGCTTTGTGGCCACGCTAATGATATCTTGATAGGCAGTCTGTGATCCCCTTGTGGCAGGAAGCTGTTTATAGTACAGTAACATCGCGCGCCCCATTGTCCGCGCTCCCTTGCTCAACTTCATGACTATTACCATGATAAAGAGGCGTGTCATTCCTGCTTCCTCCACCTCCCCCCTCCCGTCGAGGCCCCGCCGTTCTCTGACTCTTGAATTTCGCTTTGATACCCCCCCTGACACCTGGCTCTTCTCCCAGACGAAGTAATTGCCAGGGCTCAAACAGGCGACTCCACACCATAAAAAGAAGCGAGGGTTGGGTGTGAGAACTTACCGCGTCTTCTCGGGCCATGTTCTTCTGCTGTGGCTTCAACTGCGACCGTGGGAGCTGGGAAAACAGCAACTGCGGGGAATAATGCGAGACATACCATGAGGAAAGTCGGGGTTGTGTCGCAGTTACCCAGCATACACCAGGGCCTTCAAATGTGTGTGGCAAAGTAACAAAGCAAACGCTTATGTTATGCGGCAAGAGTCATGCTGTGCAGGACAAACAGAGGCATACAGTTAAAAAAAAACAGCAAAGCGATAAAAGCCAGGTTGCACTATGATTCATTTTAAATGCGTGTCTATTTTTTTATTGAAGCAAGGGGCTATAGTATGCGATACCCCGGCGCGGGAAATTGTAGTTGAACTGGAAAGAAGAGAGGGAGAGTGTTTACATGGTGTTAGGAAGCCAGGCTCAACAAGGGGAAAAGGGAGGAAACAGCTCGGCATTCATATTCAAAGACAACAAGCAGGCACTATTCAAGAACAGGGGAATGTGTATTGGGACCCAGACAGACCCCCTGGCAATGTTTTGAACTTTGACTGTTCGATCTGTACCCGAGCCCATTGAAACGCTCGCGCTCTCGCTAGGAACTCTTTGGGATTTTCGAACGAGTTTCCAACTGGAGTGCTGGCGCAGGGCTCTTACGAGATAGCACGTGTTTACAGTTGCGCGTTCACGCTCAAGATGGATAAAACAACCATCTCCACATTCTCATAATGTCCTTTTTTTATTCCTACCTGAGGCGAGTAGGCACGCACGCAGGCCTTTCCCCTCAGTCAGGCAAGTAGGAGAATAAGGGCTGAGCCTGTAGTGTTTTGAGATTGAAAAGATTTATACTAAATTCAGCTGCTCCATATGAGGTTTTTGGACCATATATCTCAAACAGAAAAATAATGGCCAGCCTCCTGTTTAAACATACCAATTGAAATGAAAGGGCGCCAATAGTCGCATCAGATTAGCAGTGCAGCAGAAATGCTAAAACCTACCTGACTTCACACGGAGCCTGTACAAATCATTTTAATGGGCAGCGGAATTCTCACCATGAGATGCAGTGACTGCCGCAGCAATGCACGCCCTGCACTGGTAATACCACAGTTGAGCAGTTGAGTCTTAAATGATGTTGAAATCAGATGCTTTTGTAGGGTGCTCCCATTTAAGTCAATGTTAAATGTTAAAGGTATTTGTATCGCGCACCGTCACCAACAGAGTTGGTCCCCAGGCGCTCTGGCGGATCTGTAAAGGAGAATGTGGGATGGGTTAGTAGGTGAAGCGGGAGTAGGATAGTGTGAGGAGTGGTGTTCTGTTGGTAGCTTCAACTCGGTATACACCGGGTGCTGAGCTTTGGTGCGAGTATCAGATCAATGTCAGTCCTCGTGTATTGTTGGTGTGGCGTATGTGTTGCTGCGGTGTTGTGAAGTGTGTGCGGGTTGTTGTGCGAGAGATGGTTGTGTGAGATTTTTGAGTGAGATAAGTCTGCAGAAATGCTGAGTTTTTTGTTAGTGGGTTGTATGAAGTTTAACATGCTAACATTCAGAACTCTGTCCGAGTGTCGCGCTCGCAAATCCTCCCAATCTCATCACGGTGGGTGAAGGAGTTACGCCTGGCAGGGTTTTAGGTTTGTGTGAGGTGCTCCTTGTGCTGTTCTAACGTGCTCTGTAAGTGATCTGACTGCTCCTCGCCGTTCTATTCTAGCGAGCTCTGTGGGTGTTCTAAAGTTGATGGATTGATTAATGTGGTTTGGGTGTCTATTCTCCTCCTTGGGTGCTGGAGCTGGTGTTGTGGTCTCCTCTCACAAACTTTCTATCTAAATGTGTCTGCTGGGGGTTTGGATATGGTACGTCTGGGAGGCAGTGGATGATTCATTTAAGGGCGTTTGTCTCGGTCTGAGTATGTGATCAGTCTATGGTGACCTACCTCCTTTTGTGGCTATTTCCCATGATATCTTATGGTTTGTCGTGGGGTCCGTTCTTTGGGTTCTGTGTATGTCTATTTTGGGAGTGACCAAGGTTGGTGTTATTTCCATTGTTGTTTAACGGGATGGATATTGTAATGCGCCGCTGTTGTAGTTACGCTGCGAAGAGCCATGGTTTGAGGAGTTTCCTGAATGCTAGGTGGTTTGTTGTGTTCCGTATATTCTTCGGTAGGTCATTCCAGGTTTTCGGTGCCTGGTGAGAGAAAGAGTATCCTCTGAGTTTTCTTCTGTTATAGGGTTTTGGTTCCAGGCGGATGTCGGTGCTTGATCTCAGTGTTCTTGTCGGTTGATGTAGGCGTAGGTTATCGCTTAGGAATTCTGCGCCTTGTTTGTGTATTGCTCTGTGCGTGATGCACATGGACTTGAACTTTATTCGCTGTTTTAATGGTAGCCAGTGTAGTATTTTTAGCGAAGGTGTGATGTGTTCTCTTCTGGGTAGCTTGAGGAGGAGTCTGGCTGCCACATTTTGTATGCATTGTAGTTTTCTTAGAAGTCGTTGGGGCATGCCCAGGTATAGGCTATTGGCGTAATCTACTCTGGACATGATCAGAGCGATGATTGTGAGTGTTTTGTTGGTGAACGACAGGAACGGTACCTTCCTTTTTGCTGCTCGCAGGAGGAAGAAACATTTCTTGAGTAGAGCATTTACTTGTGGCTCTTGGGTGAGGTTGTTATCCATCAGGACCCCTAGGTTTTTTTTTTACAGTTGATCATGGTACTGGTGTGGTGCAGAGCTCTCTTGGCCAGGGGATGTAGCTGATGTCTCCTCCCTTTTTTGAAACAATCGTTATCTCTGTTTTGCCTGGGTTGATTTTGAGGTGGTTGAGGTTCATCCAGTTGAATATATCACAAAGGCAACTCTCTAGTGTAGTGTTTCCTTCTCGGGTGTCTTGTATGTTGAAGATTATTTGAGTATCGTCGGCGTAGTTGTAGCATGTGAGGCCGTGTTTTTTGATGAGTTTGATTAGTAGGTACATGTAGATGTTGAATAGAAGCGGGGAGAAATATGATCCTTATTGTACTCCGCACGTGGAGTCTCTAGGTTTGGACTTAAAAGGTTTCATCCATACGGTTTCGGTTCTGTTAGGAAAGATTTGATCCATAGTAGGACGGTGTCTGTTATTCCTACTCCTTCTAATCTCTTTATGAGGATGTCGCGGTTGACAGTGTCGAAAGCTGCGGATAGATCGAGGAGAATCAGGGCAGTACTGTTGTCCAAGTCTGCATTAGTTTTTAGGTCGTGCAATATTGTGAGGAGAGCTGATTCTGTGCCTCTCATTGGTCTGAAACCAACTTGTGCCTGGTCTAGTAGGCAGTGCTCTTCTATGAATATTTTTTGCAGAGGTCGAACATGGTAAATCCAGGAATAATGAGTAAGGAAGGGTTGGAAACATATATATAGCAATATAGTGTCTGGGTTTATATTCAATGGAATTACGTATTTGTTGACAAATCTACATAAGAACTCCACCCATTATTTGCCTTTCTCCCCAACCAAGCACACCGACATGACAAGGAAACTTAATAAACAAACCACAAGTGTAACCACACCTAAAAGTAACACCTAAGGGAATAGCGACATATATAAAGTAAGAAGTAGACACAGAGGGCCTGATTTACAAACATGTTTTCAGTGGGACTTTCCCATGTTAAAACATTTGAGTAAATCATGCCCTGAGCCTCTGCGCGGACTGACTGAAGAATACTGCCTGCCCAGATAACAGCACCATGGGGCGTGGGAAGGCACCACTCTGCACTCTGGCAGACTGGAGGAGGACACATGAAGAGACAACATGAGAATAGAAGTAGTATGAAGAGTTAAAATGGGGTGTGTTAAGTTGGGCCCCTGAGCAAGAAAGACACTGACATCATTGCAGGAGCAATCAACGTTTTTACTATGCTCCAGGTACATCATTCAAGTACATCAGGTCAGGTAATTAAATAGGGACAGGAACATCCACCGGCATCCTCTCTCAGTCACCCCATCATCTCAACTGACATTCATGGAACCACTCCTAACATAACATTCTCTCACTCAGCATTCCACGTCAGTCACTCACAGCATTCCATCCATACAAAGCAGGTTGCAGGTAAAGCTAAGTTACAACAGGGTGCAAGCTATGAGGGAGTCAAGAACAGTAGATCGGCTGCACAACTAGTTTGCTGGCGGGCCGAATTTACCACTGAATGTTAATGTTAAAGGACATATGTACCGCGCACTATCACCACCGTAGTGGTCCCTTGGCGCCCTGGCAGCTCTGAAAGAGGAGGGGAGGTTGAGTTAGTGGGCGGGAGCAGGAAAAGTGCAAGAGAGCAGTGATGTGCTGTTGACAGCCTCAGCCCGGTGGGTCCGTTGGCTGGGCTTGGGGTGTTTTGTGGTCCGTAGTCGTCGTGTGCTGTTGTGCAAGTCTATGTGTGGTTTGTTTTGTTGTTGCATTGTTGTGAAGTTTGTGCGGATTGCTGCGTTTTAGGTTTGTGGTTGTTTGGTTAGAGTTTGAGAGGTGTATGCAGAGGGATGGAATTGTTAGTTGGTTGGTTAGTTGGCATTGCTGTCCTTGCAATTGTGGGATTCCATCTAGGTGCGGCACCTGCTGACAGTCACCTTTCTATCTAGATTTGACGCGAGCTAGGTTCATAATTCTAAGTGTGGCACCTGCTGACAGTCACCTTTCTATCTAGATTTGACGCGAGCTAGGTTCATAATTCTAAGTGTGGCACCTGCTGACAGTCACCTTTCTATCTAGATTTGACGCGAGCTAGGTTCATAATTCTAAGTGTGGCACCTGCTGACAGTCACCTTTCTATCTAGATTTGACGCAAGCTAGGTTCATAATTCTAAGTGTGGCACATGATGACTGTCACATTTCTATCTAGATGCGACGCAAGTTAGGTTCAGAACTCTAAGTGTGGTGCATGCTGAGAATCATATATGCTAATAGTCACATTTCTGAGATTCCATCTATGTGTGGCATATGCTAACAATCACATTTCTGTCTAGATGCGACGCAGGCTAAATTTGAGAAATTCCACCTAAGTATGGCATATGCCAACAATCATATTTCTGTCTAGATGCGACGCAAGCTAGGTTAAGAATTCTAAGTGTGGTGCATGCTGAGAATCATATATGCTAGCAGTCACATTTCTGAGATTCCATCTAAGTGTGGCATATGCTAACAATCATATTTCTGTCTAGATGCGACGCAAACTAGGTTAAGAATCCTAAGTGTGGTGCATGCTGAGAATCATATATGCTAATAATCACATTTCTGTCTAGATCTGGCACAGACTAGGCTTGAGAAATTCCATCTAAGTGTGGCAAATGCTAATATTGCAACTATGGGATTCCATCTAGGTGCGGCACATGCCGACACTCACACTTCCATCCAGAAGCGACAGAAGCCAAAGTTCAGAATTCCATACGAGTGTGGCACATGCTAACAGTCACATTTCTATCTAGATGTGACGCAAGTTAGGTTCAGAACTCTAAGTGTGGTGCGTGCTGAGAATCATATATGCTAACAGTCACATTTCTGAGATTCCATCTAAGTGTGGCATATGCCAACAATCACAATTCCATCCAGATGCAACGCAGGCCAATGTTCACAATTCCATCCAAGTGTGGACATGCCAACATTCACAATTCTATCCAAGACTGGACATGCCAACACTCACAATTCCATCTAGATGTGACACAGGCCAATGTTCACAATTCTATCTAAGTGTGGACATGTTAGCATTCACAATTTTATCTAAGTGTGGACATGCTAACATTCACAATTCCATCTAGATGCAACGCAGGCCAATGTTC
This sequence comes from Ambystoma mexicanum, assembly GCF_040938575.1. Lineage (NCBI taxonomy): Eukaryota > Metazoa > Chordata > Amphibia > Caudata > Ambystomatidae > Ambystoma > Ambystoma mexicanum. Next base: position 190,789,421 of record NC_090928.1, on the reverse strand, counting down.
ACAATTTTATCTAAGTGTGGACATGCTAACATTCACAATTTTATCTAAGTGTGGACATGCTAACATTCACAATTCCATCTAGATATGACGCAGGCCAATGTTCACAATTCTATCTAAGTGTGGACATGTTAACATTCACAATTTTATCTAAGTGTGAACATGCTAACATTCACAATTCCATCTAGATGCGACGCAGGCCAATGTTCACAATTCTATCTAAGTGTGGACATGTTAACATTCACAATTTTATCTAAGTGTGGACATGCTAACATTCACAATTCCATCTAGATGCGACGCAGGCCAATGTTCACAATTCTATCTAAGTGTGGACATGTTAACATTCACAATTTTATCTAAGTGTGAACATGCTAACATTCACAATTCCATCTAGATGCGACGCAGGCCAATGTTCACAATTCTATCTAAGTGTGGACATGTTAACATTCACAATTTTATCTAAGTGTGGACATGCTAACATTCACAATTCCATCTAGATGCGACGCAGGCCAATGTTCACAATTCTATCTAAGTGTGGACATGTTAACATTCACAATTTTATCTAAGTGTGAACATGCTAACATTCACAATTCCATCTAGATGCGACGCAGGCCAATGTTCACAATTCTATCTAAGTGTGGACATGTTAACATTCACAATTTTATCTAAGTGTGGACATGCTAACATTCACAATTCCATCTAGATGCGACGCAGGCCAATGTTCACAATTTTATCTAAGTGTGGACATGCTAACATTCACAATTTTATCTAAGTGTGGACATGCTAACATTCACAATTCCATCTAGATGCGACGCAGGCCAATGTTCACAATTCTATCTAAGTGTGGACATGTTAACATTCACAATTTTATCTAAGTGTGGACATGCTAACATTCACAATTCCATCTAGATGCGACGCAGGCCAATGTTCACAATTCTATCTAAGTGTGGACATGTTAACATTCACAATTTTATCTAAGTGTGAACATGCTAACATTCACAATTCCATCTAGATGTGACGCAGGCCAATGTTCACAATTCTATCTAAGTGTGGACATGCTAACATTCACAATTCTATCTAAGTGTGGACATGCTAGTATTATGGCACTCTATGTTATTGGTAGGTAAGATAGAGTGGCAGGGGTTTTCTGGAGTAGAGTGATTGCTCTACTCCCCACCCATGCCACACTCACGGTTTTTGTTGGTGTCTGTTGGCTGCTGGCTTCCTTGGTGTCCCCTGCGGACACCTGCAGACACATCTTGGAGCCGCCAATGTAGGAGCCGTCCTTTGCCTCGTGGTCCTTAGCCGCGGGGGCTGCCGGGCAGAGGGCTGCCCTGGGGAGGTGGCTTTAATAGTGTAGAATGAGCCAATCAGGTGAAGGGGGTGGTCTGGGAGGCGGGAGGAGGGAGGGGAGGAATAGGGGAAGCGGATGGGAGCAGGGAGATGGGGCCACGTGGGGCGCCGGTGCCAGGAGGCACACCGGGCCTCGGATTCTTCAATAAACGAGTCCTGGAGGGTCTCGTGTGGGCCCTCACTCACCTGTTGCTGCGCCTGGAAGAATGGCGTCTGCACGGGTCCTTTGGCCTCTAAGGCCCTGGTACACACGGCCTATGGCCAATCACGGGACGGGGGCAGTCTGGGAGGCGGGAGGAGGGAGGGGAGGAATAGGCGAAGGGGATGGGAGCAGAGTGATGGGGCCACGTGGGGCGCCGGTGCCAGGAGGCACACCGGGCCTCGGATTCTTCAATAAACAAGCCCTGGAGGGTCTCATGTGGGGCCTCACTCACCTGTTGCAGCGCCTGGAAGAAGCCCCATTCAGTGAGCCGAACTATCCATGGGAATGAGTGGGTGGTAGAGAAAATGGTATGCACATTTGAGTTTTTAAAAAAAGCATGGGTTTTAAAAGGTACTTTCTATTACTGTAACACGTGATGCATAGGCTTTTAATAGTATAACCACTTTGATTAATTTGTATTAAGTGACTGAAATCATGTTTTTAAATAGGAGTAAAACTGTCGTATCACGATGCAAAGACAAAAACTGGACCACAGAAGCTTCAGACACCTGCCATGACATAACTAGCGATTGACTGACCGCCTACCATTAGGATAGGCAACTTTCATCATAAAATTCAGGTGACTTGGAGGGCCATGAATAATGTCCCGAAGGGCCGCATTCGGGCATGGCCGCATGTTGTGCACCACTGTATTAGATGATGAGAAAAAATGTACACAGCGAGAAAGCATAGAATGGGAGAAAGGACATAAGGCAGCGAAATGCATAATTCAGTGAAATATCTTGAGCGAAATCATTGCACTATGACAGATTTGGGAGGGGACTCTATAAGAATACAAAAGGCAAACTGTGGGGTGCATATGGAAGGGGATTTCATGATACCAAATGCAAAGAACGGGGAAGCAAAAACACGAGACAAAACGAAAACGGAGGAGTAGAGAAGGGGGAATATTTAGGCGCAATGCAAATATGGAGGAGAGAATGGGATGACACCAAACAATAGAAAACGGATCACATAAATCCATCCAAAGGCCAGATATCCCTTGCTTTGGTTTAATTTAGTTTGCGTTGCTTATTCATGTACTGCACGTAACAATTGGCACAATGAACGTCTACTGTTCTCAGAAAGAGTTGTGTGTTCACAGTGTTCAATTGATCACAAATTGATCATGAATTGTATTTAAGCCATTACCATAGGAGTGGAATTTTGCTGTTCTTCAGGAATATTGTTTGGTGACTATTGTGACCAGTCATATGTAATTCATTTATGTTTTATATATGCTATGTTATGTTATTAGGCATTTATATGGCGCTCTATATATCATTTGTATGATCTCAAAGCGATGGTAGGTTGAACGCCCTCGGGGACAGCAGTCCTTGTCAGTAGAGAGAGAGAGTGTCATAGGGTGCATGGGTGCACTAGTTATGTGTGCATCTGATGTAAGTGCCTGAGGGTAGCTGCATCCTAGCGTTAGGTGTGGTGGTGAGGATATCATTTGAATGTATGCAGTCTGGTGGGTGGACACCTAGACTGGGTTCTACCTGCCTATGGCTTGAAGGATGCTTATGTGAGCAGCTAGGCCGGATTGTCATGGGATAGCTGCGTTTTGTTAGGGTGATGAGGTGTTTATGGGGTAGTGTTCGTATGTGAACAGCTAGGCCGCATTTTATTGAGGGGTATAGCTGTGCTCTATTTGAGTGATGGTGTATAGTAGAGAGTAAGCATAGCGATGTGGTATGATATGGTGGTTCCTCATTAAAGTATCCAAGACCAGGCAGGTGAACAGGATGGCAGGGGTACATAGCGATACACAGGGCACTCAGTGACAGGATGGGGCCAGAGGGATATCGTGGGGAACAAGAGAGCAGGATACACATTGACACACAGGCGTAGTGGGCACACAACGACATCACAGGGATTAGAGGGTAGGGCAATACCGTGGGATACATAGAGATATCACGGGAGCAGGAGAGCGGGGTACATAGTGACACAAAAAAGGGGCATACAGCTACAGAGGGCTGGGTTTACAGTGACAGGAGGAGCAGCAGATGGATACATAGCGACGTCATGGGGAACAGAGGCAGGTTACAAAGTGACACATGGGTACAGTGAGGCATACAGTGACATCCTGGGGGCTAGAGGGGATGGCAATATAGAAGGATACATAGTGACATCACGGGAGCGGTGGGGTAGGTGTCCAAAGCGGCACGACAGAGGACACAGTGACATCACAGGACGGATTACTGGCTGGGGGTACCGCAGTCTTATGGGAGTGGTGGAGTTATGATCTAAGGAGGTCATTATTAGTGTTCAAGGATACGGTTGTCTATAGCTTAATCCGGGGCAAATTCATTGATGACAAGGTTGGGATCCCATTGTGTATTTAGTCATTTGGTTGTTGGAAGTTCAGTCGCATCTTTAAGGTTGACATCATGGCGAGCAAGAGGGCAGGGTACACAGTGACACACGGGCACAATGTGCAAAAAGCGACATCACAGGGATTAGAGGGTAGGGATACAGGGTAGGGATAGGGGTAGGAATGCATACAGTACAGTGGGATACATATCGATATCTCGTGATATCACGGGAGCAGGAGGGCTAGGTACACAGTGGCATACGGGCAAAGAGGGGCATACAGCCATAGGGGGCAGGGCTTAAAGCGACAGGAAGGGGTGGCAGAGGGATATATAGCGACATCGTGGGGCACAAAAGGCAGGGTACACAGAGACACATGTGCACAGTGGGCATACAGTGACATGACGGGCTAGAGGGGCGGCAATACAGAGGGGTGGAAGGCGACTTCACGGGAACAGTAGGGCAGGTGTACACAGCGACACGACAGGTGCAGACAGCGACATCACAGGCGGATTGAGGGCTGGGGGCACAGCAGCCTTATGGAGGTTGGGGGGAGTTATGATCTAAGGAGATCATTATTCAGTGTTCAGGAATGCGGTTGTCTATAGCCTAATCAGTGGGCGTATTCATTGAAGACATGCATGGGAGTCCCTATGTGTATTTAGTCATTGGGTTGTTGGATGTTCAGTCGCATCTTTAAGGTTGAGGTTGGTGGTAAGGAAAGAGCCATGTTTTTAGTAATTTGTGGAATGTCATATAGTATTGGGTGTGTCGAATGTGTGGTGGAAGCGAGTTCCACAGAGTGAGGGCCAAGTCTGAGAAAGACCTCCGACCCTGACAGAGTTAGTGGTTGGGATCACTAAAAGGCGGTCAGTGCTTGATCTTACGGTGAGGGGTGGGAGGTAAGGTTTTAACTCATCTTGCAAGTATAGTGGGCCGGTCTTGTGCACTGCATGGTGGGTGATGGACAGGGTCTTGAAAGTGGCCCTTTCGTCCGACTGGGAGCCATATGGTAAAAAGCTTTTGATAGTAAAATTCATTGCTATAATTTGATATCTTATTTTTCTTAGAGGGCAGTCTGTGATTTGCTTTAGCTCAAAGATTGATATTTGTGCAATAAAAAGTGACATTAAGTATAGCAAAATAACTCTTTAGTCAATCTACGCATGATTTTACAAAATATTGTTGTTATGCCCAGTTCTGACGTATACTTTGTGTATTATAAAATGGTCCTTGGAAGGTTAAGGGGGTCAGTTTGTTGGGAGAAGTTTAACCCACCCAGTGAGATTCCCACAGGCAGGTTGAACTCGGCCACCTATTGCAAATCTGTGTTCGAGACTTGTAATATTTTGATGGGCCAAGAGGAAGCCTCGAATCTTGTGGAGTGACTTTCTGCAGCTGGCTAGTGTTGTGGATTTCCTTAAAGAAGCTTAAGGCCTTTTAATAGGTATAGCTCACTTCCTGTTACTTTGTGGGTTTAGCTAGACTGTCGGCCGGTGGTTTGCACAGAAGGCTCACAATTGGTGCTGCGAAGCAATGATTTGTCCTGTTTCCAGAAATGTAAGTGGTGGAGGTGTGTGTGTTTTTTTCCCACCTATTGTCTGTTATTTCTTATTTGTCTGTTCTACGGCACCTTGAAATTTCATCCGTTTACAACCTTTGCTTTCCCTTTGAAAAAGTTAAAAACACAAAACCACATTTTTACCATATGGCTCCTGCTCCTTTCCCCCTTTCTTCATCCTCTTGTGAAGCTGGGGCGATCGTCCAAGGCCCCCAAGAGGTTCTGAATGCGGCAGAGGCCTAACAGTGTGGTGTAGGGGCTCTGGAAGGTCGCAGGGGTGAGGGGGTGTGAATAGAAGCTGTGCTGTAGTTAATTATTATGTAACTGGGAGTAGATTCTACTAGAAAATGAAAGACCATCTTAGGAGACCAGCAGCCATCTTTATAATTTAGTCCTGACATCGCGCTGAAGCCAGGGCCGTTGGCCCAAGCGCGAAACATAGAAATGTGTGTGTGAACGCAGGAGCTGGTTACAGCCTGGGCAGCAGTGAGGAAGGCCAAATCCACAGGGATTCATAAACCTCTCATTGTCTCAGACTAACAGCACATGTAACTCTGAAGGAGTGCACCCTACAAGGCCACGAGGGGGCAGAGAGCTCCCTGTGAGCAGCTATCCCACGATAAGGAAGGCACGAGTTTCTGACCTACCCCAGCCCAAACTCTAAATTATAGTGTCCAGATGCCCTTGTCCCAATAGCCCAACTTTCCAGAGTACAGGTCAGTCCCAGACCACCGGCCATACAACTGTCAGATTGTTAATCTATCCAAAAGATCGTAGCAGAAGACCCTAGGCCCCTGAGATTTGTGCTGCGAGGTGCCAGGGAGAGAAAGTAACACATTTAAGTCATGGGTGGGAAGAAGTGGAACAGCGCCAATGGGTCTGGTATCGTGCTGGGGTTTGTAAAATAGTGTGACCATGAATGTAGCCTCTTTGCCCATGTCTGCAGTACCAGGTGCACATTATGCCACAGATAGAGGGGACAATGTTTTCTGTGTTTCTAAGTATCAATTAAACAACTTGATGCCCTGTGACGTGCGAGGAAGAAGTCCACATGGAAGAAGATGGATGGGAGAAGATGGGACCAATGTCCTGGTACCCCTTGTGGAGTAGGTCGTATATGGATAGGGTCGCATCAACAAGCTACCTGGATTTGTAACCCATGTAAATTACATCATTGAGTGTGGTGGAAGGCCAGTTGATAGCATTCTCGAACTTTCTCAGGTTAGGTGACCAGTGTCCTACAAAAGGTAAGAGGTCTGGAAGGCGGGCATGGTAAGTCAGGTGGGGTCCTGGTGGATGCAGAAGAACAAGTTACTTACCAACTGTAACATTCTTTCGACTGGATGTTCCTGTGTGGGAGCGAGGGGCCAATGGGCCCGTCTCTACCGTCACTTCTCAGTACCGAACTTGGACCAAGTGCCTCTAAGTGGTGGGTACGCCCCTTGCCCTTATGCGATACTAACTTTTAGTTATATTTGCGTAGATGGGACCACCGTGTAGGACACAGGGCATCCATTTTCTGTACCCCCTTTCGACTCCATCTTGGTAACTAGGCCTCACTGCGATAGTACAAAACGCATCTCTCCCCTTTGCCCCCCGCCGCAGCCTGGAGCACATGGCCCCCACCCTCGTCCTCCCTCCAACTGGAAAACTCTGCGACTCCATTCTCATGCTGAGGCCGGAGCTGCTTGGAACAAATAATGTAACCTATCCCTTTTCCTGTGAGATCACTGTCCTGCATGTGAACCGACATGAGCCAAGCACAGAGCTCATCCATCTCCACAAAAGTGTCCTTGCCCTCTTACCCTCGCCAATCTAAACTTATTACCATTCTAACCCTGTGTCCTTGCAAGGCATCCCTTTCATGTGCCAGACTGCCAACCTCGCTATGGAGCCAACCCAACAGACCCCCCAGCTAATATTAGACCCTGGTGCAGTATATCGTGCCTAGTACTAACAAATGCCACATACCTGAGATTCTTATGAGACTAACCCTATAGTTCAATAACAGTACTGTAGTGGTCAAGGCTCTAAACCTATGACCTGTGTAACCCAAATGTATAGCTAGTGTAAGCCCTTGAGTGATTTGTATGACGACATGAGATACTACTAAGAGTCTCCATATTGAATGATGGTGCTTTCTACGTCTATGTAATCCACGTAATCCTCATCTTGAGATATTTGTATCATGCCGGCTTCGCTGCTTCGGAATGTATTTTATTTTTTTCGGCACACAGGGCGCTGTGCACGAGACCGTGGCATCGATGTCCCTCGACGGGCTCCGTACTGTGTCGACGTCACCATCAGTACAAATAGCTCGCGCCGCACCCGTTAGCTTCCGTTCTGTTTTTTCGAGGAAATATTCGAGGAACACCCAGGCATGCCTCATGACTGATAGACTCTTCGTGAGAGGAAAGTGTAAGAAACGTATACTGTACTGCGGGGTAGGATGGGAGGGGAAATGAGGAATACGTGGGAGGAACATCCAGTCGAAAGAATGTTACAGTTGGTAAGTAACTTGTTCTTCGAATGGATTGTGTCCTCCCACTTATTCCTCATCTTGTGATAGACTGCCATAGCAGTGGTCATTTTGGAGGTGGGAGTACTAGTTATTGTTCTCATGGACGGAATGAAGTAGTTTAGTTTAGTTTAGTTTAGGTTAGTTTGTTTATTTATAAAGCGCGTCCGAACCCTCAGGTAGCTGGGCGCATAATCATGTGCACAGCAGAGTTACATATCGTTACACAAACACCTTAATACACCAGTCAGAGCATACATTAGTCCAGGCTCTGAGTAGTTACATACAAGAATAAAGTATACAGAGAACAGGGTACAAGATAGTTACAGTGGAGAGTGAGGACCGGGTTACAGGGTGGTCCTGAATCGGATAAAGCCAGGGTGAACATTACTACATGGTGGCGAATGGCGGCTGGCCGAACGTGTCATTAAGAGATTGGATGTTTAGGCTAGTAACCATGATTTCACCATGGCTCTGAATGGCCAGAATGCGGCTTCCGATCTAATTGCAAGAGGGAGGGTATTCCAGCATTGTGCTGCGAGCACTGGGAAGCTTGAACCTCCTGCTGTTTTTAGGTTATAGATGGGGATCTTTAGTTGGTGCAGGTAAGGGGTTCTGGTGGGTCTAGTGGAGCAATGTCTAGCGAATTTGTCTGAGAGGTAGCGAGGGGCGGTGCGTGACGACCAGGTGATGGCCAGGGTTCTTAGCTTGATTCTGTCGCTGGTCGGCAGCCAGTGGACTTCTTTGCTGGCCGTGGATATGTGAGCCTTGCGCGGGAGGTTAAGGGCACAAGTACCGCCTTGGCAAATAAACCCTCATTGGAGGAAGAGGCATCTAAGCAATAATGCTTGATGAAGGTATGCATTGTTGCCCATGTTGCAGCTGAACAAATATCTGCTGCAGGAACTCCCTTCTTCAGAGCCGCAGAAGTAGCCACCCCCCTAGTGGAATGGGCTCGTAGCCCATCCGGTGGGTCTTTTCCCACCAATCTGTAGCACTCAATTATAGCCAGAATGATCCAGCAGGATATAGTTTGTTTTGTCACAGCTAATCCCAATTTATGACCTGTATAACCTACAAAAAGATGATCATCTTGATGAAATCTTGACCTTCTTGAAATGTAAAAACTGGGAGCCCTTTTGGGGTCCAGTCTTCTTTGCCCAAATGAGGAGGGGGATAGGATGTTGGTAATATGATTTTTTGTGACAAATGGAAGTCAGAAACTACTTTTGGTAAGAAAGATGGTTTAACTTTAAGAACTACTTTGTCCTTGTAAAAAGTAGTATATGGGGGTTTACATGAGAGAGCCTTTAGTTCACTAACCCTGCAGGCTGATGTTAAGGCTACAAGAAGGACAGTCTTCAATTTTAAACGCCTCAAGGGACAGGAGTACAGACGCTCAAAAGGTATACAAGTTAGAAATGTAAGTACTAGATTTAAATCCCAAATTGGGACATGAAAAGGTACTGGAGGGTATATGTTAGTAAGCCCTTTCAGGAATTGAATTATCAGTGGAAATTTGAAGTATGATACCTCTTCCGAGGAGCGCTTGAAAATGGACAGCGCAGCTAGATATCCTTTAATTGTTCCAATCTGGAGCCCCAGATTGGCTAGACACAATAGGAAAGAGAGCACCATTAGGGTGCCACATTGAAAAGGGTCCACATCTTTATCTTTGCACCAGTTACTGAACTTGTTCCAACGACATTGGTACAAAGATTTCATTGCTGGCCTTCTGGCCGAAAGCAAAATCTCCATTATGTCATCCGGAAAATCCCAATCCTTGTATCTGAACCTCTCAGAAACCATGCGTGAAGGTTGAGTGTTTTGACCTCTGGATGGAGAACCCAACCTTCCTCTTGTAAGAGAAGATCCTCTCTTTGCGGAAGACGTATTGGAGGGCAGATGGACATGTCCAGAAGGCCCGGGTACCACGTCCTCCTGGCCCAAACCGGGGCAATTAGGATCATGGTTTTCCTGAACTTTCTCAACCTCCTGATTACTTGAGGAATCAAGGGGAGTGGAGGAAATGCGTACAGAAGTGGAAACTTCCAGTCCACCATGAACACGTCTCCTACAGCTCCTCTCAGAGGAAATTCCCTTGAGCAGTACTGTTCGCACTTCCGGTTTACCGTGGTCACAAACAGATCCACTTGAGGGGTTCCCCAAAGGGCGAAGATCTCCAGAAGGACTTCCTGAGCTAACTCCCACTCGTGGGACACTGTGCTCTGCCTGCTCAGAGCGTCTGCCGCCGTGTTCTGCTCTCCAGCTAGGTGAACTGCCGATAGAGAGGTTCCTCCTCGTATTGCCCAGAACCAGAGCTGCATTGCCTCTCTGCACAGTGGTAGTGACCCTACTCCTCCTCTCTTGTTGAGGTAGTACATGGCCACTGTGTTGTCCGTCATTATCAGGACATTCTTTCCCTGTACAGAGGGTAGGAAGGCCTTCAGCGCTAGTCTGATTGCCCTCAGCTCCAACAGGTTGATGTGTAATTTGGACTCCGATGGAGACCAACGACCGCTGATTGTCAGATCGTTGGTATGGGCTCCCCACCCCGTAAGTGAGGCATCCGTTACTACTGTTATCTCCGGCCATGGTTACCAAAAAGATTCTCCCTTGAGGATATTGTTGTTGTAAGTCCATAGTAGATCCTGAGCAACTGCGCTTGGGACTTGCAGAATATCCGACATACTCCCCGAGAACTGGGAACACTGAGTTCTGAGGGACGATTGAGGGGATCTCCTTCTCAATCTGGCCTCTGGCACCAGAAAAATGCAGGATGCCATGAGGCCAAGCAACCTCAGAAAATCGATGGCCGTGGATGCTGGGCATTCTGAAACTTTGCTCCCATCTGCAGAATGTGGAGAGCTCTCACCTCGGGAGACGAGGCTTTGCCCGAGGAAGTATCCAAAACTGCTCTGATAAACTGGAGCTTTTGGGATGGTATCATGTGGGACTTCTTGAAATTGAGGGAGAAGCCCAGTTTGTGAAGGAGGTGACAGGTGATCGACAGATGTTTCTGAGCTTGTTCGGACGAACGTGCTCCGATCAACCAATCGTCCAGGTAGGGGTAGACGTGAATCCCCTGTCTCCTGAGACTCGCTGCCACAACCTCCATCAGCTTGGTGAAAACCCTCGGGGTGGCGGTCAGCCCGAATGGCAGAACTCAAAACTGATAGTGAGAACCGCCAACTGCGAACCTCAGGTACTTTCTGTGCTTTGGATGGATTGGCACATGAAAATAAGCATCCTGAAGGTCCAATGATACCAACCAGTCTTGGAGTTGGAGAGCCTGAAGGATCTGAGAAAGGGTTACCATCTTGAACTTGTCCTTCCTGAGGAACTTGTTCAAGTTTCTTAAGTCCAAGATGGGTCTCAATCCTCCGTCCTTCTTTGGGATGAGAAAGTAAGGGGAGTACCAACCCTTGTTCCTCTCCGCTACAGGTACATGTTCTATTGCATCTTTCTCTAACAGGGTTAAAATGTCCTGCAACAGGAGCGGGTCTGGAATTTTGACAGAGTTGGTTCCCGGTGGATGGCCCTTAGGCCTTTTTAAGAAAGGAAGACAGTAACCTTGAGCTGCCCCACCATTCTTTTAGATGCTGAGAGATTCTGCCTCCCACCAGGGTTTTGTGTGATAAGGCCTCAGAGTGATTTGGAGGCGGCTGCAGGAGCGGCTGAGGGCAAAGATGCCATTCCTGAGGTTGGCTTTGCAGTCTTTCCTCGTCCACCACGAGTGACATTTCTCTTGCCTCTTTTAAAGGCCTGTCCTCTTCCTCTAACAAAAGAGGAGTAGTACCGAAAAGAACGACCCCTCCAGGAAGATGAGCCCGAATACGGTTTCCGAGGCTGTCGCATGGAGGCGCTAAGAGATTTAGCTGCCGCTTTTGAGGTCTGTAGTCTTTCTAGGCTGTAATCAGCCTTACTACCAAACAGCCTCAAGCCATCAAAAGACATGTTTGAGAAGTCTGGCCTGCACACCTGGTGCGAACCCCGACTTCCTCAACCACGCAAATCTGCGTAGCACTGTGCTTGCAGCCATGGATCTGCTGATACTTTCAGCAGTATCCAGTCCAGACTGGAGACATTCCCCCATTACCTCCTTTCCGTCTTTGACAATATTCAGGAAGCCTTCCCTTCCCTTTCCTCGCCTTCCGGAATATGTTTAGCCGCCACCGAAATACAGTCCCACAGGGTATGGGTGATCCTGGCCAGGATACATGTGACATTAGTTGACTTTAAAGCCATGCTACCGAAGAAAAAACTTTACGGGCCCAAGCATCTGCCTTCATATCCTCTCTATCCAGAGGGATAGATGGATATGCAGTCTGTCTTGAGGTTGTTGCAGCCTGAATAACCAGACTTTCTGGAGTGGGATGCCTGTTTAAATACTCAGGATCAGAACTAGAAGTTCTATACTTCTTAGGAAAATTACTGTTTACTGCAGCAATGTTGTCAGAAGCTTCCCAGTTCTTTTCTACCGTTCTCTGAAGTGCCCTATGAAAAGGGAGAACTGGATCCTTCTGGGGGCCCCAATCTAGTATGTCAGTCATGTCATCCTGATCAAAGGAGGGTGAGGCTCTACCCCAACCCATGTATTCCACCACTCTATTCATTAAACTCCTGTACCCTGAATCTGCATGTTCTGCAGGGTTAGGTTTTGCAAACTCTAGCTCAGGTGACGTATCAATGCCACTAGCAGAGTGAAGAGTGTCACACAGGTCTCTCATTTTCGATTCTAGATCGATTAATTTTTCTGGGACCTCTCTAGTACCATATTGTACTCCAAAAGGAGGAACCTCCTCATCTTCATTTGCGCCCTGGCTGCCTCCAAACCCGGGTCCCTGTCCGGTCTGGGTGAATGAGGACTTACTGGGACATTCCGACCTGTGCGGACCCGGTAAATCCCCATTCACCCGACCATTCCCCATTCCCATTTGAGCCCCCATAGGGCTCAATGGGAATGGGGAAGGTGCTAATTACGGGCCTGCTAGTAGCAGGCCCGTAATTAGCGCCTGGTCCCTTAGCGAGACCCATAAAGAACTTGTGGTCCGACCACACGTCCTTAGCGGTTCCCGCAAAGGGACCTCGGAATTGGGCGATAAGGGATTACCGGCACCGGTCTCCTTACCGATGCCCGGTGTCCCTTACCGCCCAACTCGGAATGAGGGCCATAGACTTAAAGAAGTCTGATTTTGGTAATGGAGTAAATCTCCTGTCTTGTTCATAAGTTTTGGTTGAAGGAATCGAAGGAACCTACGATGGTATCGAAGGAGTCTTCGAGGACACCAATGGTGTCTTCGACAAAGGCGTCGAAGACGCTTTAGGCTTCGATGTCGAAGCCGTTGGCACTGATGGTGTCGACGACGTCGCAGATGTTTTTGACAACTTCTGTTTTTTTATACGGTGTCGGGGAAACACTTGATTCTCGAGGATTCCTCGATGACTTGGCGTCGACTCGAGTTTTATGTGTTTCACCCATACTACTGGGTTTTACCACAATAGTTCTTGACTTCCCTGTGTCGTCCGATGGAGGGACCGCGGTCTGGCTCTTTTGAGGCTTCTTTGAGGGGGTCGAGGCCGCATTCTCAAAGACCTCCATCCTCTTCCTTCTAAAATCTTCCCATTTTCTTGGGGAATCCAACTTAGTCGGGCATCGTACCAATTCGGTAGATGTATCGGATGATGAAGAGGGAGATCTATGTCTCCTTTTAACTCTTTTTGAAGAGGAAGATGAAGAGCGCCTCGATCTATTACAAGATCGGGATCTCTTAGAGTGCCTATGACGATCCGATTCTTTCGAATCGCTCGATTTTTTATGTCTTTTAGACGAGGCCTTCGAGGAGGCCTTAGAAGCTTCCCGCCCCACCGTCAGTTTACCTTTCCTCTCACGAAAGGCCTTCTCCGTCATCGACTGACAGGAGCCACAGTCGCCGGTTCGATGGTCTGAACCTAGACACCAGAGACAAATGCGGTGAGGATCTGTGATTGACATCTTCGAACCGCAGTCGATACATTTTTTAAACCCCATCTTGGGTTTTTGTAGAAGGGGTAGATGAAGATGACATTTTCTGAAGAAGATTTCGAAGCGTGCCGTTCTCGAGAGCGAAGCAATCGGAAAAACGGAACTGAAGCTAACGGGCGCGGCACAAGCTATTTGTACTGATGGTGACGTCGACACGGTACGAAGCCCATCGAGGGACATCGTCGCCACGGTCTCGTGCACAGTGCCCTCTGCTGAAAAAAAAAATTTAAAAAATTCTGAAGCAGCGAAGCTGGCAGGATACGAATATCACAAGATGAGGAATACGTGGGAGGACACAATCCATTCGAATGCTGTTTTTCTTGTCTTGCAAGTCAATGAATAAACAATGCTTCTTTTTGCCATTGCCCGAAATTGATGCACAAGACTGCTTTCTCTGACACCGATGGCACAAAAAAGCTTCCTGTTCTTTCCTACTAAATTGTTTATGTGTACTCAATTGTTTGTGTGGGATTCCTTAACAAATGATTTTTACCTGAGAAAACTTTGCTATTGTTTGTGATCCCAGAGAATCTATTTTAATTATGTGTGTGGCCTGAGTATCCTTCCCAGTTGTTTGTGATTTCCGAGAATCTATCCTTTGTGTTAGTGTCCGCCGTTTGACTTGAGGGTCTTAGGAGGGACATAAGAATTCAATGGTCGGTCTGGAGAAGGAAAGCTAATTTTGGCAGAGATGAACAAGAGGTTCACTTCTTGTCTTCAGATGAGGATGTTGCCCAGGTGGGTGATGAAGACAGATAGCCAGTTGTAATAGGGGCAGGTAGTGTTACCCATTTACCCATTGCCCAGAGCCACAGTGGAAGTTGCCTGTTGAAGCTTCCACTTGAACTTGAAGAGGGCTTGGCAATAAGAGAGGAGAGGAGTTAGAGGTAGTGAGGATGGGATTGACAGTGATAGAGTAGGAGGAGGAGCAGGGTCCATGGAGCTCTGCCAGAAGAGCGACTGTTTGAGGCAGAAAAAGTAGAAGCTGGCCAGATGTCAGAGACCAAAGCTGCTTTGCTGCTGTAGGAGGAGCTAGTAGTTGCTACAGAGAATTCAAGGTGGTTGTTAATGGGTGGAAGAGCCTGTGGCAAAGAGGCAGTGGCGACCAAGCAAGGGTACCTAAGAGGTGGCAGAGAAGGAGTGGGGGCTCTAGAGGAGGGTAAGGGTAAGAATGTATGTACACTAAAACGCAAGGTAGAGGAGTCATATAGAAGCTTGCTGCAGTAGAAAACATTACAACAGTGAAGCGGCCATGTTGGAAAGATGGACGTCAGCTTTGAATGATAGTAACTGAAAGGCTTAAAGGAAAGAGACTAGGACTGCAGAGCTGACAGAGGCTGGAAATACACATTTGTGCATGAACAAAGAATAGCTGTTGGCCAGAGATCAAGGATGCCACAGCAATAAGCTACTAAACGGTACAAGAGGAGTCAACGAGGATAAGCAATGTAGGCAGGACATATTTCTCTTAGATTAAGTAAATGAGCAAACGTTTGTGAATGGCAAGTATTGACGAATAACGAAACAGAAAAGCATGTGTGAGACAGAACAACCAAGTGTCCAGAGGCCGAAGAGGGTAATGACACCTGACATAATTGAAGTAAATAGCACTAAATAAAAGGTGAAATTGACAAAATCGTTGTCTCTTCACACATGGTGTAAGACCAGGAAAATAAGACTTATTCATAAGTCCTGGATGGAGATAACGATGTACCTTAACTCTCTTCAAAGTTCAGGAGAAGTGAATATCATGTAAGGTCAAGTACAGGAGAAGCCTTGCCTGAAAGCTTGGCTTATGAGAGATGGCAGACTAATTGGACAAGTGGGCAATAGTCTGACAATGTTCTCTGCACTTCGGTTTCATTTTGCTTATGTGCTGCTAACGAGCCGAATGTGCAAAGTTGGGAGAGAATGCCAACCAATCAGAGGGCCTATTTGATGGTGGACCATAAACTGTTGCAGAAGCCAATCCGCAGTTGTTATGCTGCTATAATCTGTATTATACGTAGTTAGAGGGAAGTTCAAAGCATGCCTACCAGACAAGGGGCAGCCAATAATGTTATTAACAGTTACAGAACCCATAAGTAGATATGTACCCCTAACCAATCCATCCACCCGATCTGGTTTTATTTTTTGTCACGTAGGATGACGTCATAGCCTACACACATAGAGGTATAAAGCCTTTTTTGTGTATTGTAGACCCTGTGGCAGTCGGTGAATACAGACAGAAATGACCCCGCAAGAGTAATTTGGAACTCGAAAATGTCAACTGAAATGGCAGGAATTAAGATAAAGCTGAACATTGATGTTTTAATGGTGCAATTGTTGCAGTTCTGTAACAGCGATGTAGTTATTATATGTAGTGTTCCCCTGATGAAACTCCAATAATAACAATTCTGAATGAGAATGATAAGGAGCGAAACATGTCGGGCTACATAGGAAGTGATTTAGTGAATAAGGACATATGAGGTTGAATGAGAAAGTGAATAATTCTGATTAGAAGACCAAATGGAAAGCAAATTGAAAACTACTGTTTTTCCATACACTACTACTACTATATCTACCAGCTGTTAATTATCATGAATGACTTATGAAATTGTGATCTGTTCAAATGAAATGACGGAGTAAACTCTTTTTTTTATACAAAAGGAGTAATGGTTTGCTGTCTGAGATTTAAATGTATTAAGTACGGGTGTTAGCATGCTTAAGGGAAAGCAGCTGGACACGATCAGATGTTATAATGATTGACATTTGGAACAACACCATACTGCACAGGGTCACATAACACAGGACCTAAAGGAATATTTTGGTTGTGTATATTTTTTTTAAAAATTAATTAGGGGGATTATTCCTTATGGGTCGTTAAACAACCCTCTAGTCTCCATTTGTTATGCAGACTTCTTGTACGTCAGCTGTGCCGTGAGACGCATAGCATTAGTTTTTGATACGACTGGTGCTCATTGACCATTGCGAGAATGGCGGCAGGTGTAGAGGATCGCAGAAAGGGGTTTTGGAGCAATGAGCCCTATGCTGTATAGCGCGATCTCATTAATTGGCCTTCTGTGGCCCATTCGAAGCTTAGCCACTCCCTGTGATTAGTACCGCTCTGAGGACGTAAACTAAACTCCACTGCTCCGACGAGACGGGTGGAGCTGTAATTGTTTGAGTAATGAACCCGTGAGTGGGCGGTTGTTTTAAACTGGTCGCCTGGGCAACCTCGCTAACTCAACAAACACCAAAGGATTGACATACATAGGGTGCCATATGAAGACGCCTGCAGAAGACGGTAAGATGGACCATGCCACCACTCAGAAGCACAGGTTTAGCAAACATATCTGTAAACGTTGTCCAACGCACAGTAATTGAGCGTATATATTTTTTGCCCAATTTGTTTAGACCGGTACCAGGCTGCTTCCGGGGCCACGTGGACCAACCGCGAGGCAGCAGCAAGCAGGCCCCTCCCCTGACGACAAGCACACAGATGGGCTTCGCAGGGACGCAGCGCCGGCAGAAGCCAGACGCCTATTGAGCAGAAAACTGCAGCTCGGATCGGCCCTGGGCACAAGCACTCCTTTCGTCGAGTAGCCAATCCACTCCCACTGAATAAGGGAAAGCTACCTTCCTTGGAATCCGGTTTCGGACCCATCATGTCAACGCTGGAGTTCCCTGTGCACACACCAGCGACCCCCAGTTGAGACTGAGCGTTGGCCGACAACGTAGAGGTACAGGAGGACCCTTCTTCTTTCTGGGACGACTAGAAAACTTCTGTGTTCCCTATGGTGAAACTAACCTCCCGGAACATCACTGAGGGAGCACCACAAACAGAAGAAAGGGGCCCTCTCAGTAAGGGCTCGACCCGTCAACTGACTGGTTGGACCACAATCAAGCCAGAAGAAAGCCACAACATTTGAGTCTAGGGACTGCTCGGCGCCCAGGACTGGACAGGACCCATTACTTGGGATTACAGCATCGGCAGGGTCTTCGAACAAGATGCCCTGATGAAGGCGGCCTAAAAGGTGTCACATGACCGCCGAAAAGTGCAGAGCTTGGCTGGAGACCAAGCCCCACTTAGGCAAAACATTCTTTAACTTCAAAGACCCAGTTACAGGCTGCAGTCAAGCCTCAGGACATTTGTTATCCTTTATTAAACCTGGTACTCGCACCATAATAGAATAACTGGTGAGGAGAGACACAGGGATTTTCTTAGAACACCCTGATTGGGTGCATGAGTAGGGAACTGAATTTAAGTTCCCCAATAATTTCTTTTAACTTATTTTCAATGCCATATTTAGAAACTTTAATTCTTGTTTGTATGTTGATCAATGCTTTTTCGTCATGATGTATCACGATTAAGTTTGTTTATCACTATGTGTAGATTTCTGAATATTTTTTTGTAATGATGCTCACTTTGAATTAGAACATATTTTTTGAATCATGCAAATTAAAAAAGACATGTTTTAAAAAAACATTTACTTCCCTCCTCAGTATGCTCAATTATTCCAAGACTCTCACAAATAACTGATTGGGATCAATTGAGGCACAACAAGTATCACCCATAGAGTAATTATTGAGTGATGACTTACATTTTTGTTTTAGACTTCTTCCTTACAGGGTGGGATACACTTTTACTTACACCCATTCGAAGCTTAGCCACTCCCTGTGATTAGTACCGCACTGAGGACGTAAACTAAACTCCACTGCTCCGACGAGATGGGTGGACCTGTAATTGTTTGGGTAATGAACCCGTGAGTGGGCGGTTGTTTTAAACTGGTCGCCTGGGCAACCTCGCTAACTCAACAAACACCAAAGGATTGACATACGTAGGGTGCCATATGAAGACGCCTGCAGAAGCAGGTAAGATGGACCACGCCACCACTCGGAAGCACAGGGTTAGCAAACATATCTGTAAACGTTGTCCAGCGCGCAGTAATTGAGCGTATATATTTTTTGCCCAATTTGTTTAGACCGGTACCAAGCTACACTGCAAGCTTTACATCTGAGGAGGGTCACTATCAGGGAGGCGGTGAACTCTATGGGAATGGCAAACAGAGTCCGTTGACCTTGGCTGAATTAAAGCGGTAGCAGCCAGATGTACGAATGGAAGGTCATGCAGAGAGCACTTCCAATCGAACCCAGAGGCGGCAGAAAACCATACACAGGGTGTTCCCGATGGGTAAGTGAGCTCAGTCGTTATCATTAACAATGCCATGGAAAAATAAGAGATTTATACTCTTGCATGCGAAGTAAAACGCAGTCAGTAGCCTGATTAAAGGAAGGCCCATAAACCGGGTGTTTAAAACCCCTTTTTTGTGTATTGTAGACCTTATGGCAGTCGGTGAATACAGACAGAAATGACCACGCAAGAGTAATTTGGAACTCGAAAATGTCAACTGAAATGGCAGGAATTAAGATAAAGCTGAACATTGATGTTTTAATGGTGCAATTGTTGCAGTTCTATAACAGCGATGTAGTTATTATATGTAGTGTTCCCCTGATGAAACTCCAATAATAACAATTCTGAATGAGAATGATAAGGAGCAAAACATGTCGGGCTACATAGGAAGTGATTTAGTGAATAAGGACATATGAGGTTGAATGAGAAAGTTAATAATTCTGATTAGAAGACCAAATGGAAAGCAAATTGAAAACTACTGTTTTTCCATACACTAATACTACTATATCTACCAGCTGTTTATTATCATGAATGACTTATGAAATTGTGATCTGTTCAAATGAAATGACGGAGTAAACTCTTTTTTTATTGATACAAAATGAGTTATAGTTTGCTGTCTGAGATTTAAATGTATTAAGTACGGGTGTTAGCATGCTTAACGGAAAGCGGCTGGACACGATCAGATGATATAATGATTGACATTTGGAACAACACCAAACTGCACAGGGTCACATAGCACAGGACCTTAAGGAATATTTTGGTTGTGTATATTTTTTAAAAAAATGTATTAGGGGGATTATTCCTTTTGGGTCCTTAAACAACCCTCTAGTCTCCATTTGTTATGCGGATAAAGCCTTTATGCACCTGAAATGTAACTGACAGTGGGCCTCATTACGACCCTGGCGGAGTGGGTTTACGCCAGCGGTATTCGCGGCGGACCCGTCCGCCCTACTACGAGTTCCCGTAGCGCCATGGAGCGTTTTCCGCCTGGTTTTTCCGGGCGGAGAAATCCATGGCGCTACGGGACCTTGTTGTTAATTACGCCACCGTATTTTACGGTGGCGTAATTAACGCCTTCCCCACTCCCATTATACCCTATGGGGCAAAAATGGGAATGGGGAAGGGTAAAATGGGGAATGGGGATTTACCGCCCCGCCAAGGTCGGAATGGGGCGGAAAATCCGCCAACCCCCATGGCGCTATCGGCAGCTTTCCGCCGTGCTCCATGGTGCATATTGCACCGCGATTTCCGCCAGGGTCGTAATGAGGGCCAGTGTGTGGACTGCAGCTTGTTGTTCCTCAGGTTTCCCTTCTTTGTTGAGCTGATAATAAAGCAATATTTTTCCATATTCTTTGAGTCTCTAGGGTTATTTAGGTCCATGATTATTTGCTATGTTAATTCCATTCTGCGCATAGAAACGCCCAGAAAGTGCAAATGCACATGTTGGTAGCTGTGCGGATGGTTCAGATCCAGAACCTCGGATTCTTGACATCTTCAACCATTAGCCAGAAGATCGCAGAGTTTCCTGCGGAGAGCGGTGCTACAACACATGTGACCCGAGACTGTTGGCAGGTGCCCCTTTGAAGCAATTCCTGTCCGTTCGCTGCAGACGCCCCGTGGACTGAAGTCGAAGTGGTGGATTGGGGAAGAGTCCATACTGAAGTCCTCAAGTTGAATAAAAGATGTAAGTAAAAAACATCGAAAGTGGCAAATAAAAGGGGAGGGGCCGTATTCCATGTGTGTGTGTATATATATATGCAGAGGGGGAACGCAACAGCGCAACAGGATTTATTAGGGAAAAGAGATACCTCGATACCTTTCCTCAAGGAGGGAGTAGGGCCCGCACCACACTCATGAACATAGTGCTATTTAAGGGATTCCTGCGGCTAGAGCCAATGAAGTGTGTCTGACACACTCCAAAATGTAGTAAAATAGAGATGAGATACGTCTATCAGGAGAATAAGACAAGACGATTCTAGAATAAGTATGCACACGTGTTTTGGTTTTTTTTGGAAAAAATATCAGTGTAAAACATATATTGACACATTTTGTATTAATGATGATAAAATCGAATCAAAGCTTGAACACTATAAGAATGATAGCAATACAATTTGAGAAATTATTAGAACCTCGAAAAGCGAGTGATTGATGTCAATCAAACACAGGAAGTATTTAAGAAAAAATAGGATAAAATAAGATCCATAAAACTATCAATAACAATAACAGGATAGTACGAATTGATAAATAAATGAAGAGATAAAAAGGATGTCATTGTATAAAGTTGGACATTGTTTGAAGAAATTGGGTTTTTGTGGGTGAGCAGTGATTGATGGTGCTGGCCAAAGTGATTGTTGAAGTCTGATTGCTTAATGAAATAAATAATAAACAAAAAAATCTGGTAAGTATTGACAGTCAGAAACGACTTGTCATTATGGAGGACACTCCCCTTTTACATCTATGCAGGACATTACCAAGATACACACCTAAAATAAGAAAGTATCACGCTGAGTTGCTGAAGGGCATGACTAATAAAACACTTATGCTGTGGACTCAAGGAGGTTCATTATCAAAAGCAGTACTGTGACACAAGACAACATACTTGCCTGCTACATATACAGGGAAGAAGCTACAGAAATTGTTATCTGTTTTAGAGTTATGGAAAATATATCAGAGTGAGAGAGAAGATCCGCCTGAGAAGGAGTGGATGCTCACTCTCCATAAGGAGGAGGCCGTAATGCCCTCAGCTCCTCTTTCTCCTCTTAATAACGATAGCATGACAGAAGACAAACGGAATGTATCCCCTAAAGGAATTAAAAGCAGCAGCAGGGTATGTCCATCCAATATACGCAACTCTCGCTTACAATAGCGAAGACAGCATGGAAGAAAGTAAGAATAAAGAACGTAAATATATGTCCACACACACCAAACAAAAAGTATGATGGGAGAAAGGATAGACAGACAGAGATAGTGGAGGAAGTTAGTAGACAAAAAAGAGAGAAAGACAAAGCAAGTGGAATGACAACAGTACAAAATGAGAGGATGAGAGGACAGAGATTGCTTAAATTAGACGGAAAAGGCATTGACGATGTTAAAGAAAGAGAGCAAAGAGAGGAAAGAGAAAAGAAGGAAAAGGAACTAGAAAGGGCATACAAGGAGGAAAAGGAAAAAGAAAGGAACAGAAAGGAAGTACAGAGAAGGTACAAAGAACAGAAAAAAGAGCAAGAGAGAATAGAAGAGAAGAAAAGTGAAGAAATAGAAGCCTAATGATTGAAAGAACATAGGTTGCAATGAAGGCGAGAGGAGGAAGAGAACAGAGAGATGAGGAGAAGGGAAAATGAAATGAGAAGGTATAGGAGACAAAAAAAAAAGACAAAATAGATTGTATTTTTAATAGAAGCATGATACCCTTTGAAGCACAAGAGCAATGGGAAGATGAGAGAGGATCATAATAGCCCAGCTGGGAGCTGCAAGGGATACCAAGAGTACAGACATGGGCTGATGAGTATGAGGAGGAATGCCTAGGGAAAAGGATTGGGGGATCTATATAGACAGATGAGAGAGAAGAGTAGCTATGAGGCTATGGGGAGAATTGCAGGATCTCCACCAAAGGAAATAGGAGATAGAGGGGATAACACACTGATGGACGAGCATAGAACACTGTCCCTAATTAGACTAGATCTTGATGATGATGAAAGGGATAACAGCCATACCATTTGCGGTATAATGATGTTAGATGAAGAGAGGGAGGAAAATGAAAAGGCGCATACAGATTTCGATAGACCCGAATATAGAGAGAGGGGTAAAATGGTCAGATTTAGAAGACCCAAAAGAAACAATGCCAGAGCCGACACCATATTCTGAGTGACCACCAGCATGATCGCATAGTGCAGGGGATATGGCCCTGCCATATGTAAGCAGGTTAAGGTCATTACCAGGAAGAAGATGCATGGACAAGGTTAACCGCAAATGGAAGACACAAAGTGTAGGGGGGATATGATTTTGGACCAGGATTTACACAATTTCCGTTATTGGAGAAAAGGGGAGGACGACCACAATATATTCCATGGCTAGAAATGAATAAGTAAAATCTGAAATGTAAATGACCTAGTTTGACTGCAGGTGTGGGAAAATGGATTAATGAGTTAGCGAGAATGACAGCAGAAGGACGTTAGCAGCAGGTGACAAAAAAGGCCTACTGGCAGCATTTCTGGGGGAGAGAGCTGGTGACATTTGGAGACAAGCATGATATGCAAGTGTAACAGCACAAAACATGACACATGATGGAGCACCATTTGTATTGTATTGTTTACTTATTTATAGAGGGCACCGGGCCCTCAGACATCTGGGCGCTTACAGGTTTGGTTTACAAGCGGTCAAGGAATAACAGTACAGAGCATGAGCATAGGAAGATACGTTTACATACCGATATACATGGTGAGGTTTTGCAAAATATATACAGTAATATACATAATTGTATTGTAATAGGTCATAAATTAATAGATAGGACATATCACTGGTCACAAGAGAGCAACCAGCACTTGGCATTCAGCTTGAAGGAATGGAAGGAAGGTAACGCTCTTAATGTTTCAAGTAAGGAATTCCAGAATTGTGCCGCCATGACAGGAAAGCTGGTAACTCCTGTTTTTTCCAGTTTGAAGTTAGGGACTCTGAGGCTGTTAGATTGCACCTTTCTGATAGGTCTTTTTGAGGTATATTTGGTGAATTCGTCTGTCAGACAAATAGGTCCCTTGTTGGTGAAGCATTTGTTGGTAATGTTAAATGATTTTAACTTAATTCCGTCATTTATGGCAAGCCAGTTGATAGACCGTCTCTCGTGGGAGATATGCTGTGATTTTGGGATGCCTAGAGCCGTTCTTAAGGCATTATTTTGGGGTGTCTGGAGTTTATTGGTGTTGTATTTGCTAGTGCCCAGGTAAAGTGCATTGCGATAATCCAATTTGGATAAGATTAGTGCCTGTGCAATCGTAATACAACTTCAGTGGACAAGAAACGTTTGCAGGCGTAGATCAGTTTGCACGGGTAGCTGGTTGCAGATGCTGTGGCATTTACTTGGTTTTTGAGGTTGAGAGCAGAATCTAGGTAAAAACCTAAGGTTTTTACCTCCTTAGCAACTTTGATCTTTATACCATCAATAGTGACAGAGTTATATTGAGGAGAGAGTTTATTCAGTCTATTGGTGGACCCAATGATTAAGATCTCAGTCTTTTCGTCATTAAGACACAATCCATGGTTGGCCATCCAGGTTTGTATAATTAGGTAGATTTTATTGATACATTTTACATCTTTGTCGTAGTCTCCTTGGATAGGGATGAGAATCTGGGTGTTGTCTGCATAATTGGTATAGGAGACACCCAGACTGTTCAGTATATCGAAGAGAGGCTTTGTAAATATATTATACAAAGAAGGGGAAACGCAAGAACCCTGTGGTACCCCAAATGTAATGGGTACAGGTGAAAAAACACATATAGATACATTATCTAAGAAGGACTTTATCCAGGTAGTGGCATCTTTGGAAAAGTGGGCAGCTGATTTTAGATGGTTGCACAGCACTTCGTGGTCGACCAGGTCGAAAGTGGCGGATAGGTTCAAAAGGAGAAGATTGGAAGCTTCTCCTTTGTCCTTCCGTTCATCCAGTAGGCTCTTCAGGTCAAGAAGGGCCGTTTCAGTCCCGTGTCTTGGCCTGAAGCCTGGTTGGCGAGTGCCTAGTAAGTTGTTAATCTACAGATAAGATTGTATCTGGAGATAAGCAGCTCTGTCCAAAATTCCGAGGAGAAACAGTACTGTGGTGATTGGCCTATAGTTAGTGGGGATGCTAGAGTTGAGATAGTTTTTTTTTTAGTAAGGGTAATACCCAGGCATCTTTAAGATTAGTGAGAACTGAACAGGATTTGAAAGAGGAGTTGATGAAAGGAGCTAGGTCCTTTGCAGCCTTTTTAATTATAGATGCTGGACAGGTATCTCAGAGGCACCGAGAAGGGTTGAGTGAAGTGATGATTTTTCAGTTTCAGTTGTTGAGATGGAATTAAATGTGAACTGGTTGTGTGGTTTAATTTGATCGTTGATAGTTTCTAACAAGATAGCTTCTTAAGTTTCTAACGCTATCCAATGTAGAGTGATTTCTTTGGCTGTGATTTTGTCTTGGAGTATGGAGATTTTGTTGCAAAGGGCATTTTGGATGTCAGTATACCAAGTTTAGTTTTTTGTGCACGAGTCATTGGGAGCAATCAGTGATTCTAATTCTCTTAGTATGGAGAAGATTTCCCTGGTGCTTGAGTTGGCTTTTTTTAATTCTGTCATTGAAAGTTTCTCTTTTAGTTTGGATAATTTCTTTTTTGTATCTATCTGCCAGGGAGGTGAGGATGTTTTTATTCTGCTCGGATGGAATCTTTTTCCAACAGTGCTAAGATGTCTATGGCTGACTTTATTCCATTGTTGTATAGTTTGACCAAGTCTGTTGCGTTGGCAGGTAGGTAGATAGGATTAGTTATTGGATGGATCAAAGGTAGGAGGTTAGCGACTATTATATTCTTTTTACATCTGGTTAGGGCCGGTGGGGCCATGGGCTTGGCAGAGTTAGTTTGGGTATTGTCTTGGATAGTGAACGAGATGAGGTAATGGTCTGTCCAAACACAGGGTTCAGTGGCAGTTATGCAGGTAGTGAAGTTGATGTCTGCGATCCAATCCAAGGTGTGACCTTTAATATGAGTGGGGCCATTATTTCTAACAGCGAGACCTGCTTCAGAATGGTATTTGCCAAAAGGGTGGCCTTGGTGTCTTTAAGGTCATTTAGACCCATGTTGAAGTCGCCGAATATGATGATTTGGGACCCAGGTTTAGTGTTCGTGTTCAAAAGGGACGTTATATCTTCTTCAAATGTTCTTAATGGGCCGGGTGGTCTGTAGATCAGGTGCACGGTAATGGTTGATGAAGAGGATAGACTTAATTTGACTGAGAGTAGCTCCGCAGAGGGAATAGGTTTGGATTCTGTCTCTCTTATGGTTAAATTAGAGTTGCAGATGAATGCTAAACCACCCCCTTTGGATGTTTCTCTGTCTGATCTAATGATGGTTAAGTTTGTCGGTACAGCTAGGGAGAGGGCAGGTCCAGCTGCTTTATGTAGCCAAGTCTCTGTAACTGCTAGGAAGTCTAACTGGTTGGATGTGATGATGTCTGCAATTTCTGTGGCATGTGCCACAAGGGATCTTGTGTTAATAAGGGCTCTCTTTATTTTGTGATTTTCCTTGATAATGTCCTTAATAGGATTCATGTGGGTAATGTTATACTTCGAATTCGAAGTGGTTTTAGGCTTGAGAGGGTTTAGTGAATGCAGCTCAGGTGAGATCCCTTTTATACAGGCTGCTGAAGGATTGGTAAATTTGGATCCTAGTCTAAGGTTTCTCCATTAGGTTTGGGCTTACTGACGAAACGGGAGATCCATTGGGCAGGTGTAAGCTCAGATGTTAGAAGTGTGTCATCGCTGGTAAGGCATGATTCCTTTTGTCCTATTACGAGTGGTGGCAGGAAGTAAGTTGGCTTGATTTGATTGGATGGGGGTAATGATTTTCTTGTAGATGATGAACTAAGGGCCATATGGACCAAGGAAGTATTGACATCCAGTGGTATGGATGGCAAGGTGTAGGTAAGTATCTTGGTATTAGGGCGAGTGAGGGAGGATGGGATAAGGATGAGTACTATGTAGGTGATGGTTTGAATTATAACATGGATCATGGTACAGCCCGGCAAAGGGGCTCAGGTGTGACTATGTGAAGTAAGGTACTATTAGAGGTAGTAATGGTCTAATAAAATTGAGTCAACTAGTATCATAGAAAATAAGTATGGGATACATTTTAAATTCCACAACACTCTCTAGCTAGTTGGCAGTGGGCAGGATACAGTTTCTCAATGTGTAACAATAGGCAATTACGCTAGGTGCAAAAAAGTCAGGAATTACTTGAATTCAGCAATAGGCGCGTTATCAAGGTGCAACAATAGACAGCTTCACAGGGTGCAACAAGTTTCTCAAGATGTAGCAGTAGGCGATGTAGCAGTAGGCAATGTAGCAATAGGCAATTAGCTAGGTGCCACAGTCAGGAGGTACTCAAGTTCAGCAATAGGCCTATTTTCAAGGTGCAACAATAGGCATTTTTATAGGTTCAAAAGTAAAAGAGTTACTCAGGTGCAGCACCAGACAGTTTTCAGGATGCGCAGTAGGCAATTTCACAAAGGTGCAATAATAAACTGGTGGAAGCGTGCATTTGCTAAGATGCAGAAGGCGCACAAAGGTGAACAGTTTCTAATGTGACGTGCATCACTATTCTAGTAATTTGTTTATAATGTCTGCTGGCGAAGATACTTGTGGCAGTCAGTGACAATAGTGCATAGCAAATGATGTGGTTGGGTGGGCTGGATGGAGGTTTCAGATTGCATACATTTGTAACCGCCAGCGACTGGTTGGCAGTGGCTAGTTCGCCGGCAGAGGATTAGCGGTCATGTCACAAGGTGAGTTCAAACATCACATACATGTGCGTTTAAGCTATTTAGTCTCAGTTCTGCAGAATATGATATATTGCAAATAATGCAGCCTGGGGTACATTTGCTATGGTACAGTAAGGAACACATGGTACATTTCTTAGTAGTAGTTAAGTCCAGCTATACGGCACAAAGACATAAGGATAGTAACGTATAAACTGAGGCTAGGGCGGGGGAAGGTAATTATCTTATACTGCGAGTTTACTCAGTGAATACGTTGGCAATAAAAAGAGCCGGTACTATACTAGGAGGCACAGTATATTATGGGTGAGTACAGTATAAAATAGTGTGACAGTTTCTTGTACGTATCGTGAGCATGGCACGCTCCGAAAGCAAATGCAGATTGTTAGAAGTCTGTTGCTGTTTTTAATACCCGGGACAAGGTTAGGTTTGCTAGGGCAGTGATAGACAATGGGGGAGTGCCAGTCAGGTACACATCAGCGATCCACTGTGATTGGCGCATTTTAATAATTGCATGTCAAATATATGGAGGGCGCATAGAGTACAGTATCCAGACACATCAGACATGGATGCGATTATGACTAGGAAAATGGGAGAGGATGAAGATCCTGTTGCCTTTATTCAGGAGATTCTGGGATGTTGGCGTCTCGAGACGAGAGAACTGTGGGATACCACAATACCATTATTTTATCATATTTTGTGTCAGGGACTGCCTGAGCCAGTGCAACAGCAGATGAAGACGCAGGTAGGGATGGAAGCAAAGCCATGGCATGTTTACAGTAGTTTTTACAGGCCAAAAAGCACTACGAGGGGTCCTTCTAGAACCTGAAAATATATTGTATGGAGTAAATATTTTGGTGACTTGGCTTCCCGGATTTACAGGAAAAATATTGAGAATACCTGATGGATTTTTGTTTAGACCAGAAATACCTTTGAATGATGAAGAGAGACAGGGACAGGTAATTCCCAGAGAGTCAAAGGCAACGGCAAATCGAGAAAGGGTGGCTGTTCATGGGTTCAGATGACGAGGAAAGAGCATGGAGAACACTAAAAGCCCTTAAAGAAGGATATAGAATGACAGATCTGACAGATCAAGACTTGTTTATAGATGAATATTCAGACGATGAATTAGTGTTTTTCATAAGTCTTACTTTTTGGATGAAAATTGAGAACAGAGAAATACCACAGAGAATGGCATTGGTTAAAAAAAAAAAAGCATCATGTTTCCAGGAAGATTTAGAAAAGGTACCAAGCATTTTATGGGTCAATGGTCCACATGACGTGGGTCTATTGAGTGGAGCAGGAGCAGTTCAAATTAAGCTTAAGCCAGGAGAAATGCTGCCACATGCAAACAGTATCCTCTGTCTGGAGAAGCAGATGAGGCATATTTGAGACCATGTCTGCTTTAATAAAGCAGGGAATATTAGTGCCATTAGGATCACCATGTAAAACGGCTGGGTACCCAGTGAAGAAATCAACGGGGGGGTAGGGAGTTCGTGGAGATTTATTCAGGATCTCTGCCCCTTAAACAATATTGTTGAAGGAGAGTTTCCTCTGGTTCCGCACCCTGCTACAATATTATGTGACATCCCAGCTAAAGCCACATATTTCACATTTATAGATTTAAAGAATGCCTTCTTTTCAATTCCCCTCATGAAGTCTCACAGGATTTGACTTCCTTTTCGTATAGCAATCAGCGACTTAAACACACGACAGTACCCCGTGAGTCCCCATCAATCTTTAATAGAGTCCTTCAAATGAATTTAGGTAATGTACCATTTGCGAGCTTGTTAATTCAGTATGTAGATTATATATTAGTGTGCAGTGAAACAGAGGAAAGGAGCAGGGAAGACTCAGTTCGACTGATGACAATATTAGCAGAGAAAGGATACAAAGTAGACAAACAGAAGCTACAATATTGTCAGGAAGAGGTCCTGTACATAGGACAGCTTATCGCTCAAGAGTGGAGAAAAATGACACCTGAGAGAGCAGAAGCAATCATGAGAACTCCAAAACCTGAGACAGTGAGGGAAATGGAACAGTTTCTAGGCCTATGTAATTATTGTAGGGGCTGTTTTTTTAGTGCACTTTTAAAAAGACTCAAGGAAGCACAGATAGGCACAAATAAGATAACATGGACCGATGATATGACAGAAGGATTCGAAAAACTCGAAAGGGCGATTTGCACAGCCCCTTCGGAATACCAGACAATATTCTCACATTCAAATGAGAAGTAATGACAGCAGTACTTACACCAGAGGTCTTCAATCTGTGGGGCGCCACCCCCTTGGTGGGTGCGCAACGCCTGATTGCAAAAACTTCTTCTGCTGCACTGAACTGAGCATGTGCAATGGGGAGCCACTGGCTAGTGCGATGTGGTGGGGGCGTGGCCATGAAACAGGAAATAAACGCAGCTTGGACGTGCACTTCCCTGCATTTGGATCACGCGTCCAGGCTGCGTTGTGGTGTCCTGTGTTCCCTGCTAGTTCTGCCCATTCTGCCCGTGAGGTAAGTGTTTTCCAGCCCCTTTGTGGTCCCCCCTGTGACCCTCTCCCTCTGCGCCCCCCACATTGGGAAGCATGGAGGAGAGGAGGCGAGTGGGGGACCGAAACTGCTTTGCCGGTGCAGTATTCATAACACGGCTCCCCCGTGGCAGATTGCTGCGCTCCAGCAATATGCCACGGGGAAGCCGCGTTATGAATACAGCACCGGACCCCCATGCGCCCCTCTCCCTTTGCGCCCCCCACATTGTTAGGCATGGAGGAGATGAGGCGAGTGGGGGACCGAAACTGCTTTGCCGGTGCTGTATTCATGATGCGGCTCCCCCACGGCAGATTGCTGCACTCCAGCAATCTGCCGTGGGGGAGCCGCGATATGAATACAGCACCGGTCCCCCATACGCCCCTCTCCCTCTGCGCCCCCTACATTGGGAGGCATGGAGGAGAGGTGGCGAGTGGGGGACCAAAACTGCTTTGCCGGTGCTGTGTTCATAACACGGCTCCCCCACGGCAGATTGCTGCGCTCCAGCAATCTGCCACGGGGGAGCCAGATTATGAATACAGCACCGGTCCCCCTGCACCATACTTGCCAACATTCTGTGACCAAAAAGATGTAGGATTTTTAAATTTCTAAAATAATAATTTGTATAACAATAAAATCACAGGAAATTAAAAAACATACATTGTTGGAACCATTGAAGCATTCTAAAATACACAACCCATCTAACAGCACAACATGGAAAGATGTTCAAATGTTATAAAGTACAAATCTGAATGGCAAGTTAACGCCAAATTCAATTACCTAACTTCACAGAAGGTAATCGAGCTGGTAGGCAACGTTTGCTACTGCTCTCTAGCAGCAGCCCGGTCAGTACATATTTATTCCTGCAGTGTAAGTTGAACACTGAATGACATGGAAACTGATACCCCCTTCAGTCTGATAGGCAGATGCTGTGTGATGGTGTTATGCTCTGCCATTTTCTTTCACTGGTGGTTCACCGGGTTGTACCAGCAAGAATGCAGGGCAGAGTCACATAGCTCTCAGGTCTAAATGTGCTGTGAAATGTGTTTGCACCTTGAGTTGGATCGAACCCCCACATTTCTCGGTGTGAGTATTTTTGCCCTGCAGCAAAAATCAAAAATCTGCTTCTGCCCTGTAACGAAAGTCAAAAGTTGGCACCAATGCATAGCTCGTCTTCAATCTGCCAATTGTAGCGCCTGCTATCCCATGCATGTATACACGGTGCAATATGCATGCCAACATGGCTTACTCCATTTAGTCTTTAACAGTGATGCCTCCACACCTCTGCTCTAACACCTTCCGCCCTCCCCAGACCTGCAGAACTTGTGTCAGAAGACCTTCACCTTCCCGTACTTTGACGGGTCTTTCCTGCTTGTCATCCGATCTTCATATTTCCCTGGTAAGTGCAAGTGCCGTTTGAGAGCAGGGAGGAAGGGCGTCTGGGGCACAGGGGTATCTGTGCCATGAAGGTCAGGGATTCGAATCAGGGATTTCAAAACTATTTCTGGGGCTGTGCCTATCTCTGATGCCTTTACCCCAAGAGCTGGGTTTAGCTACTGCTCATCTAATCCTAATTTGAAGTCTCAGGTAGACCCATTTATCCTTGAGTAACTGTACTGTTTTCATTGCATCAGCATTGCTCCAAGCGTCAGTCTATCAACAAAACCACCTGTGTTCCAGCAAGAAAAACCCAGTGAAACACTTGCCCCAGTCACGCAGGTAAGAATTTATTTTCCCTGTGTGCCATGGGATGAGTACATATGCTGATGGTTTATATCAACCCTGCGCAAGGTTGCGCCTGCAACCTAGTCCGGGACCACACTTCAAAAAGAAATGAGAGCTTGGCCTGCATGATCTGAATAGGAAGTCTTCTGAGACTTGTAACAATGTATTTTAATCCGACCAGTGTTTCTGACCCATTTTTTGCGTGGGCCTTCCCTCCCCCACTCCCAAGCTTTTCAGACCGTTTTTTGGGAATGTTTGCTTTTTAAAAATCTCCTCTCCTTTTTTCCCCACCCCATGTTTCTGACCCTTTTTTGGATGGGGTGTTTCCCACCAACCCCAACCTTTTCACGTGGCTTAGTTTAACTCTTTGCATTTGGTGTTTGCCATTTTTATGCTTTTTTGGGGTGCATTTTGAATTTTTGAAAACCGTTTGCAATGTTTCGACAGGTTCAGGCTCCTTTTCTCGATGGATCCTTTCCTAGTGCCCACAGATGGTAGGGATCTGAAACATAAAGCAGAAGGAGAGGTGGGAACAAACAAAAGAAATGCAAAAACACGGAAATATGATGACTCTTATTTGGACTTTGGGTTCACATGGATCACAGTTGCTGGGGAAGTGAAGCCGCAGTGTGTGATTTGTGGCACTACATTAGCAAATGACAGCCTGAAGCCAACAAAATTAAGGCGGCATTTGGAAACCAAACATGCCGATTTAGCAAAAAAGACCAGGGATTTCTTTGTACGGCAGTTGCAAGGCATAAAAAATCAGAAAGAGACTGTTAAAAATAAGGCCTATGTACCTGCAAATGCTTTGAAAGCATCTTACCACATTGCGTACTTTCTTGGCAAAAAGCCAGGAGCCTTTTACAGATGCTGAGAAAGTGATTCTCCCAACCATTCTCGCCGTCCACTGGGTTATGCTTGGTGAAAGTGCATCAGAGAAATGCAAAAGTATTCCTATGTCAGACACAACAATTTGCCGCCGTATTGCTGACCTGTCCTCTGATATGAGTACAGAATTGATATCGCGCTTGAAAGACAGCCAGTTAGCCCTACAGTTGGATGAGGCCACTGACATATCAAAAGAAGCTCACTTGATTGCCTATGTGAGGTACTGCCGTGGAAAGGAGATGTTGGAGGACTTCTTGTTTTGTAAGCCAATTAAGGGAAGAGCAACTGCACCTGAACTCTTTGAAATTTTAAACAACTTCCTAAGTTCCAAATGCCTAAAGTGGCAGGCGTGTGTTGGTATTTGCACGGATGGTGCTCCTTCAATGTGTGGTGCTAGAGGTGGGCTAAAAGCAAAAGTGTTGGCAGTAGCTCCGCATATGTGCAGAAATGGGGGCTGACCATGATGCTTTGCTGTTTCACACAGAGGTCAGGTGGCTATCCAGGGGAAAGGTTTTAAATCGCATCTATGAACTCAGAAACAAAGTGAGACACTTTCTCCTGGATTTAGACCAGACAAAAGCAGAACCTCTGTGTGATCCACGCTGGCTTGTATTGTTGGCTTACCTTGGCGACATCTTCGAAAAGCTAAATTTTCTGAACCTGTCCCTGCGAGGCACAGAAACCACAGAAACCACATCATTTGCAATGGATGCAAAAATATCGGCATTCAAGAAGAAGCTGGAGCTTTGGTGGAGGAGGGTTGATATTGGCATTGCCGATGCATTCCCTTTATTGGAAGATGCTCTTGAGGAGACGGAGTATGATCTTTCATGTGTTTCTGAACTAACTGGAAACCATTTAAATGCTCTCAGAACCAGTCTCGAAAAGTACTTTCCCGAGGACAATTGCAACATGAATGACTGGGTGGTTCAGCCTTTCCTATCAGACGTAGGAGCCCATCTCCCAATACAACTCCAGGAGGAACTAATGGAGCTCCAAAGTGACTGGTGAGTGGATTTTGGCAACATGTGTATGCAGAGTTTTCAACTTTATCAAAATGTGCAGTCAATATACTGTTACCTTTCAGCACCTCATACCTGTGCGAGATTGGGTTCTCTGCACTTGCAGCCCTAAAGACAAAATATTGGTCAAAGCTGGAGGTGGAAGAAAACCTTCGGTTGGCTATTGCAAAAATAGAACCCAATATTGACAGGCTGGCTGGTGAAAGGCAGGCCCACCCTTCACACTAGTACTCCAGTATGCCACTGTCCAACTTGCAAGTGACAGCATTGACAGTACGTTGTTGTACTTGAAAAACAAATTGTTACAAATTGTTACAGCACTTGCATAGCAAATGTTACTGCAGGACAGAAATATTGACTGTTTTCGTTTGTGTGAAATAAATATCCAACTCTATTTTAAGTCGAGTCCTGTGTAAAATAATCTGAAGGCTTTGTTCACAAATATTTGTCCTCCAATCTGATTTGAACCATTGCAAGCAATGATTTTGAAACAATGTGGTGTTTGGCATTCACTCCTTCGTTAGGGGCACCATTCTACTCCAGAGCCTGATAACCGTTCGCAACCGAGTACAATTTTGGAGTCCATGTGTATAGGGGGGCCTGGGCCGGAGACATTTTTCTTAGGGGGGGCTCGGGGTCAAAAAAGTTTGAAGACCACTGACTTACACAGAAGATGATATTAAGACATGGACACAAACCACTAGCTTATTATAGTGGGATTCTAGGCCCAGTAATGACAGAACATTACCTTTGCGGACAAACGCTAGCAGCTGCTGCATTCGCAATTGAGAAAGCCACCAGTACAAAAATGGAATGCTCAATAACATTATTTCTCGAGCTCTCCATATTTGCCATTTTGGAGAAATCTAGAAGTACATTGACTACACAAAAAGCGTCTTGAAAGGCCAAAAAAACAGCATATTTCCCAAATATTTCTGATTTTGAATTGGAGGACGTCAAGCAAGGATCAGAACGATGCATGCTGGTTCAGGAATTATTTAATATGTTTTCCGTTGCATAGTTAATTCAGCTGCAAGGTTGATCCCCACTGGAAGAGCACGATCTGTGGAGAAAACGGTGTTCTTTATCCCCCACTGAGGCTTTATGGAGACAGGACAGCACTGTAAATCCAGTTACGCCTCTAGCATTATTGAAGGTGGTACTGGAGCAGTTTCACTACGCTCCTCACACAGCGGTGAGAGTCTTGCTGCAACGATCGCAGAAGACTGGTTCACACCAAATTTATTAGACCATGTGGCACAGTGTATTGTAAATTGCATTGTGTGCCATAAATGTACAACATGGCACACCTTACGAACAGTGAGAGGAGCAATCCCTAGGCCCAATGGTCTGTTTTAGCATCTACATACAGATTATGTGGATATGTTACAAGTAAGCAATGATTATAGGTGCATGCCGGTAGCAGTATGTCCCGTTTCCAGATAAATCCAGGCAGGTCCATGCATGCTACCCAATGACACATGTGCTGGCAAGTTACTTGTGCGTGAGGTGCGAATTCCTGTGCTCTGATAATGGCCTGCATTTTGTAAACGAGTTGTTCAAACAGATAGTTTAGGCATAAAACGAAAGTTTTTCTCAGATTATCACCCACATGCAAATGGTGTCCGTGAGAGGCTAAACACACGTCTCAAAGAAAATGAGATGCATGATTATTTAACAAGTATGATGGCTAGTGTTTATTTTATTTCTCAACAGATCAACAATTAGAGGGAAGAGTTGAAGAAGACTGAGGAAGACAACCAATCAACTAATGTTATTGACTCACTCAAACAGCCTAGTTTGTATCCAGTCAATCAAGTGCTCGTAAAGAGCTTTGTTAGAACTTGGAACAAGCCCCGTTTTGAGGGACTGTACCTAGTAGAGGGGTCATTCCCACTGCATTTAAAATCAGAGGAAGAAGAGCTTGGCTGCACCTGACCGATGTGAAGCTCTACAAAGAAGATACCCCTCCCCCTCTGACACCCGTTGACAGTGAAGCAAGGGAAGAAATTCCATGCATGCTGACCAGATCGGCTAGCAGGGACAAAGAATTAAATCATTAAAAACATTCCGTTGACATTTTCTAAGTCCAATAGGGAATGAATGGACTTGCTGTAGTTCCAGAACTTTTTTGGTTGAACTAAAACAGGACATATTGAAAATAAGATACGAAGATTGCACGACACATGGCCAGATACTTTGTACACATGTATGTATACTGTTTTTGTATACATACTCTGAACATATCCAGCTGTAATGTGACGAAACGTGTATGTTCTTGCATTTTTTGGAAATCCTACAAACAGTCCTATCATTTGCAGAGTTATTATAGCCATTATAATTCAGTTTCTGTTATAACAAGTGCACATTTTGAAAAAAACAAATTGAATGTGAAGAATTAAAAATGGGAATTTTCCCTTATATAAAACAAACACTGTTAACAAGAAGCCCAGCTACTCCAAAAGAGATAATGGTGGCATTTAAATACTATGGCAATACTTCTTACAGTGACCTTTTGTCTTATCTGCTGTCTCTGTCATGAACTTCAGATCACGACCCTTTTGGACCTCCTGGTCCTTGTCTCAACGGGGCTTACATTCCGTACTACTTCCAACGTGGCCGTCCAGAGCTGAAGCCCTTGCTCGCTTCATGCGCTGAACGCGGCGTGATCTATTTATAGACCATGCCTTCCGCGGCTCCGCGCATCTCAATGCTATTGCAGAGTAGCCCAGACGTGTGTTCGTAGCTCGCGGTATTGTTTCATTTGTCCCAGTGCTATTACCCGCCACTGTCCCTTTCCCCCTTCCTGGTTCTGAGCATTTCTAGCCTTTCCCAGTCTCCCGGATTCCTGGACTCCGCGATCCCGGAACTAAACGCAACCTGGAACCAGACGAGACTCGAGCAGAACTGTTCAAGACCAGGAGCATTCGCAAGAAGGCAGCGATCGAAGACACCGGCAAACACCGGACCCAGGTGAGAAGGGGGGAACTCCTTGACAGTCTCTATTTTCTTATGCTCTTCAGATTTTGCGAGATATTGTTTTACAATTCAAATGAAATACCTGAAAATGAGACATCTCTTTCTATCCCTGATAAAGGGACAAGTGATATATTTTCTGATATTTCCAAACAAATTGCTTGATCTAAAAGAGATGTTGGGGAAGATAATGAAGGTATAATTTCATATCTTGATAATTCAGCCCATTGAAAAAATAACATGCAGTATCAACACATTAATGAGGTGGGGAGAACAACATCAGATGATAACTACTATGTATGCTCTCTCATCCCTTATGCCATGAGCAGTGCCAGAAGATTAATTGCAAGAGAAATACCCATACATGATGCAAAGTGTCTCAGCCATATAGCAGCATGCTCAGCAAGATGGCAATTTGAAGGAAGATGGGTAACCCTACAATGGCGATTGAAGAAATTGTTTTGATATGAAGATGCTTATAGAAGATGAAAAAATACATAGGTTGGATGAGCAGAATGCTCCCTGACTGGAGAACAAATAAGGATTGCTGAACAAAAAAGGATGAATTGTGCAGATGTATGGGAAACACCAGGATTACCAGGATGCTTCGGGGGCGAGACCTCCGCTATTGGTGTATGGATGAGTTGACATCTGTACAAGATGGAAAGAAGGAATGCAGTGCACATTTATGGATGACAGCAATTACTGACATGGGTTAAAAATGAAGCAGGACCAATATCCATACTACCAATGAAGACTGTGAAATTGTGTTTCAGAAACAGAGGCCTGATCCCAGTAGTAGAAAATAAAGGATGCCATCAAATAATCGATGCACCAGGAATGAATGGAAGAACTGATGTGCTGATGGTTCATTATTAGGCTTGTGCAATTACCTAAAGATTGGGGAGGAATGGGTTCTTTGGTGATCATACATGTTCATGCATTGGGGATTCCCCAAAGTGATCTCTAAATTGACAGCCTCTCGAAGATGGATGCACACCTGAGGAAGAAAAGATGGATTAACTTAAAAAAACGAAAGAGGGAGGACTATTTTTCTGCAAAATCGATAGAAGCCTATTATGACATTCCAGATGAGCATACATTGTTCAGCAGAACAGCAGTGATATTCACAGCTATATTCATGCCAGGAATTCTGACTGCAGTAAATGTCAAGTGTTTACAGATCACTAGGTTGGAGCTGCTACAAACAATCAACACAATGATAAAAGGATTTAATGCGATCAGAGGAGAACTGAGGGTCATCAAACCCATGACCCTCCAGAAAAGGTATGTCCTGGATTTAGTTACAGCAATGGAAGAAGGCATGTGTGCCAAGATCGGGCCTTCTTGCTGTACATTCAAACCTGATCATGATGGAGAAAACGGAACCCTGACAGAAGCTATAACTATGCTGTCAACCTTGTATACAAAGATGGTGGATGAAGTAGGCAAGACCAAGGATGAAGACTTGTTTTCATCCCTGTTCTCATGAGTTCCAACCTGGTTGGAAAATGCCTTCAAACTACTTGGAGCAATACTAGGGTTATTATTGCTAGGATTCTGTCTTATATGAATATCCATAGGACAGTGGAAGAAGATAGCAAAGAAAGCAATTGGGATGAAGATAATTATTGATGTGACTGATGAGCATACTCAAACTGAAAACACCACCTGTGAGCACCTGAAAGAAAGTCCCTTGGTACTCCCAGGAAGGAAGTTCTATTACCCTAAAGATCATAAGAACTATGTAGGTCATTGGGTGTTCTGTCAGCCAACTGGGGAGTGATGCCATCTGACTTGGAGCGTGGATGAACACATCAAGAATGTAGGTGACCTGAGGTGGGTGACTAAGATATGCATCCTGAAGAAGTCATTCTGTAAAAAAATTGAAGAAAATTGAGGAAGAGGAGGTGGTCCAGGACTAGACCAGAGGGAGGAATGTAGAGAAGCAGATATGTACGTCACTGATAGATCCCACCCCCTCTTCTCTGACCTATTGGATGGATAACAAAAAGACACTGTGCATGACACCAGGTATAATTCCAATACTGCATCGAGTGTATGAGAGACGTTTATGCACTCAGACAGCCATACCAAATTTACCCTCGAACTGAAGTAGTAGCAGGAGATCTACAGGTACCACTGAATATCGAGGAGCTGTAAGGAAAATCTGACAGGTGCAAAGTGACGTCATGAAGAGAAGAGGCGATGACACACTGAAACGATATAAGAATACTTAAAGAATGAAGAGATAACTGAAGAAACAAGAGTAAGCATACATACAGTAAGAGGATACCATATATACAAAGAAGATAAGGAACCAGATGACAACTGAATGTATATACGCAGAAACTCAAGGTAGAGGAGTCATATAGAAGCTTGCTGCAGTAGAAAAAATAACTTGGGTGAAGCGGCAATGTTGGAAAGATGGACGTCGGCTTCGAATAATACTAAGTGAAAGGCTCGAAGGAAAGAGACTAGCACTGCACAGATGACAGAGACTAGAAATACAAATGTGTGCATGAACAAAGAATAGCTGTTGGTCAGAGATCAAGGATGCTGCAGCAAGAAGCTACTAAAGAGTCAACGAGGGTAAGCAATGTACACAGGACATATTTTTCTAAGATTATGTAAATGAGCAAACATTTGTGAATGCCAAGTATTGATGAATAAATATGCAGAAAAGAATATGTGAGATAGAACAACCAAGTCTCCAGAGGCCAAAGAGGGTAATGATACCTGACATAATTGAATCAAATAGCAATAAATAAAAGGCAAAATTGACAAAATCGTGGTCTCTTCACATGTGGTGTAAGACAAGGAAAACCAGGCCTAGTCATAAGCCCCAGATGAAGATAACAATGTCCCATAAAAGATCCAGAGATGAGAATATCATGCAAGGTCAAGTACAAAGGAGAAGCCTTGGCTGACCAGTAATGGTAGACTAATTGGGCAAGTGGGCAGTAATCTGACATTGTTCTCTGCACCTGGGTTTCATTTTGCTTACATGCTGCTAATGAGCCGAATGTCCAAGGTTGGGGAAAATGCCAACCAATATGTGATGGTGGACCATACACTGTTCCAGAAATCAATCTGCTTCTGTTATGCTGCTATAATCTGTATTATACGTAGTTAGAGGGAAGTTCAAGTCATGCCTACCAGACAGGGGGCAGCCAATAATGTTATTAACACTTACAGAACCTATTCATAGATATGTTCCCCTAACCAATCCCTCCACCTAATAGGTTTTATTATTTGCCACGTAGGATGCCATCATAGCTGACGCACATCAAGTTATAAAGCCTTTGTGTACCTGAAATGTAACTGAGTGTGTGGACTGCAACTTGTTGTTCGCAGGGTTTCCCTACTTTACTGAGCTGATAGTCAAGTAGTATTTTGCCATATTTTTTTAGTCTGTCTGGTTATTTGGGCCCAAGGTGTTAAGAAAGGAAGAAGGCAATGTGCACGGAATCTCACAGTGTACAACTTTGAATCTAAATATGTGCATACAAAACCCAAGACTTGTGTATACTAAAACCCAGGAGAAACAATAATACCTATATATGAAAAGGAATGTGGGGTAAGCACTTAGAACCTCCTTATGACTGAAAGGAAAGTCGGCAAACTCCTTACCCACTATGCTATTACAGATACTGACAGCGCTAAACCCACGTAGAGGGCAAGCAAGGACAGGATCTGTGAGCTGACACTCTGGATGATACAGAATAAGGAACTTAGAAACTGTACTCACGAGGACCGGAAAGACCACTTGAATGTCAGTAAACTCACGAACCCAGTTGATCAAACAGGAACCCTGAAGGCTATAACAGCAATGGGTGGAGGAAACTAAATACATAAGACCCTAGTCAAGGGGCGAGTACAAATAGTGATATAAAATAGTGAGGAAACAAAAGGGCATTTACACTGGGACTAGTTACAATAACACCCACACCTAATAATCCATGGGAAATGAATGCAGAAGTGAGATGGAAAACATGGAATGGATCCCAATAGAAAGTAAGGATCAGGAGCAGGGAAAATGATATCACAAAAGGAAACCTTGAGGCAGGAAGCTAAATCTATAAGGGAAAGACTAAAGCATCAGGTTTTTCAGTAGCAAAGGACAGCAACAAAGAAACAGAAAACACAGGCGAATTGGGCAGCATCAAAGGGTAAAGCACAGAGACAGGCTGCCTGCAGACAGAGGAAGACAGAAAGGGAAATCAAGTGAGCAGAAATCAATTAAGCACAAGAATCCGAAATCTAGGGCAGAGGAACAAGAAACAGGAACTGGGCATAGACACAAAAGCTAGGAACAAGGAACAGGAACTAGGAACTCGGCACAAACGCTAGGAATGGAACAGGAACTAGGTACTAGGCACAAACGCTAGGAACAATGAACAGGAACTAGGTACTAGGCACAAAAGCTAGGAACAAGAACTAGGTACTAGGCACAAAAGCTAGGAACAAGGAACAAGGGACCAGTCACAACAGGAACACAGCAACAATGACCAGCGCTGGACTGAAGCAAACTGAGGCTTTTAAAGCTGCTTAATGAGCACACCCCTCAGGCGTGCCGCCTGCTGCACCTGCAGCCACAGGTGTTGCCTATCCTCCACCCAGCCTTGTCCTGCAAGGGATGAGGTGAAGCAGTGAGCCAGGCATTCTGGGAAGCATAGTAATTTGATTAAAGTAGCAGTAGCATGCTGGCTGCCAAAAACCTGAAATGGATCCGGAAGGGAAGTAATTTGGGAAATAAGGTTTTAGCGCTCCCAATTCATCAGGACACTGTAGCATAAGGTTCGGAGGAAATGTCCAGTAGGGGATAAACCCCAAAACATGCCCCCAAGTGGCGGGAACGGGAGCAAAGGGAGCGAGCCGTGACACAAGGTTATTTATAATTCTATTCTGTGCATAGAAACGCCCAAAAAGTGTTAATGCACAAGGTTGCTCAAGAGAAGGAAACGTGTTGAACTTGTGCCTGCTGTTGCAGAGGGGGCATGGAGGCACATTTCCTGGAGACATTTCAAAAGGTACAGAAAACCTCCTCACCCATAACTGTGCCAACATGGTAAGGCCATGGCAGTACTTTAGCCTATTTGAGCGAAAGACTGTCAAGGTGAACAAATGCACAGTTGTGTGCAACCACTGCAAAATGGCAGTCAACTGGTGTCACAGGTCAAAGGGGTGAACATCCTACACAATGCCTATGTGTTAGTATAGTTAATGATGGCACAATGCAGCATACAGCTTGCACCTGTCATCTGCTACTGACCCTGCCTCTGCAGCACCCTAAAGTGGTCCTGACGAATGAGTTGTCTGACTGTTCATCCCAAGAGTACAGGAATGCTCATATCTTCCTAACACTCCCTTATTGTATGTGCTGGGATTTGTGCCAGTTTTTGTATAGTGCAAAACTACCTGGAAAGCAACAGTGCACTGTGCAAGGAGATACAATTATAAGGTGCAATAATATGCGTACACTTAGAAGGATAGACTTTCCAGGATAGACTATTGAGGGTACACTTGAAAGGACATGGAGAGAGGAGGAGCAGAGGGTTAGGGAGGCAAAAGCAGACCCCGGTTTCAATTAATTCGTTGGTGGATCTGCTCCTATTGAACTACATTCCACACAATATGTCTATCTTAACAGTGCTGATGTGTCCCCAGTTGCTCAAAGTTCCCAAAATGTGCCTGGGGAGGAGGGATCGTTTCTGCTAGCATTCCCACAGCTTTTGCAAGGGTTGAATCCCACCACAGGCAGGTCTCAAGGTGGAATTAGAGTCCTGCCATTTAATCATTAGTCCTGAGACTCGAGAGGAGAGATTGATCAACCAGCCAGAAGCCTTAGATAATTCTAAAGTAGGACAACTTTACATTGTTGCTGTACTTTATGACTGCCAACAGCAGATCTGACACGATGTAGAAGTGCACTTGGAAGACAATGGGTAAGGAGTCCTGATTTAGAAGTGTAGGATGCGACAGGGTCAATAGACTGACTCAGTCTGAGGGGATGAGGACCCCTGTTAGCCTGGGGTGGGAGGCCTACCAAGGCTTAAGCTAGAGTCATTCCTACCCCAGATCAGCAAGGTGGCAGGGCCCGAATGTGTGGGAATAGTACAACTGTTAATCACCATATAGCTCTTGGCAAACAAACAAGCTGACCAGTGTTTTTTAAAATTTTTGTAGAACCATGTCATTCAAATGAATGCCCTGGTGAATCACCTATGACAAGACAGCGCATCAGAGCCTTCAATGAGAAGCCTCCAGAGAGAGAGGGAACTGCACTGCAGTACAGCAGTAACACGAAGGAGCAGAGCCATGGAGAACTACACAGTCCCAGCAGATCCGGACTAGCTTCCTGACATAAACTTGAGACGTGAACTTGTGCTTAGTGCAATAAGAGCTGCCTATGTATGGCTCTCGGACATGACATTGCACCCATGACACAAACCGCTTACCTACAGTGCGGCTGTGGAGCCGTTCCATAGCACAGACTCAGATGTTGTTCAATGCGAGACACCATTGCTGGAATCTGGCAGGCACATTCTGAGGAGCATAAACATACATAGATCGGTTTACCCTAGGGGCAAATAGAAAGTCCAGCCCTCCCTTCACACTCCCGGAAGAAAGATCTAGATAATATTACATTTCTGGGGGATTCAGTACTGATAAAGCATTTAGACAACCTGCTGGTCGCATCACCGTCATATAAATAATGCAAACAATAAACATTGCTACTGCGAACCGCTCTGGCAAAATAGGGACAAAAAGCATCCAAGCTAAAGCTACAGTTATGCAAAGAAAACCTACAATACCCAGGGTATTACATATCTGCGGAAAGTAGAAACTTTTCATATTCAAGATTTTGAGCTGATATTGAAAACACTCCTTAGAATCAGTTATACTGTCGAAGGAAATAGCCATCATAAAATGTGCCATGCAGCAAGCCCCCAATAGATGACGTCATTCAAAGGAGTGCACGTGCAGATGAATAAGTGAAAAAGACTGGCCTTTCCCTTGAAACCTTGGCAGAGGAAACTATGCCACAAAGGTAAGTGTAGTCTGCAAATGCACCATATGATGTGCTTGTACAGTTGAGTTTATTAGTCAGAGCTTGATTTGACAACAACAAAACATAGGAAAATTCAACGAACGCGGAGAGGGGTTACATCATACTCCATGGCCACTGTTTGCACAGTTTAAGTGTGTTTTAATTCAGATGTCGAAAGTGGCAGGTCTTGAGTTGGTGTTAGGATTTGTTGACATGTTCTCAACATGGGTAGAGGTCTACCT
This sequence comes from Ambystoma mexicanum, assembly GCF_040938575.1. Taxonomy (NCBI): domain Eukaryota; kingdom Metazoa; phylum Chordata; class Amphibia; order Caudata; family Ambystomatidae; genus Ambystoma; species Ambystoma mexicanum. The sequence continues at coordinate 190,745,335 of NC_090928.1, read as the reverse complement.
GATGCATAAAGCAAATACACAGCCCATGGCAAAGTCTCTGATACGTGACTTTATATCTGGTCTAGGAGGCTAGTGAGTATCAATGGTGATAGAAGCACATACTTCACTGGGAAACTAGTAGAGGAGATATGCAGAGTACTTGTCATACAGCAGAAGTTCCATTGTTCTTATCATCCACAATCAGCAGGGTTGGTGAAGAGATAAATGGGCATTCTGTTATGTTATGTTACTTGGCATTTATATAGCGCTCCATATATCATTGGTATGACCTCAAAGCGCTGGTAAGTTGAACGCCCTCGGGAATAGTAGTTTTGGTCAGTAGCGGGAGATAGTGTGCATGGGTGCAGCGGATATGTGTGCAGCTGATGTAATTGCCGGGTGGTGGCTGCATCCTAGCGTTAGGTGTGGTGCTGGCGGTATCAGTTGTATGTGTGCAGTCTGGTGGGTGAACACCTAGACGGGGCTCTGGTTGCGTTAGGCCTGAAGGAAGCTTATGTGAGCAACTAGGCCGGCATGTGCTCGGCTAGCTGCGTTTTATTAGGGTTATGAGGTGTTCATGGGGTCCTATTCATATGTGAACAGCTAGGCCGAATTAGTCAGGGGTAAAGCTGTGTTCTAGTTGAATGATGGTGTAGAGTAGAGAGTAAACATAGTGATGTGATATGATGTATATCTTTAAAGCGCCCGAGACCAGGCAAGTGAACAGGATGGCAGGGAACCGAGCGACACATGGACACATACAGACAGGGGAGGTTGGGATTACAGTGAAAGGTGGGGGATACGGATATATAGCAACAACATGGGGAACAGGAGGGCATCCACTTCATCTATTCCATCCATTCTATCCATTTCATCCACTCTATCCATTTCATCCATTCTATCCACACTATCCATTCCATCCACTATATCCATTCCATTTACTCTATCTATTCCATCCACTGTATCCATTTCATCGATTCCAGCCACTCTGTCCATTTCATGCATTCCATTCACTCTATCCCTTTCATCCACTCTAGCCATTTCATCCATTCCATCCACTTTATCCATTTCATCCACTCAATCCATTCCATCCACTCTATCCATTCCATCTACTCTATCCAATGCATCCACTTTATCCATTTCATCCATTCCATCCGCTCTATCCATTTCATGCATTCCATCTACTCTATCAATTTCATCCACTCTATCCATTTAATCCATTCCATCCATTCCATCCACTTTGTCCATTTCATCCACTCTATCCACTCTATCCGTTCCATCCACCCTATCCATTTCATCCATTCCATCCACTCTATCCGTTCCATCCATTCCATCCACTCTATCCGTTCCATCCATTCCATCCACTCTATCCGTTCCATCCACCCTATCCATTTCATCCATTCCATCCACTCCATCCACTCCATCCACTCCATCGATTTCATCCATTCAATTAATTTCATCCATACCATCCACTCTGTCCATTTCCTCTATTCCATTCACTCTATCCGGTCCATCCACTCTATCCGTTCCATCCATTACATCCATTCCAACCACTCTATCCACACCGTCCACTCTATCCATTTCATCCATTCCATCTATTCCATCAATTTCATCCATTCTATCCATTCCATCCACTCTATCCATTTCATCCACTCTATCTATTTCATCCACTCTCTCCATTCCATCCACGATATCCCTTGCATCCACTCCATCATCCACTCTATCCATTCCATCCACTCTATCCATTTCTTTCACTCTATCTATTTTACCCATTCCATCCACTCTATCCATTTCATCCGCTCTATCCATTTCACCCACTCTATCCATTTCATCCACTCTATCCACTCTATCCATTTCATCCATTCTATCCATTTAATCCATTCTATCCATTCCATCCACTCTATCCATTTCATCCACTCTATCCATTTCATCCACTCTCTCCATTCCATCCACGCTATCCCTTTCATCCACTCCATCATCCACTCTATCCATTCCATTCACTCTATCCGTTCCATCCACTCTATCCATTCCATCCACTCTATCCATTTTTTTCACTCTATCTATTTTATCCATTCCATCCACTCTATCTATTTCATCCGCTCTATCCATTTCACCCACGCTATCCATTTTATCCACTCTATCCACTCTATCCATTTCATCCATTCTATCCATTCCATCCACTCTATCCATTCCACCCACTCTATCCATTCCGCCCACTCTATCCATTCCACCCACTCTATCCATTTCATCAATTCCATCTATTCCATTCATTTCATCCACTCTATCCATTCCATCCACTCCATCCATTCCCTCCACTCTATCCATTCCATCCACTCTATCCGCTCCATCTGCTCCATCCATTTCACCCACTCTATCCACTCTATCCATTTCATCCATTCTAGCCATTTAATCCATTCTATCCATTCCATCCACTCTATCCATTCCACCCACTCTATCCATTCCGCCCACTCTATCCATTCCACCCACTTTATCCATTTCATCCACTCTATCCATTCCATGAATTCCATCTATTCCATTCATTTCATCCACTCTATCCATTCCCTCCACTCTATCCATTCCCTCCACTCTATCCATTCCATCCACTCTATCCGCTCCATCTGCTCCATCCTCTCTGTCCTCTCCGTCCAATCCATCCACTCCATCGATTTCATCCATCTATTCCAACCATTCCATCCGTTCTATGCACCCGATCCACTCCATCCATTTAATCCACTCCATCCATCTCATCCATTCCATCCACTCCGCCCAGTTCATCCACTCCGCCCATTCCATCTACTCCATCCACATCATTTATTCCATCCATTTCACCCGCCCCATCCATTCCATTCATTCCATCCAATCCATTCCATCCGCTCCGCCCACTCCATCCTCTGTCAGTTCTCTGTATATATCTTCCAAGCATTCCGCATGCATCCACGCCATCCATTCCATCCACTTGCCCCACATGCATCCATCCACTCCATCCATGTCATCTATCCTTTTTATTTGTCCGTCTTTTTATCTATTGCGTCCATCCATTCCATCCAGCATCCATACCATCGATCCCGTTCATCCATCCATCCACTCCATCCACCGATCAACTACATCCATTAGTTCTATTGATTTTGTCTATTCTCTCAAGTTCATGCATCCACGCTATCCAATCCATCCACTTGTCCTTCATGCATCCATCAACTCCATCCATGTCATCTATCCCTTCTATCCGTCTGTCTTTTTATCTATTGCGTTCATCAATTCCATCCACCATCCATTCCATTGATCCCCTCCATCCATCCATTCACTACATCCACCCATCAACTTCATCCATCAGTTCTCTTTATTTCGTCTATTCTCTCTAGTTCATCCATTCTATTCACTCTATATACATACCTTCCATCATTCCCGATGTATCCGTGCCATACATTCAATCCCATCATTTCACATGTGTTTATCTGTTCCATTCATTCCATCCTCTCCATCCATTCCATCCGCTCGTCACTCCATACATGCATCCACGACATTCGTTCCATTGCATCCATCCATTTCGTCGATCTATTCCCTCCATTATTCCTTCCATCTATTTCCTCAATCCATTCCATCAATCCTTCCTAACCTGTGGGTAGGATCTGAGGTCATTGAACACATGGTAGAGAGACTCATTGTGTATTTGGTTATAAGGTCGTTGGGAGTTCAGACATATCTTTAGTGTTGTTGTTGATGTTATGGAAAGAGCCAAGTTTTTAGTGACTTGCGGAACATCATATAGATTTGAGTGTGTCGGATGTGAGATGGAAGCGAATTCCACTGAGCCGGGGCCAATGCTGAGAAAGAGTATCCTCCAATCCTGACGGAGTTGGTGGTTGGGATCACTAAGAGGAGGGCAGAGCTTGATCTCAGGGTGCTGGGTGGGAGGTAAGGTTTTAGCTTATCTTGCAGGTATAGAGGGCCGGTCTTGTGCACTGCACAATGAGTGATGCACAGGGTCTTGAAGGTGGCCCTTCGTCCAACTGGGAGCCAGTGGAGGGTTCTGAGAGCTGGAGAGGTGTGGCCTCTTGGACCCAGGGCTAGTTGCATTTTAGCAGCAGCGTTTTGCTCTCTTTGGAGTTTATTAAGCTGGTATGCTGCGACTCCTAGGTGAAGGGAGTTGGCATAGTCCAGTCTCGACATTACAATGGACATATAAGTGGCAAATCTGTTCGGGAAGGAGAGGTAGGGTAAAATGCACCTGAGAATTTTGAGATGGTAGTGACAAGATTTAGATACGTTGTTGATCTGTCGGCAGAGGGTTAGGTCCGAATCCATAGTGAATCCAAGATTTTTTACTGAGACAGAGGGTTGGGCGGTTGGCCCATCGAAGCGGGCCAAGGGAGTGGACGAGGGAGAAGCTCAGTCTTGCCGCACACCATGATTTCGGTTTTAGTCGGATTTGGGAGGAGGTGGTTCGTAGTGATCAAACGGTCGATATCTAGGAGGCAGGCTGTGAGGTCGGGCTGAGAGTAGGAGTCTGAGTTGTGGAGTTTAAGGATGATTTGGGTATCATTGGCGTAATTGCAGCATAGGATTTTGTGCAGGTGAAAGATTCAAGGGAGGGTAGACATATAGAGGTTGAAAAGGAGAGCTAATAGACAAGCACCTTGCGGTACTCCAGTATTAACTGGGAGTGCAGCCGAGACAAAAGGGGAGAGGAGGGTTATTTGTTTCCTGTTGTTGAGGAAGGAGGCGATCCATTTGAGAGTGGTTCCATGGATTCCTAGGGAGTGGAGGCGGTCAAGGAGGATTGAATGGTTGATTGTGTCGAAGGCCGCAGACAGGTTGAGGAGAATTATTGCAGCGCATCCTGCAGAGTCTGCAGTGATCATAAGATCGTCCCAGATTGAAGCCAGAGTGGGAGAAAGTCAGAGGTAGTGAGAGTTTAACAAGGAGAGATTTGCATGATGGAATGCATGGCTGAGAACCTATAAGTGAGACGGAGAAGTGAGATTTGAAGAGGACTGCCACGCCGCCTCCTCTTGAGGGTCTGTAGAGTGGGATGAGGGAGTAGCCGGGGGGGGGAATGCCTCATGTGTAAAGTTGTCCGAGAGCCAGGTTTCAGTGATAAAAAATAGGTCAGGCTTGTCAGAGGAAAGGAGGTCGAAGATGCTGTGTCTGTTTTTCCCTACAGTGTGGGCGTTAAAGAGTATGCACTTGAGTGGCGTGTGGTTGCGGAGGTAGTTGGGGTGTGAGTGAGAGGTGCGTGGGGGGTGGTTGGCGGGGAAGGGATGGGTGGGGTGGAGGGAAGATCGTGGTGGCTGGGAAGTGTAGGCGGGCGGAGGAGTATATGAGAGGGGTGTGGGTCGAGAATAGGTGGCACAAGCGAGTGTGTGGATGGACGTTGGTCGAGGGGACATTGGGAGGGGGAGAGTCTCGGGTGTGTCTCGATTGGGGGGGTCCGGTGTGCAGGGTGAGAAGTTGAGAGAGGGGTTGTAAGCAGGGCGAGGGCAAGGGTGAGTGTAGTGGGGGTGGGGAGGGAGAGATTGGGAGCCTGGGTAGAAATGGTGAGGAGTAGGCAGTCATTGAGGCGGACCAGGATCGTTTTCTAGAGTTTCTGTGCAGTGGTGGTGTGAGAGAGAGTGGGGGGGGTCGTAAGTTAAAGGAGATGCAGCTACTGTTCTTGTGAGGGGGGAGACAAGCTGCTTTTAGAGAGGGGAAGGGATATGGCGGGGGGGTTGTTGGCAGGTGTCGAGGAGAGGTTAAGGGGGGCGGGAAAGGGTGGAGGGGGTTGTGGGTGGTGGGAATCGCATTTTGAGATTGCATAGGGGATAGGGGCTCTGAGGTATGGGGGAAAGGAAAGGAGGGGTGCGATGATTGCAGTTGGGTGGGAGGTAGTGGTTGAGGGAGGTGAGTGTTTGGAGTGTTTGGCGCGCCTGCAAGCTCCTCTGGTTTGGGAGTTGGATTGGGGATGGGGTGCCATGGCGAGGGGTATTTGGGAGTTTTCAATAGCGGTCAGAGGGAGGGTGGGGGGTGGTGAGTTAGGGTGGGAAGTGGCAGGGAGGATGGAGGTTTCCGAGGAGGGAGGTGGTTGGCGTGCTAGAGTGAGGCTCTGATTTTTTGATTTTGATATGGGGTGGGGTGTCGGCTCGTGTTGTAATGGGGTTTCTCAGGAGCGGTCAGAGGGAGGTTTGGGAGCGATGAGTTTGGGTGGGAAGGGGCGGGGATGATGGGTTTCCGAGGAGGGAGGTGGTTGGCGTGCCAGAGTGCGGCTCTGATTTTAGGGTTCGATGACGGGTGGTGATGGGGTATTGGGATAGTGGCGGTGTGCTGAAGTGAGGTGGACGAGGGGATTTCTACGGGTGTGCTCAGGGAAGGATTGGTTGTTGGGCTCGAGAAGGTGGGAGCTATTGTGCAGGTTGTGACCCGTGGGGGCTAAGAGATAACAGGAGGGAGGGAGCGCAGGTTTCTAGGAATATGGATGGGTGTGGGAGGTGGATATTTGCGCGATGGGGACGCCATCTAGATGTGACACAGTCTTGCTATGTAGACTTCGATGCAGTAAATTATCAGTGTGCTAACTGGGTTTGAGAAGTGCTAATAGCGTGGACTGCAATATCTTTTGGGCACAATGGGCCTCATCACGAGTTGAGCTGTATCCCGGCTGTAAATCCGCCCAACTGTAATAGCCCTAGCACCGACCGGTCCGGCAGTATTACCGCCGGATCACGGTTTGGGTGTTAACGGTAAAGCCCCATTCCCCATTCTGTCCATTTTGAGCACTAATTATGCAGGCTAATACAGGGGATTTTCACATCAAGGGAAAGGCTGGCGGTAAAACAGCCCATTTATCGCCCAACTTGTGATAGGGCCAGCCCTTAAATGCGGCGGTAATACCGTTACCACTGCATTTCAGGGCTACAGCCAAACTCGTGATGAGGCCTAATGTCTAGATGTGACAATCTTAAGAGGCAGGATACAACACAGGACATTTTCAGCGCACTATCTAGATGTGTGACAGTCTTAAGAGGCAGAGTACAACAGAGGCAGAGGTGGAGTACCCTATCTAGCTGTGACAATTTTAAGAGGCAGAGTACAGCACAGTAATCTTTGTGCAAGCTATCTAGAGTTGATCAGTCTTAAGAGGCAGAGTACAACACAGTAGTCTTTCGGCGCACTATCTAGATGTGACCATTTTAAGAGACAGGGTAAAACACGGTGAACATTCAGCGCACTATCTTGATATGACAATCTTAAGAGGCGGGGTACAACACAGTGAACATTCAGCGCACTATCTAGATGTGACACAGTCTTAAGAGGTGGAGTACCCTATCTAGATGTGAGACAGTCTTAAGAGGCAGAGTACAACACAGTAAGCTTTCAGCGCACTATCTAGATGTGACAATCTTAAGAGGGAGAGTACAGCACAGTAATCTTTGTGTGCACTGTCTAGATGTGACACAGTCTTAAGATGCAGTAACCTCGAGTGCACTATCTAGGTGTGATCATGTTGTTATGTTATGTTATGTTACTTGGCATTTATATAGCGCCTTATGTATCATTGGTATGATCTCAAAGCGCTGGTAGGTTGAACGCCCTCAGGAACCGCAGTTCAGTCAGTAGAGAGATAGTGTGGTATGGTGCGTGGGCACACCAGATATGTGTGCAGCTGGTGTGGTTGTTGCATGAAAGCTGCTTCTTAGCGGTAGGTGTGGTGCTGAGGAAATCAGTTGGATGTGTTCAGTCTGGAGGGTGGACACCCAGACTGAGTTCTGGCTGTTTTAGGCCTGAAGAGACGCTTAAGCTAGCCGGAATGTGCTTAGCTAGCTGTGTTTTATTAGGTTGATGTGGAGTTCGTGGGGTCATGTTAATTATGAGAACAGCTAGACTGATTGTGTCATAGTACAGCTGTGTTCTAGTTGAATGATGGTGTATAGGGGAGAGTAAGTGTGGTAGTGTGATATGGTGGTTAACAGTAAAGCAGGCAGAAAAAGATGGGTTACCTTTTCGGATACTTCCTCTAACAATTCAAGCAACGAGGAAACCTCTAATTCCAACATGGGAGACCACCCTTTTCGAGGAAGGGGCGGCCAGAGAGGCCGCAGAAGTTTTCCACAAGGCAGGGCAACCCGCAATATGCAAATGCAGAATGCCCCGCCACAAGGACCATCCCACAGAGAATTCCAAACGCGGAATCAGGCGTATCGCTGGTAGATGACCCATTATCAGTATTCAATCTATCATCACGGATACTAACCGAACCCGAGCTGTCTATTCTTAAACAGGGACTCTCGTTTGTACCTACACAAACAGCTGGTGCAATGACTCTGACTAGTGAGGTTAAAGATTTTTGGAGGAAAATTAGATTGAAGGCTTATTTTTCAGATAAAGATGGTCCAATGGAGGACAATCTATCAGGACTGACAAAAACATCTTCCTTTACTCCCACCGTGTCAGAGGCCCCAGTAGAAGTGGTGACATTTGAAAAAATTGTTCTTAAAGAACTTGAAAAATCCATCCAATTTGCAAGAAACAATGGTGGACCAAATCTTAGTTTGACTGAATTTCAGGCCATAGATACTTTGTCCAATAATCCATCTATAGTGATTAAAGCGGCCGACAAAGGTGGTGGCATTGTAGTTTGGGATGCCAATTTATACGACCAAGAAGTACAAAGACTGTTGGCTATTCCAGGTCACTATTTGAAAATCAATGGTGACGCCACATTGGCAATAAAAGAAAAAATACTGGCCCTCAGTGAAAAAGCTCAATGGGAAGGTTATCGTTCCACAAAAGAGTTTGAATTCATTAATCATTCTGATGAGTGTATTCCCTTGTTCTACATAATCCCTAAAATCCATAAAAACACCAGCCAACCACCCGGACGCCCCATTGTATCCGGGTGTGGCTCGATTTTAGAGCCCCTGTCAAAATATATTGATTTTTTCATTAAGGCTTTGGCAATGGCAACACCAACATTCCTATTGGATTCTAGGGATGTTATCAATTTGTTGGAAGGATTGACATTTGATTCCACCAAACAAATTCTTGTCACCCTTGACATAGAAGCACTTTACACTAACATCTCATAGGATAAAGCAGTCAATAGCCTACGAATTATGTTGGACAGGCGCCCTTTACCACATAATGTGCCAACCCAATTTTTGTGTCAAGCTGCAGATTTGGTTTTGGCAAATAGTTTCTTTAAATTCAAAGAAACCTTTTTTCTGCAGAGCAAGGGAACTGCAACAGGCTGTACATTTGCTCCTAACCTGGCTATTATTTGTATGGCCTTATTTGAAGAGAAGAAAGTGTTACACGATAGCAACCCATTTTTTCAACAGATTAAGCTATATCGAAGATATATTGATGATATTTTACTAATCTGGGAAGGTAATGCGGACACACTTCGCCAATTTGTGAATTGGCTTAATCAAATAGATGATGACTTACACTTCATTTTCGAATTTTCCACCACGAGAATTTCGTTCTTAGATCTCTCTATTTATAATGAATTGGGCCATATGCAACTGGAGCTATTTAGGAAACCAACGGAAAGAAATACCACACTGCAATTTTCTAGTCAACATCCTAAAAGCTTATTGCAGAATCTCCCACATGGCATGTTCCTACGACTTCGACGCAGCTGCTCAAATGTGACAAACTTTAATAAACATGCAGAGGTCATGGAAACTAGGCTTATTGAACGAGGATACCCGAAGAAATTGGTTAAACAGTCCAGGAAGCGAGTACAGTATATGAATCGTGAAACACTCCTCAGCCCGAAAACCAGGATTTCAGACCAAGAACAATTGGTGTGCGTTTCCACCTTTTGCCAGCACAGTCAGGCGATTAAAGGTATTATCCTGAAAAACTGGAGAATCCTCAATTCGACGGCTTTGAAATTGCCAAACCCACTCTTTGCCTTCAAGAAAGGTAAAAACTTGAGGCAAAATCTTGATTCATTTGTGCTGAGTTAACATCCATATTGGCAACAGCGTTTCGATCACTGGAATAATTCCAGCCTTGTTTCTCGAGGTGAGTGGCGGGTCACTCACACTTAAGTGCAGTGGCTTTTTGCAATGCTCTAAGGCAGCACTGAATTTATGGCTCTTTAACTTATGATGTTTAATATGTCATTTCAGACTTAGAAATCCTGTTGAATTTCCCTGAGTCACACTCATGGGTTTAACTATTTAGAGCATATGACATGGGAGTCAGGTCAGTTTGACCCCCCCCCCTTTTTGACCTCTGTGTTGGGTTTTGGTATCTCTGGTTCTTCACTCTGTGGCGGTGCAATTCCACTCGAGACACAGTGGACTGTTTTGGTTTTAGGGCTTCACAAACCCTTTTTTGGTTACTCTGGGACAATAGGGACACCTTGGGATTTACCACCACATGGTGCCTCTAATGTATTTTAAATGTAAGTGATGGTACAAACAATTGCATGTTGTAAGCTTGAGCCAGCCAGCATAGGCAAGTGTATTGCTGCATATAATTGTTGTATCTTTGTGTTTTTTACAGTGGTGGTATTGTATCAATTGTTTCTCCTGACGAAGACGTTATTTCAATTATTTTTCAAAACGTCAAAACCGGTAGAGAAGAACATCCGGGGATGGGATTTACCATTTTCTGTTGAATGTACCCACTCCCTGGAATAGAGCACATTTCTGGTTAATTGTTGTGCTGATACACATTTTATGTGGATGAAATGAAATATTTACGATTATGTGGGGCTAATTTATGAAATGCTACCACATATGGATTGTACTAAAAGTCATAGTCCAAATTTTTACTGTGAGTGAATGAGGTTGATTGATTTGAGTTGCAAATGACGGTTTGATTGTTGATGAATGATGGTTGTGTTAGGTTTTTATTATCTGTTGTCTTATGCTCTTCTGCAATGTTAATGTAATTTAATGTGTGTGTATTCATTAATGATTAATTCATTGTGGAAAATAATGTATCTTAATAAATACATTTTTGATACCTCTAAAAATAAATAAACAACCTCTGGACAATTTTTCAGTATACTGTGTTACACTAATACCCTAGTCCAGGGTGTGGGGTTTTCCTGCGCCTTTCAGTATGGTTAACAGTAAAGCGCCTGTGATCAAGCACAAGAGCAGGACACGGGGCATACATATAGGCACGATTTCTAAGTTCATCAATACCACAGTTACGCTATTAGGCACACTTTCTAGATTCAACTTTACCAGAGTGACTATACTACAGAGACGCTATTAGGCATATTTTCTAAATTCAACTATACCACAGTCACGCTATTAGGCACATGTTTAGATTCAACTTTAGCAAAGTGATGCTATTATGTGTTTTACTTTACCACCGCCTAATCACTGTGCATACAGAAACTATCATTGTCCCCTATATGAAGGCCTTTTTAGCCCTTTAAGACAAAATACTGATTGGCACAATTGGTGCTTTAAAGCAGTTACATAAGAAGTGGTTATACGAGGGCCCTACTACATTCCTCGCTGGTGACATCAAATACTGGCTGAAGGGTAAAATTGGCAAGTGTGCCTTCCTAGAAAATATTCATCATATCAAAAATGTATCATCGACTGTTGATTTCTGTAAGGAGAGATGGTCTCGTACGTCTATTCCAAAATATATATCTGCATACCCTGCCCCACACATCTTTCGGACATACTTACTACTTAAGTTTAATGTTTCGGTAGCTTTATCACCGAAAAGCTGGCAGAACAAGCTAGTATATCATCACACAGATTGTCGGTTGTGTGCCAATCTTGTTAATGAAACAGTGTTCCACTTGATTACAGAATGTGAATGTCTTGTGTCTCTACAACTTAAATATTTCAAGGCATATAATAATACAGTAAATGTGACTGAAATACCTTCACTATGGTTGGATTTCATCCAAGGCAACGATATTAACCTGATGTTCTTTATTGTTAAGTTTTATCTGCACGTAGTTGAAATTTTAAAATATCTCCAATAAATTGATTTGTGTTTTTAATCAGATTGTAATGAAAATGCTGAATGTATTTTTATACTTATTGTATGTCGTGTTATACAAAGCCTTGTTGCTAAATGTATATCAAATAAATAAACTATAAACTTTCATTAGTCACACTTTCTAAATTCAACTATACTACAGTGACACTATTAGGCACATTTTCTAAATTTAACTATACCACAGTTATGCTATTAGGCACATTTTTTAGATTCAACTTTAGCACAGTGACACCATTAGTCACACTTTCTAAATTCAACTATAATACAGTGACACTATTAGGCCACACTTTCTAAATTCAACTATACCACAGTTAAGCTATAAGGCACATTTTTTTAGATTCAGCTTTAGCACAGTGACGCTATTAGGCACACTTTCTAGATTCAACTTTGATCATCTTGAGAGGCAGAGTACAATATGGTGAACATTCAGCACACTTTCTAGATGTGACAGTCTTAAGAGGCAGAGTACAACACAGTGAACATTCGGCGCACTATCTAGATGTGGCCATCTTAAGAGGCAACACAGTGAACATTCAGCACATTATCTGGATGTGACAATCTTAAGAGGCAACACAGTGAACATTCAGCACATTATCTGGATGTGACAATCTTAAGAGGCAGGGTACATCACAGTAATCTTTGAGTGCACTATCTAGAAGTGATGCAGTCTTCTTAAGAGGCAGTTATCTACGAGCGCACTGTCTAGATGTGACACAGTCTTAGGAGGCAGAGTACAACACAGTAATCTTTGGGTGTACTATCTAGAGGTGACAGAGTCTTAAGCGGCGAAGGACAACACAGTAGTCTTTCAGCGCACTATCTAGATGTGAGACAGTATTAAGAGGCAGAGTACAACATAGTAGTCTTTGAGTGCACTATCTAGATGCGACACAGTCTTAAGAGGCAGTTGCTAGGATTAACGATTGTGTCTGGGTTTGACGGAGGCCAAACTTCACAATTCCATCTAAATGCGGCTTAGATGCAGACTCATATTCCTGACTACATCGAGGTGTGGTGCATGCTAACATTCACAGTCCATCGGTAGGTTAATGTTAATGTGGAGTGGCAGGGTTTTTTGGAGTAAAGTAAGTGATTGCTCTACTCCCCACCCATGCCACACTTACTTTAGTGGTGGTGCTGGTTGACGGCAGGCTACTGGCTTCTCTTGGCGTCTCCCGAGGACACCTGCAGAGACTTATTGGAACCGCCTCTGTAGGAGCCACCTTTTGCCTTGGGGCCCCTAGCCGCGGGGCTGCATGGGCAGAGGGCTGCCCCGGGAGATCAGTTATGGCTGGTGGAGGGACCAATCAGGAGGGGTGTGGGCGGGATGGGAGGCGGGTAAACAAGGAAGTAGATGCTTGAGGGTCGGGAGCAGGAGGGCAGCAAACGGGTCTAAAAAAAGTCAAATGAAAGCAAAACAACCTGAAAGCAGAGGACGGATATTGGGTTCAAACACTCACCAGCTGCGCAGATTTAAAAGAAATGAGCGGGAGCTGCAGCGCACACTACGCCCTGCAGTGATGTTTCAAGGGACCAATCAGGAGGGGTGTGGGTGGGATGGGAGGCGGGTAAACAATGAAGTAGATGCAGGAGGGTCGGGACAAGAGGGCAGCAAACGGGTCTAAAAAAAGTCAAATTAAAGCAAAACAACCTAAGGCAGAGGACGGATTTCGGGTTCAAACACTCACCAGCTGCGCAGCTTCAAAAAATTAAATTGCTAAAATATGTGCAGACATTGGTTTGTGTGTCCAGGTGCACTGACCCTCGCTCTAATAAGCATGAGGGTCACAGAGAACAGGGTGACGGGATTAAATTTGCATGAGATACTCACTGGAATGCCAAAGGGTCTACCAGTTCTGGAGCAAAATGTAGTTGAAGGATGACACAGTGGTTAATTGCTGCAAATAATTATTTAAAGTTGTTAAATGTTTCTATCAGCAGCTGCAGGAGGCGCTCTCAAAGGGTCCAGAAGTACTGTATGATTCATTTAAACCTCACCAGGGGATTTTTGACAAACAACACCACATGAAGAATTGCTTAGAAGCCAGGTGGTCTGGCCAGCATAAAGTGTTGCTAACTATAGCGATTGCTGTTCATTGTACACATGCCCTCACCTGGACTCATCTTAAATACATAAAGGAGGTAGGGGGAAAATGAATGTTTATACTGCTACACCAATAGCAAAACCCCAGGATAGGTGAAACCTATACATTTAGCACAGAAAGTGCTGGTGAGCAGTTTTTAGCTACAGGTAGGGACGCTAATTACTCTCTACTGCACAAGAAGAAACAGAAAGCACAACATATTTCAACTATTGGCTGTGTGGAAAAACCACAGTCAAGTGAAGGAAGATTCAACCAACCACTCTGTCACACGAAAAGTAAAAAAAAATATATGCAATTTTATTGCAACAAAATCAATTAGAATTTCAAAAATGTATAATCAACATACACTGCATCTCCTGTTGGTTTTAAAAGACATTTAACAGGCAAAAACAGAGAGAAAACGCAAGGGGGGAAAAAAGAAATTCAAGAAAGTTTACAAGCTAGACATAACAATAAATCAAGCTAAATGGTCAACCAAACGTTTTCAATAGTTGCCCGGAAGTTTGCTAAAATCTCATCGGACCATTCAATACCATAACACTCCATTCCCATTCAGCCCGATATGTTTAATTCCTCATGCACTACTTACACACGCCAATCAAGGGACATTCTTCAGGGGCGCTGTTTAGCAATGTATTATGACAAAGAAAGAAGACTCCAATGATCTTCAATTTCAAAGCCTAATCGAATAAATCGAAGAGTAGGTCTTCACAATCAATAGCGGCAGTCGGCTTAATCCTGCTGCAGTATTTCGTATTACTTGGTCAAGTGGAGAGATAAGAGTTCGTACCAGCACAGTCTCTATGAGGAGCGGCCTTACAGATAGAAACAGCTGTGAAGGCTTCCAGTCCACATCAAGAAGGGCACATAATGCACCGAGAAGGCGACTATAAATCCGGCTGGTTCTGTCCCTGACACTATGCCTGCCGCGGTGCTGTCTTGAAGTCAGATGGTGCTGGGATGTCAATGCACCGACAGGGTCGCAGCTGGAATTGGAGTTAAGTCTGTTCCCGTGGTCATAAGAAGCCAACGTCTACTGGTGAAGAGGAAGGTACACGATGCCAATGCCATGTGTTCAGCTCTCCCTTACAGTGGGAGTGTGTCCATCTCTGACGCCGTGTTAGTATGAACACCATGAGTTCATTCTGTGCCTTAAAAAACACTGTGACACCTTAGTCCGTAAATCACTGTTGCTGGCCAAGGCTGCACCGCTACCTCTATTTGCACGTCACCAGTTCAGGGATTCCAATTCTCACCTGGAGTCATGCCAGTGAATGTAAGCCCACAATGCCAGAGATCAAAGCAACAGATGTTGGTTCTGATGTTTCTGCTAGCTAGTGGCTAGGTTGTATTTGTCTCTTTGCTAAACTGGAACTCAGGTCAGAGGACACACAAAGAGTCTTTAATGCATGTGAAACTAACACTAAACATGCAAAAAGAAGTGTACGAGAAATAACCACAGCAGAGGTTAAAAACTCACCAGTCTGAGATGGGTTGTCAAAGCAAAGGACTGCTGAGGGGTGCAGAGCGGATGCCACAGTGGTTGGTGTTGGAGCTGCATGGGTGTATGGTGGGTAAGGTGGGGGGGGGGTGGCACAGGCTCTGAGCAAGGAAAGGCAATGTGAGTTTGCAGTGCCCATTCTTGATACCCGGACATAGGGCGGGCACCTACCTTTTCTCCTGTGACATAATAAGCTATTACATCGATCCATATAGTTGGCTCCTGTGGCACAACATTATATAATACTCATAGGAGCATATGGTGCTAGATAGTGCTCGATGCTTGACTAAACTAAGGTTGAGATTTCCTTTTTCCCAAATAATTTCACCTGGTTGATTACTTAATTACGAGCATTGATGCTGTGGAATCAGCCAGAGTTCCAGATAGATGTCCAATGAAGAGAAGAGTTAGCATGTGGTTACCCTCATCACCAGTGGGGAGGAAAAAAAGGAGGGAGCCCCTCTAATGCCAGCATCTAGAGAAAGAAAGATCAAGGATACTGAGACCCCAACAGTGATGGATAGTGGTCTGACTGGTGCATTAGGTGATGCTGGAGATTCTGTCCATGGCAGGGATGTTAGTAAGGTTTAGCAACTGGTAAGCAAAGTGGTGTCTGATGACAAGCAACGCTCTGGATGGTGAAATTTATATATTGAGTTGGCCAGCGCTAACTTTCATAATAGCGGACATGCCCGCATTATTATTACAGGAACAGAGTGATCACACATTAATAAGAGACTTTGAAAATCTCCTGGTTAAAGTGACAAAACATACTACTACTGAAAAAACGCAGCTAAAGAAAATCCCATACCAGGCAAAGTGATTGCAAACGTGCTAAGAAAATATTTCTGTCTATTAAAAGGTGAGTCGCCCACTCAAATTGAAATATATACTGCCAGAAGGCTAAACAAGAGCGAGATTGCAGAAGCGAAAAGTGTTCAAAGAGATCAGGCCTTGGAGAATTTCATAGCAGCAGCTGAGCAAAAGGATTTGTGAGAATGATGGTCACTAGTCAAAAGGCTGAAGAGGAAAAGATGCCACTAGGGGCGTGAATACAAACAACATGGAGACTTTGTGGCTAAACCACTTTTCTGGCTGTATAAACCTACAGGCAGTAATATTATTCCTGCCAATTATTTTTCGAATGACCCATCTGCTGAGGTGATTCCCTGAGTTATGTTATGTTGATTTAGACTGTTCACCGCGGCCATTTGCTCGGTCACCAGTAGTTTACGTGGCTCTGTAAGAAAAGTGGCTACAGTTGGTTAGTGAAGGAGAGAGGATACGGATAGCATTTGTGTTAATCTGTTGATGCATACAGAACCAGGAGGAAGTGTCATCTGTGTGTGTGAGCTTTCTCGATGTGCTTTGTGCACTGTTGTGTCCGTAAGGGTGGCGTGCATTGTCTGAGTTGTTTGTTTTTTGCAGGTATTGGCTTTGTAGTATGATTAGAGAGGGGTGTGTGGTTTGCAAAGTTTTTTTTGGTGGATTGTTTCACTAGCACTCTGGGTGGGTGTACTATGTGAGAGGTGTAAGGGTGTGGAGAAGGGGGATGCTTAGTTGGTTTCGGGTGATCTGTGGGTGTTGAGTAGTTTTATTGTCCGTTCTTCATTCTGTATTGTCCCGTCTTTGCTTGGGTCCTGGTTTATGGTTTGCAAAGTGGCACGCCTAAACTACATCTAAACAAATCTGTACAATTCTAGTGTGGCTAAATTCAAAAGCAGCGGGTGCCAAATCAGTACAGTTCTAGTGTGATTAAGTTCAAAAGCAGCAATGCTAACTCAATACAGTTCGAGTGTGGCTAAATTCAAAAGCAGTGTTAACTAAATCAGTACAATTCTAGTGTCGATAATTTCAAAAGAAGTCGACGCCAAATCAGTATAGTTCTGCAGCATTCACGAACTCATTATTATTTTAGTGTGGTTAAATTCAAAGCAGCGGGAAACCAAGTTAGTACAGATTCTAGTGTGACAAGATTCAAAAGCACTAGTAACTAAATATGAACCATTCTGGTGTGGCTAAATTCAAAGCGCACGTAACTAACTTAGTACAATTCTAGTGTGGATACGTTCAAAAGTAGCGAATGCTAAATCAGTACCGTTATAGTGTGGCTAAATTCAAAAGCAGCATTGACCAAATCAGTGCAATTTTGATGTGGCTAAATTCAAAAGCAGTGGGGTGCTGTTCTAGTGCTGTTCAATTCCAAGCAGCGGATGCCAAATCAGTACAGTTCTACAGTGGCTAAATTCAAAAGCAGTAGGTTACAATTCTAGTGTGGCTAACTTCAAAAGCAGTGTTCACTAAATCAGTACAGTTCTAGTGTGGCTAAATTCCAAAGCAGCATTAACTAACTCAGTACAATTCCAGTGTGGATAAATTCAAAGTAGCTGGAAACCTAGTTGGCACAGATTCTAGTGTGGCAAGATTCAAAAGTGGCGTTAACTAAATATGTGTGAAGAAAGACCTAGGCAATTTTGCCTGCGGTGTGGGCCGCACACCCTTATATCCCGTTGGGATACTTCAAATATTTTAACTTCTCAATAATCCAATTTAACAAATGTTTGATGCTTAAGTTCTGTGATTTATTCTGAAACTTTCAAAAGACAATGTGCTGTTGCTTTTTTATAAGCAAACATCATAAGGTGGCCAATGCATTTCGGACTATGCAGTCCTTCATCAGGGCCTTTCAAAAAAAGACGTCCACACGCGCAATTGCTTGCGTTTCAATATGCAGTGTAACCGCTTTTGATCAGGTACACACGTAGACCTTCTATGTAGTGTCAATGCCGTGTCAAAGCCGTATATCACAGAATTTAAGAATCAAACATTTGTTAAATTGGATTATTGAGAAGGATATAAGGGTGTGCGGCCCACACCACAGGCAAAATTGCCTAGGTCTTTCTTCACATAGTTCATTTCCTTCGTGCTGACACACGGTAGCACGGGTCAGTGGGCTGCAACCCAAAAGTAGCACTATCTACTGGTAAATTCATGCGCAAAACAAAATAACCATCAGTGCCCGCTCAAACTCTCAGTTCTCTCTCTGTTAACTATATCTGTACCATTGTAATGTGGATAAATTCAAAGCACTGGTAACTAACTTAGTACAAGTCTAGTGTTGCTAAGCTCAAAAGGAGCGGATGCCAAATCAGTGCACTTCTAGTGTGGCTAAATTCTAAAGCTGTGCTAAGTAAATCAGTACAATTATGGTGGGGCTAAATTCAAATGATAATGATATATACACGCTAGTGCACCTGATTATTTGTGCTAAACAATCTTTTTAGAGTTTGGCCTTGGATGTGCTTTAAAATATGAAAAGAAATGACATTGCCCTCCACACTGGCGTCATTTTAGGGGGAGCAAGGGTGTTTGTCACCCCCAACATTTGTGACACACCATGTTGTCCCACTTATTTGACAGGGGCCCCTTTCATTTAGATGGCATGTCCCCACCAATATTTTCGGCAAACTTACTCCATTTCCCTTGCACGTGTTTGGAACAAGAGCAGCGCAATGTGTTATGCATGACACTGTCAATCATTACCCTATCATGCACTTTTTACAGTGGAACAGGAGTAGCATGCCATTAACCACTGCTTTTCCACTTGAATTATTTCCTGCAAACGGGTATAGAAATGTGTTTGTGTTTTTTTGTAGCATTTCACAGTGAAAGGCTGACACTGCGAAATGTGCTCCCTGCACCCATATGGGTGCTGGGTGCTGTCATACATGCTAATGTATGCAAGGGGGCTGGCCAATGCATCATATGCGCTGTTTAACAGCCCCATTTAAATGCATATTTCATCTTTGTGAATAATGTGATCCGTGCATTTCTCCGTCCACTGGAATAAGAAGGTGCATCCCTTGCACTTATATTTATTTGTGCTAGTATTTGAGAAGTTGCCCTTCACAGTCTCTATTTTTTTAGAACATTACATATATGATACACATAAAATACTTTAATCTCACATGCACATCAGGCCCAGTTCCAGGAATATTCATCTGGGTGGGCCAGTTTTGTGATTAGGGGGCCCAAATCCCATTGGGTGTGGGTCTAGGAATACCCCAAAGAAGGTGCTGGCGTTGATCCAGATTTCCCAGATCCGTGATCCAGCAGAAAATGCCTTCTGAGATCTGGAAAAATATATTTGCACCCTCTACAAAAAACAGTACAGAGCACAAGGAGAAGTATAGAAAATAGTGTTGCAACATCAATCTACCTATCTTCTCTTCCCATCTGCTCGCCCCTTCCTATTATATCCTATCCTCCTTCACCTTTCACCCCCAGTCACCTTCCTTCAGCTCCCCTAATCACCATTCCCATTCACCTCCACTCCCATCTACCCCGATATTCCCCCAGTATGTCTTTCTTAGCCTAGCTGGGGAAAATCGTGGGTGATGCATCCTCCACCTCATATGAGAGGGCTGAGCATTCAGGCCCCAAGTCTTTGTACCATCTCAGATGGTGTTCGCCCAACAATGCCTTCCTGAACACTGTGGCTACTCCCAGCAGACTCCAGAAGAGGTGCTTGTTGTCCCTCCATCTTATGTGAAAGATAGATCCCCCCCTCTCGCACACTGAAGCAAGGAAAAGGAGATTTTGTTTCTTAGAAAATTATGTTGCATTTTTGCAGCAGATTTTAATTGAGTTGAGAGTGTGTGTGAGGGAGTGCTAGCATGTAGGAGAGAGTGCAAGGGCTGGGAGAGTTGCAGCAGGAGGCAGACTATGCAGGTTGAGGGGGTTTCATCCTCCTGGTATCTCTACTGTTGGGTTGTCTGGTACATACTGGTTATAATATGCAATTGTCCATGATGCCGTTTTGTTTGATGTGTTTACTTTGATTTGCCATTGAATAGCACAATTGTGTGTAATTACTGCAGTCTGATATCTTCAATGAAAGATGTGTATGTGTGTGTTTTTGGTGGGTCCTAATGCCTGTGCTGCCCATCTATCAAACCATGAGTAGGGCTTTTTGGAATAGCTTATAATTCAAACGGAATCACTTCTAGGGGCACGTAATTTCTGCAGTTATGTCATAGTGAAATTAAAAGATGTGTCCATGATCACACAGTTTGGTTGACTGGTAAAGCCAGAATCGGATCCTAGCCTGAAATTTAGATACTTGATCATGCATCTTCCAAGCTCAAGTTGGTACAAATATGTGTTGAAGTTTTGTTTTGAGTACATAAAATAATACTCCCATATTATACAGATTACTTTAAAAGGGCACCAGTCACATGATAAATCAACCTGACAATGTATTCATCATTGTCGAAACGTGTTGATGAAAAGAGTAAGAGGGCCCTTTGTTTTGAATCCTAAATTACAAAGGGAGGGACCACTCCTGTTTGCACTTTTTGCAAAATGGGCAATTCATTAATTGCAATTGTTTTGACCAAGTACTAGAAAAGTAAATTGTAAAACACAGGTGAAAATCGCCTTTGCCCTTTTTATTTCCACTACGTGTCTGGGAAAGTTTAAATCAATTCCACAATTAACGACTGTGGGAGCCATCCACAATGGATTCCTGTGGAATCTGCCTTCTTTTACCAGGTGTAAATGTCAGGCGGATCCCATAGGAATCCATTGGTTTTCTGCCGACATAAAAATACATGCTGGTGGAAAACCAATTGGATTTGACAGGGGTACCTCTGCTCTCCAACTTAACCTGCCAAATCATACAAAATCCTGCAGGTCATAAAAAGAGGAGATACATGCATTTATCACCACTTCTTCCACACTCTTCACTTGGAAAATGACCCCTATGATGGTAGCTTTATTTTCATCATCCTGAATGGAAGCCTATAGGCCCCAGCATAGACATTAATGAGAATTTACAAAAATTCTCATACAGACACAAAGTGAAATGAAATGCATGAAAAGGTCATTGCTTCATACAGCTTGTTATGTATTCCCTTAATTCTAATCACCCAACAATAAAACTTAAATAGTTTGTAAAAACCCTATTTAATTTAAAGAAAAGGGTGCCACGGCATTGTTACCTATGATCATATCTAATCACTTTCTGTTAATCACTTCCTGTTGTAAATAAGTTGCCTCTGAGACATGGTAAAAAGATACAACCTCAGGGGGAGGGCCTGTGCAGCCCTGGCTGTTTGTATTTGGGGGAGAGAGGCAGAGCAGGGGAGCATGAGCATTTGCAACATACTTTCCAAACAAGAGCCACACTGCACATGATGTATTTTGTTTGAATGCAAACTCTGTTAAGTTACTCGAACATAATGAGCTTATCAAGTCAGCACTTAGTTTGAATCATGAAACATTCTGGCAGAGTAGCTTTGGCTTCCACACAGACAAAGATACATTGTATTTAGGTTACAGCCCCACTGTTAAGTATGCATGAGAAGATTTGAAACTGGTCATGCTTGCCATCCTAGCCTTATCACTTTCAGGTAGGGCCTTGTTGGACAAACTCAGTGAGGTGCAGCTTGATTCCCTAGGAATAGCAAGCAAGGCACCCACATGAGGGCATATACGCATTCACTTCAGGAGACAAACTGAAGCCATCATGCATTGACAAAACCAGCAGCTTGCGCTTTTGCTTAGGCATGAATAGGCATTTGCCAGGCAGTGCCATAAGGGTACCAACTGGCCATAAGGTGGAAACAGTTGGAAGACATTGCAAGTACCTGGGCATAGGATGGCATTGCCTAGCAAATGTTTAATACCAAAACTGTTGGATTTGCTTATACAATCTACTGGCTGAAGACACTCATTAAGAGAATTTTATAATGCCAGGATATGATTTACAATGGCAATTAAGTAATTAAACACTAAAAGTATGCTTAGATATAACACTGGCAGGCCCTATACAGCAACACATTTGGTGTTTCGTTTTGATAGAGCTTTCTGAAAAAGTTCCAGAAAGGTTGCGTTTTGGTGGTGAGGGGCAGGTAGTTGGTGGTAATGCCATAGACTTTGGCATAGCCATGGCTAGTCATTGGGTCGGTACATGGCCAAACACACCCATAGGATGTGTGTTTCTTCTCACATTTCATCTCCATCCTATCTATGTACCACTGCATGAGTTCTGGCTTGCACCTGAAGAGGGAAAATCGAGATCAAACCCATGCCCCCTCACCCCAGGCGCATATACAGAAGAACAGCAGGAAGAACAAGGAGCGCACTTATCAGTTGAACCAGGCCCCAGCGCACCCATGGGTGACAAATATGCTGAAACACTCCCACTTCACCAACAGTGCAACTTCCATGCTACATTAGAATCAATGCTGCAATATCAGAATCTACAAACACAAAAATCCCTGTTTAAAGGCTTGCAAATGCCTATATGAATTAACATGGTCTAATTGCACAGTGTAAAGCCATGTTTCAGGAAAATTACAGCCAAGTTCATTTCTCTCACTGAACACTGGCTGCAGAAGCCTTCAGCAATGCTCCTCGCAAAACCCACGAGCAGCCAAGGTCGCGCATTCAAGATAAGATTGCTTTCTGCAGACACACATTTTTAATTCTCCACAAATGCGAGTAAGCCACGGCAACCCAGTGTGTTTTTTTCTTTTCTTTCTGGGAAAGAAAGACATTTCGCAAAGACTCGCACAACATTTGAAACATAATTGTAACAAGAATGGCTCAGCCCAGCCAATGAGCGCTCAGAGCTCAGGTGCAAAATGCCTGCTTCAGCTAAAAAGTTATGGGAACAAAGTCATAATGCAACAAGTTAGAATTAGGTAATGGGGGGCTGGCACAGCTAAACCAACCCACTGACGCAAAAGGCTAACATCCAATTGTCAGGCTCTCTATAAGGGCTACATAGGTAACCTATCACTTGGCAGCCAATAGCAGGAGGAGATAGGTTCCTGGGAGCTGATCCAATTCTGTGAGGTCAGCCTGCAGTGTGATTACAAAGCTGGCTTGCAAGCCAGCCCCGGGGGAGACGGCGCCAAAACTCTCGATGTGCACGATGCTCTGCATGTTTATTTTCTTTTTTGCTGCCCAGGAATAAACGCAGTTTGGAACATGTGGCTGCCTGCTGGGGTCTCTGTTGCATTTCTGGGGGCCATATGGGAGGTGTTGGGGTCTCCCATAGATGGTGAGGGTATGGCTGCTGGCCCCCCACTGCCCTGGTGGGGGTCCAGCTTCTCCCCAACAAGTTGGTGCCCTCGGTGAGGCTCATTGCTCATTGTAACATGGGTGAATGAGCACTGCCTGCGCAAGCCCTGCTTTGAACTGCACTCCCTGCCGCCGACTCAAGGAAGCTGTGGGACCCTCGCCTGCACCTGAAGACCACCGGAAAACGCGTAATCGGCTAAAGGCATCAGGGGCCACTTGGAAATACCCCGCTTGAGGGCAGGTGAGAGCCCTGTAGGAGAAGGGGTCCGTTGAAGCGCCTTGAGGGGGTGTCCAGCAGCAGAGCAAGTGCCAGTGCAGCATAGGAAATATAAGTCAACCAGCAACATGGGCTTTGAGGGGGGGGGGGAATGTTTAAAGTATTATGATGCATTGTTGATCAGTATGTTGCAGAAATGTTAAGTTCTTTTGTTTGGGTAGAAACTGGGGGAGGCATTGTAAATTGGGTGGTGGGTGATTGTACATTGTCGCAAAATTCGGCGCATTGGTGGTGATCGGTACGTGACTTGTTGGGACTGGAGCGGTGGTAGTTGTCCCTTCTTGTGTTTATGAGGATATTGGGTGGGGTAGTGACTCCCCACATATAGAAAGGAGTGCCGCGCTGGTGGTTCGGATGGCGATTTCATGTACGGGGGTGTGGATTTCCTATGAATTGACGTTGTAGATCAATGAGTAGATGAGGTTCCCTGCTAATTGAGCATTTTAGTTCAGTGAGTGGATGATGTTTCCCTGCAGGAGGTAGCTAGATTGTTCCTGAGTACGCAAGATAATTGACTGGTTAAGCTCCCCTGGTGAGGGGCGTGTCACACGTGAGGCGACGCAGTGTGCGCAGTCCAATTATAAGAGTTTTTATTGTGGTTTACCTTGTTCCAGTTGAGACAGAAAGACAGCTGTGGGGATTGTGGGGTTTTATTTTGGGATTTTTGTGGGGTTGGGAGAAATGGGTTATTGTTCTGTGTATGCACATTTGTCTGTTGATTTGCACTGTGTTTTTAGTTTGGTGACGTCACCTTCAGATTGATGCATAGGACACAGAGTTTTGATGGTGAGGAGATAGTGGTGTGGTTTTGGATTTGGAGAATAGGTGACCCAGAGGCGGTGTGTGGAAGACACATGCGCAAGATTGTGGGGGTGTGCCGGAGAAGGCAATGGTTTGGTGAAGATGGGCTGCACGTGGAGTGCACTGGCTAAGGTGCGGAGCCAAGAAGGCTCACAGAAGTTGAAAAATGTTCAATTATCTTCTAACTTTTGCTCCCTGAACAGCGGACTATCGAAATTTTCAAATTGAATAGAGGTAAAATGTATCACACAATACAGAAATGACTCCCCTTCACCGGATGTGTAGCACACAGCTTCCATGCCGAAATAAGTCAGTAAAACATAGTGTGCAAAGATTCAAAAGTACTGAAGGTAAATAAATGAGACTATGGCTGCCCATAGGCAGCTTCTCCAGAAGCGTGCAGCAATCGCTAATGACACACATGCATAGCACTTACACAGGAAAGAAGCTGGGGAAAAAGCACCTGGCTACAGCTGAACGGTGTGCACGAAGGGAAGGGAAGTGGCGAGGCGTCAGCAGACGCTGAACCAGCACGAGCAGAGGGAAGAGGGGACTCACCTTTCTGCACCTCCGGGAGTGTAATATTTGATGACACAGATGGTAAGAAAGGAATGAATTGCATGAGAGAAATGAAAACAGCAGAAGGACATTTAAACACCACACACACACACACAATCACAATACACTAAAGAGAACAAACAGGAAGGTGCAGAACAACCCACTAGCAGCACAGGAGCGAGCAAGGGAGGGCTGCAGTGCATGGAAGCAGATTTGAAGGCACAGGTACAGAGGAATTAAATTTAAAGGGAAGATAACGGGGGAGGTGCAAGGAGTAACAATAGCAACAGAGAGGGGGAACTGGAAAGGGAAGAAAGGGATTGGAGGAGGAGAGAAGGACTGAACGAGACAGCACAGCCAAACATGATAGAGGATCAGTAAGGGGTGGTGCAGCATGCATGGGGTTATGGAAGGGAGGAAGGAAGGATAGCGGTCTAGACATTGACTGTGTGCATTGTAGATCGTGGCAAGAGAACAGCGGAGGCAGAGAAAGACAGATGAGGACAAGCAGGCACAAAATAAATTGTTAAAGTATGCAATGGGAGGGGCAGTTAAAAACAGCCTCAACACACACGCACAAGCATCACAATAGCAGTGTCAACAACCACCACAATATGCACCACCCATGTGGGGAGGATACATGGGGCAGGACGGGATCATTTCAGCAGACACCACAAGCACCAACGCAGGCACTGTCACCACTACATGTACAGACACAACAAATGACAGCACCACTACACCAGGACTGACAAGAATAACAACCCAGGGGCACTCCACAGCAGTAAGCACCCATACAGAACACTGACACAATAGCAAAAGTACCGGTTACATGACTGGGAGGGGTCTTCCTGATGGGGAACAAACCTTTCAAAGGACATAAATTGACATTATACGCCTAATAGGACAGCCCAAGACAAACTTGATTTGACTTACTCTGCCACACACACTCATGCTCCAGCTCCCCGACAGAGCGGGCGAGACGCACGCCGACACACACACTCACGCACACTCAATAATGCAGAGCACAATTGCATAGGGGTGGTGATAGGTATCAAAACATTTTCTTTTCTGGGTGACAGTGGGGCGACTAGGCCATGCATTAGGGAAGAGACATTTGTGACATCATGAGCGATGTGGATATGACCACCTTATTAACAGAGAAATCCATAACTTGTTAAACACCAGGCATACACATGTTGAAAGTAAGGAAGATTCTTTAAGCATAATGGGGTGCACGGTACAGAGGGGGGTGCATAATGATAGGGCATCACAAGAGAATACATTTAGCTACATTTTGAGCACACATCTTTCAGTGAGGAGACTGGGCTCATGAATACACGAATATCACAGAACAATTAAATGAGACACACAAGGTGGAGGAAGGTGCACTTGACGGGGGGGGTACATTTCATTGATAGTTCACCACGGGAGGAGAGAAATAGAGGTAAAGGGTGGATGATCAATGTTCCCAACAGACTCAATTTGGCCACTAAATAACACAGTGCAAGTAGTAATGCCACTAGCGCTTTTGAACACAGCACTGTCACAAATGCATTAGCCAACACACATAGGGAAAGAGGTCATTGCTGCACGAACTGGAGAATGATGGTTGTATTAAAATTTGAGAGCAGATAATGGGGGAATAAATATATTGATGAAATGTAACAGTAATTACAGTAGTGGAGTAATAAAATACTAGACTAAATGAGTAATTAACAGAGTAGGTAGGGTTTAAAAAGTGGACATGGGATGGGATAGAGAGAATGGGAATAAATTGTGAGGGTTGGGTTTGAAAGAAAAGAGGAAATAAATAAATAAATAAATAAATAAATAAATACAAAGAGGGGGGAGGGACAGGTAGCAAATAATTGGTAGCGAATTTCATTAGTACCAGCTTAAAGTGCCTGCAGTTCACTGTGAGACACGCCCTGAGAAGTTGAGAGAAGAGCCATAGAAAAAAAGATTTAAAAACCCTGCGATTATCTTAACTAAGTAGCATGGTCCACTTAATTTAGAAACACAGCCACCCTATATGACAAATTTACCACCCTGATGTTTCCCTGTTTAGCTTGTCAGTGCCTGATGCCCCACAGGACAAAGGCACGCACTATAAATAGCTTACAACAAAAGCAGAGTAAATATAAAGATCCAAAGGCCCATTTGTACACTAGCACCTAAATTGCGTATATATGATCCAAGTGTGTAATGAGTATCTTCACATAAATTAAGTGCCTACCCATTTTCTGGGTACATTTCGAATAGCGCAACAAGTTACGGTCAGACCGTCATTGAACACCACCAGGTGGTGACAGGATGGTGCATAAATGTACTATTGGCTCCTCCCACTAGGACACTGAACAGTGCAAGAGTAGTGCAGAGAGGATATCAAGAAATTGAAGAATTTGTAAATGCTCAGGTCTCAAGCGCTTCCATTTAATTTCTCGCCAGATATAAAGGGCCCAGGGCAGGCCTGAAGACAACGGACAACCAACACCCAATGGCTATGGACTACAGTGGGACATTTTCCCCTCCTGACAGACTTTGTTAGATGTGTGAGGCGTCAAGCCCTACAAAGCGGTGGCCACCCTGGCAACGAGGGAGCAACGATCAACAGGGCCAACGCAAGAGATTTTCATGAACTGCAAAATAGCACGAACACTCCCGAGTTAGGGAAACATGGCCATCCTATGGTCCAACGCACACTAGCAACTAGAATAGGGACCGACACACGCATGTCCAAAGTTTAATTGAGTTTCATATTACATTTTGTGCACCTACAGCTGCAACACTGTTTTGTTCCTTCTCTTTTCCCCGCACATGCAGGTTGTTGCGTATGTATGCTGTTGGAAATGTGTAGGAAATTTCCTCAATGTTATCTTCCATTAGTAACACTGAGGACTACTAATTAAACCATCGTGAAGCATTCCCCACTCAATTGCCCACCCTATCAGGAACCTCAGACCCCTTAGAGCACGTTACCCTGAAGTATATTTCCTTGCTTCCATTGAATAAACAGCCCAAGATTTTCCCTACCCATATTCAGAAATGTTGAAAACACGAAATGTCCAGGGGGAGGTTTCATTTTTGCCCTTAGTTATTGTTTAGTACGCGGAGCTTGAGATTACTAACAAGTACTAATGTATTAACGCCTTTCTTGCGATTTTCAGGCGGGCAACTTTATCATCTCATCAGCTGCAAGGACCCAGCAGCGTAAGTGGTTATGGGCACGCAAATAAGGACTTTTACCTTCACGATGGGACTATTAATGATGAACGAAATAATGGGGGTGGTCATTTGAAAATTATATGTAATAGTGAGCATTACCGCTGTATCCCCTGCTAACATTCCCTAACCTAAGCAGGAAGAGTTACGGCGTCAGTGGGTGAGGAAAAGCTGCTGCTAAAGTAAAGAGAGGTAAGGGCAGACACAAAGGGAGTAAAACATACACATAACACACATAGCAGAAGTGACCAACAGCATGCACACATGTACAAAATTGGTAGGGACACCACTGGAGAGAGCTGTCCTGACTGCTCTTTAACATATGCCGTAAGAGAATTGATTACAACAGAAATTACTACAGCAGAGCATGACGCCCGTGTATCCCAAGGTGTGGAGAAGATTGCAAGGGAAGACAGCAACATTGAGATTGGTAAAAAATAAAGGGGGGTAATCCCCTATGGAAGATGATTACATAAAGCAGCTAATTGGAGAACAACTGTATGTGGAAAGTGACCAGAGAGAGAAGAAACAACGAGCAAATGCACAAGTGAGCAAGCTGCAAGAGAAAAAAAATAAAAGAAAAAATAAATAAATAAATAATAAAAGAAGAAAGAAAAACAAAAAGAGAGAAGAAAAAATAAAATAAGAGACAAAAATATGATAAGTGCCTAACGGAGTGAGACAAAAGAGCGAAGATAGTCACTTGGGTGGAGACTGAAGAAGGACGTATACTGTTAAGGTACCAGCCTTATGTTACCAGCACAACAGTGACAAGAAGTGGACAATCATGCTGGATGCAAGAAGGTTGAGAGAAGTTGCGAGAGGAGAGCAAGAACATCACTGCTTTTGGACTACTATTGAGCACATGCATCTAAAGATCAAGTGAAACTACCACTGAATTGGGGAGGAGACTGTTCATTGGTGCGCATCAGCATGCCCTTGTTGGTGATGACCAAGGAAGATGTGAAGAATGACACATTCACCAAGATGGAAAACAACGGAAGAAGAGAAACAGACAGAGGAGTAAAAAGAGGGGGGAATTACTTCTCGAGCGAGACAGAAGAATGATTGGGTGAAGTATCAGCATACTAAAGAATGATCAGCAAAAAATGCATCTGAAAAGAGAAAGCAAAGAACTAGCTAGTGCTTGCATGGTAATGGATGACATCATGACTGCCTGGTTGATTGAAGGTGATAACGGAAGGACTAGTACCGAGCACAGCATCATTGTGCAAGATAGAGATACATTGCAAGATGTAAGAGAACAACAGAAGAAGACATCGGAATGCAAATAAGAGACATGGTGAAAGGAAGAGCCGGACTAAGGGAGAAGATAGCGGTGTGCGACATGGATCCAGCAGTAATAAAGGTGGCCACTCCCTGTGATCAGAGGAGGTACGAAGGGAAGTGAGTGTGGTGGAACACAGAAGGAGAACACTCCTATATGTACTGTTCATCAACAACAATGCAAAAAATGATGGACACTTCAAGGAATTGACAAAGATATGCAGACCGGAAGGAGGTGAATGTTGCTTGGTGGTGTGGTCGACAAAGTCGACCAGAGGGGGGACTGAAGAGGGAAAATCGAGATCAAACCCATGCCCCCTCACCCTAGGCGCATATACAGAAGAACAGCAGGAAGAACAAGGAGCGCACTTATCATTTGAACTAGGCCCTAGCGCACCCATGGGTGACAAATATGCTGCAACACACCCACTTCACCAACAGTGCAACTTCCATGCTACATTAGAATCAATGCTGCAATATCAGAATCTACAAACACAAAAATCCCTGTTTAAAGGCTTGCAAATGCCTATATGAATTAACATGGTCTAATTGCACAGTGTAAAGCCATGTTTCAGGAAAATTACAGCCAAGTTCATTTCTCTCACTGAACACTAGCTGCAGAAGCCTTCAGCAATGCTCCTCGCAAAACCCACGAGCAGCCAAGGTCGCGCATTCAAGATAAGATTGCTTTCTGCAGACAAACATTTTTAATTCTCCACAAATGCGAGTAAGCCACGGCAACCCAGTGTGTTTTTTTCTTTTCTTTCTGGGAAAGAAAGACATTTTCGCAAAGACTCGCACAACATTTGAAACATAATTGTAACAAGAATGGCTCAGCCCAGCCAATGAGCGCTCAGAGCTCAGGTGCGAAATGCTTGCTTCAGCTAAAACGTTATGGGAACAAAGTCATAATGCAACAAGTTAGAATTGGGTAATGGGGGCTGGCACAGCTAAACCAACCCACTGACGCAAAAGGCTAACATCCAATTGTCAGGCTCTCTATAAGGGCTACATAGGTAACCTATCACTTAGCAGCCAATAGCAGGAGGAGATAGGTTTCTGGGAGCTGATCCATATCTGTGAGGTCAGCCTGCAGTGTGATTACAAAGCTGGCTTGCAAGCCAGCCCCGGGGGAGACGGCGCCAGAACTCTCGATGTGCACGATGCTCTGCGTGTTTATTTTTTTTTTTGCTGCCCAGGAATAAACGCAGTTTGGAACATGTGGCTGCCTGCTGGGGTCTCTGTTGCATTTCTGGGGGCCATATGGGAGGTGTTGGGGTCTCCCATAGATGGTGAGGTTATGGCTGCTGGACCCCCACTGCCCTGGTGGGGGTCCAGCTTCTCCCCAACACACCTAATAGGAAAAAGTCTCTGAATCAATTATAACCACCAGCATTGTTTTGGCCAGCCTTCTATACCATTGTTAACAAATCAGCCTTGGCACTGTCACTAATGTGAGAAGCCCTCCCCAAACTGCTAGACCACAAGGCCTAAGTATGCATGGGGTTGTTTGTGTTGCAGTGCTGGGTGGTCATGACCTAGCAACTGCAATTGAACTGCACCATTTGGTGGCAGCACCAAGAGTCATTTGCTAATGGCTTGTCCCCTCCTGTAATGGTACAGACATACTATATAATGTATAATGTAGGCATGGAATGTTGTGCATAGCCACGGTAGTGGTAATGATTAATTCAAAGACTTGCATCCATCATTTTAATATTTTTACTACACTCGCCTCTACTGAATTACATTTTTGTTACTATCAACCTTATCTTTTCTCTCATCCTCAAGTAGTTAATGCAGCAGAAGAGATACTTTGAATGTAATTTGTAAGGTCCCCCAGTAAGATGATGCGCCTTCTTCAGAAATATGTGTTCAAGCAACACCACCTGTCGTTTATTGTTTGATATAGTTAAAGATTTTATTAAGCATGATGTGAAAAACAGCTATATTCCCACAAAAGATAAACATACTTTAAATTACAGAAAGCAAAACTGATTTTAGGTTTGAGAAAATAGTTGTTGGCAGCCAGCTTGAATACGTGTGTAACCTCACTTATAGGTGTGAATGGCCCTCCATCTCCCTGGTCATTTCATGGCTGTGGGGCATACATTATTGTCTAGGGCAAACAAACAAATCCTGGCTGACTTCCTGCAGTTCCGCCTCTCAGAATGATATCGCTGAGGTTGCTGCTGCATGTTTAGAGTGAAATCTATCCCCGCACCCATATTCCCTCGGGTCTCACTGGCATGGCCTCCTTTCTGGGGGGGAGAGGGTGGCCTTAGGGGGGCCTGGCACCCCTGATCCCCCTGCTGGAGCCAGGCCTGATTCACAATAGGATGGAGAGCCGGGTGGATGGAACAAAATGCGTTTAGCAATAGATCTCTACGGAAGAGGTCTGAGTATTGTGTTTAGAAATAAATAACTAATCATTTATGCATGTTTAGATTACATGTGCTCAGGTAGGATTTATTGTGTTACTACATTTGTATAGGTGATATATTTTAGAGAAGGGGTATTTACATTATAGTATGTGATTTGTAATCATACGTAGAATGACAAGTGGTGATGCAACTGGGAATGATGGTTGACGTGGATAGCTGGATCACATCTGGAAGCTGTGTAGGTTTTTTACAGGGTGGGTAAAAAGAAATCTCTATTTCGGTTATCTAAGCGATTGCCTAAATAGTGAGTACAATAATGGGGAAACTCATTCACTGGAATACTCAGTAGAAACGCACATTCCCTTGTGAATTGATTCAAGAATGATGCCTTCAATAATATACTGCCGAGTGGGTAATGTTTTCCTTATTTTGTTTTTCAGTTAATTTTCCAAGCACTGCCTAATGAATTTAGTCAAGTTTACCTTAGTCTTACACTGAGCTGGGATGGTTTGGTGGGAGCTTCAGTGGGAGTTTAGCTAGGATAGTTTGGTGGGAGTGTGCCTCAATAGTCTGACTTTTATTTCTATGTCAACTGGATACTCACAGATTTCTATGTCAGCCTTTATTTTAATTATTTGACTGAAGGCTACTGTTGGAATGAGGCTTTGCTTGCCCTTTCATTTCTATATCTCTAGCATTGTATAGTAGTAGCAAAGGAGACACGCTATATGACATTCTTATACAACCCATACAAACAAATGAACGTACAGTACCTGTAATGCAGCTTGATAATTCTTAAACTCCTTCACTAAAACGATTATATAATGGTGTCCAGGGATGAAACCTGGTAGCACGGCCAAGCCATGTAGTTCATCTCTGGAATAACAAGCCTCCAAAGCTTCGTAACTGATGGAATAACTATACGGTGCCAATTTAATCAGTAGGGCTCTAAGAGATTTCCAGGACTAAAGCAGAGACCGGCATCAATATACCCAATAAGCATGCCATGAATTAAGTATGGTTTCATAATAGAGGAGGTTAGATACAAGAGCAGTACAACTTAACCAATTCGGCAGATAGTCAGAAAAGGAACAGTATACGGTTAGGATTAAGAGGATCAACAGAATGTAAAAAGCGGCATGAGTGGAGTCAAGGATAAAGTTATGGTTCAGGTTGGAGCAGATACGTGTCCTGAATCAATTAACTCTCTGGTTCAGTGTAACATGCCACTATTTCATAGTGGTTTCCATAGAGATAGAATGTCTCCAAGACAGACTGAATCATCTGAATTAAGAACTTCTGAGTGTCAGTCTCTACTACAGGATTCAAACCAGTTCAACAGCATGCAGTTCCTTAGAAACAAGGACTATCAGAGTGTCCAGGCTTTGCTTCCAAGGCTGGCACCTACAACAGTTTTAGGGTTTCTTCTGTGTAAGGGCACAGACTCACATACAGTGCATGGTAACTAACAAGGAGAGTTCAAACTTGAAACTAGGGTTGATGCAGAGCTCTCAGGATTCCCAGTTCCATGTGTGAGAAAGACATTCAACCCTCTTTCTTCTTGGCATGCACAACGTTCTGTGATAACCTCAATCTCTACCTCAAAATACTAATGAACCAATAATCCCCTCGCTGGCGGGGTCATTATCACTTCAGTTAAGGCCCTGAGGCCCATAGTTACAGGCCCAAGCAAAGTGAGGGTCTTAACGCAGGGCCCGGGGCATTAGACAGGGGTACTAATAGCTTCTTTTTTCAGTTGTCAGATGCGCCAGCGTTTAGCAACTAAAAAAGAAAAGAAGAAAAAAAATGACCGCCATGGAACATGATTACGTAGTCTATTCTCCATTTCCATAGCAGCCATTCATAACAGTAAAAAAACAGTAAACAAAAAAGATGGACGCCATGAAAAGGGAGAAGGGACCACATGTAGCCCTTCTCCCTTTCCATGGTTGCCATTGAAAAGCAGGGAAAAAAGTAAACAAAGAAGGTGGCTGCCATGGAAGGGGAGAAGGGACTATAATTAGTCCCTTTTAATTATAGTCCCTTCTCACCTTCCATGGCGGCCATTCGAACATTGAATGCACCTTGGGGAAAGGCTTTTATGGGCTTCTAAAACTCAGCGAAGGCCAATGAGCTCATTGTTACAAGCTCACATCCCTCGCCAGGTACTAATAATGCATGCTAAAATATTGAAATCATAGGGGCAGCCCTTGTATTTACATTGACGTGTAGTGACGTCAATCATGTGTGATGTAGTGGGATGGGCATATACGCCCACCTGATAAGAGTTATCCAATCCGCATGCCCTATTATCATATACAGATATAGCACCTATACTTAAGTTACCTTCCCTAACCAATTGTATTGCTTGTCGAGTTTTTAGAACTAGACGTCAGTGATGACGAGTTTTGCCTATAACTATTGCTGTTCAACTGAAGTTCGAGGAAGCCGGAGCGAGACAGGTGATCACAATGCTGCTGATTTCCATTTGTTTCTCTGTTTGATGTACTTGCCATTAAACGGACTTCCCTTTGCCAACTTACTGGGTCCTCATTATTGAGTGAATCCTGCACCCCCTGTCCTCACATGGTGCAGATATCTTGTCTTACAAGTTGTTGAGGGTGAGCGCTGACTAATGGGCCCGTCGGTGAATTCCTCTCCTCCTGAACACTTGGTAGCATGAGGATGGTTTCGGCCATTAATTATTGATTATATAATACTAAGACACCTTAGACCGACGGCACGAAGTAACTCCGGGCCTTCGGCAATATCACAAGTCCTTTCGCCATTTCGGCTGACTAGACTGAGAAGCTCGCTGTGGACAATGATAGAGTAAGCCCATAAAAAATCTGCAGTGGGTCTGAAGGAACCCACCTTTCCAAGCATAACCCTTCTCATTCCCACAGGCAGCCAATCGGACGAAAAAACCTTAAAAGGCTGGAAGAGGAAGGGGTGGTGATCCCAAAGTTCCAGAGAGGAAAAGATGCCATCGGTGAGTGAAACAACAAATTAGTTACTTTGGCAAATGTCGTGTAGGCATTAGAGCCAGTAAGGGAAAGGTAACGGTGGGTGGCAGAGAAAAAAATTAAAATAGTCAGAAGTAGAGAAAACTGTATATATATATATAGGGGGTAATGACGCGAGCATAAGAGATAAAGAGTAGATACCGGGGGGGACACCCGAGAGAAAAACAAGGGGTACCGGGGGGACACCCGAGAGAAAAACGAGGAGTACCAGGGGGACACCTGAGATAAAAACGAAGGATTACCAGGGGGGCACCTGAGATAAAAACGTAAGGATACGCCTTATTCCTGCGCTTTAATACAGCGGTCATAAGAAACGTGAACTCATAGCCCATATAATAAGGGACAAATAGACTATGGTGACGTTTAAAGACGCATCAAAGGAGTTTGTTTAAACTCCATGACGGGGTATTAATTAGAAGGCAGGTATATGTATGACCAGCTGGTGTCTGTCTAGTCTGTCAAGTGTCTGCCACATGTGATTTGTTGCACATCGAATGTAAAATAATTGTATTATTGATTGTGTGAAATGAAATTTGGTTTTACGAGAGTCTGTAACTGAGAGGGAATCGCTAATGAATTGATGGTTTTGAGTTAATTGATAGTAACATTTTGGCGGGAAAAGATTGGATCGGAGCTTGCGTATTTGGTGTTTGCTCATACTATTGGAAGGATAAAATATTGTATAAACATTGTTGGTGGCGGAATCAAAAATGGAGGAGGTCACCCCACTTGCGCATCTGTGCATGCAACTACCTAAGCATGCACCAAAACTCAAGAAGTATAGCACAGAGTGGGTTAAGGGTACCGCCCACAAAATGTTCATGCCTTGGCCACAGAATGGGTCCCTTTCTAATGCTGTTTAACAGCATATGACGACCTTCCTACACGCCACATATACAGGCAAGAATCTAGAGAAACGTCTTGCTGTTCTAGAATTGTGGAAGATGTTTGAAGAAACGAAGGTGGAAGAACCACCCACAGACTGGATATTAAATGTATGTACGGAGGGGGGTGAGAGGCCTACCGCGCTACCAGCCCCGCCTGAGCCAGTCATTTAAGGGAGTAAAACAGAGGGGCTTTACCCACTAAGAGTACTTAAGGCAGCCACAGGGTATAGCAACCCTGCATATGAGACACCTACGTACAGTAGTGATGATAATAAGGGAAAGGAACAGGAAAACAAGATCGCCTCCGCAGTCTCAAGGGACAAAGAGAGATGCGAAGATGAAGGAAAAGATTGGGAATGGAGTTGTGCACCTCCAGATAAGGAGAAAGAAGGAAATAAGCGTAAGGGAAATGAAGGTAGAGTTGATGACATAGCATTTGCGAAAGACAAATGGATGGGAGGTCAGATTTTACTGAAGTTGGATGGAAAAGGAAGTGATGATTTGAGGCCAAGGGAGATGTCTGATGAGATGCAAAGAGGAGAGAGAGAGAGAGAGAGAGAGAGAGAGAGAGAGAGAGAGAGAGAGAAAGAGATGGAAATACGGGATGAAAGGACAAGAAAGAAAGATAGGCTAAGGCAAGAACAACTATATCGCGAAGAGCAAGAGAAACAGCTTGATCGCAGACAAGAGGTAGCCTACGACCGGTACAGACAGACTAAGCAAAGGATGGAAGAAGAGCAAAGGGTACGTGAGAAGAGAGCGAAGAAACGAGAAGAGGAGGAAATTAGAAGGGCAAAGGAACGTAGAAACAAAAGAATGTGAGAAGTAGATAAGGCTAGAGAAGAAGCGAGGAAGCACAAGGAAGTAAATGAGGAAATGGAACGTGAGCGCAGACAGAGGGCACGGGATCTTGAATATCTGGAGCAGGAAGTTAAAAAACCCAATCCTGTTGTAGACTGGGAAGACATAGAAGAATGCTTTCCTGCACATGACTCGGTGCAAGGTATAAGTCGACAAATGTTGAAGATGACTTCGACACCAGAAGCATCGGGAAACGATTGATAAAATATACAATGAGATGGGGCTAGAGCAGATATTCAATGGGGGAAGGGAAGATGAGCGCTTGGAGAGCACTCAGCTATATGACACTGAGGATGTAACTCGAAGTAGTGGGAGCAGGGGACTGTCCATGGACAGGCTGGAGATTGGGCAGAACAAAGAAGATGCAAGGAGATGTGTAAACTGGGAGTATTCATGATCTGACTCCGGTGCGGAAATGGAGGATGTGGCACTCGAGGAAGGGAGACGGTGTGGAAAACGGTTCCCAGGGGACTGAGGGGTATGATGGTCAGACACTAGCGGGTCCACAAGTAGGGCACCAAAGTCTGCCACACAGTCCGGCCAACAAGAAGGAACACCCCATGGTCAGAGGGGGGCATCAGCACCTGCCTATGCAGATAGATTAAGGGCATTGCCAGGGAGAAGGCAAGGCAGAAATGCCACCCCAATAGACCAGAGAGCTATGGGGAAAGAAAAGGAAGACTGTGTATTCCAATTCCCGCTACTAGAAAAAGGGGGAGCAAGACCACAATATATTCCATGGCCACACATGGACCGAGAGAACCTGAAAAATAAGCTTCCAATGCTGACATCGGGAGCCGGGATGTGGATACATGAATTAGAGAAAATGACGGGGGTGTTAACCTAGCTATAGGGGACATTAAGGGTCTCCTAATAGCCATACTTGGTGAGAGAGCAGATGATGTATGGAAACGGGCAGGCTACCCTAGTTTAACCCTAACTAACACCTCCCATGACGGAGCACCATTTAATAACTGTAGAGCAGCAGTGTGGAAAGCGCTGCGAACGCTATTTCCAGACACGTCTGATATGGGGGCTATAATGACTCAGAAAATGAAAGAGTCAGAGGATCCGTTGATTTATATCCAGAATTTTCAAAACGTGAGGGTGCTCGAAACGCATGAGTCTTGGATTAAATCTATGCCTGTATTCTACCATATATTATGCCAAGGATTGCCTGAGCCAGTGCAAAAACAGCTCAAGAAATTAGTAGGAATAGAGGCTAAACCATGGGCTGAAATACAGTTGACAATTGCACGTTACTGTAGATTGCTGCAAGAAAAGAATGGGAAAAAGGAAGCAACCCGTAAGGGTGAGGAGGCAAAGCTGGTGCAAAAGAAACTCTCAAAGTCTGCTCTAAGGGGAGCCATGCTGACAAGCCCAGCTGAACCACGCGCACATCAGGCGACTAACCCAGCGCAGGATAACCAAGGCAGCGCAGGATTTTACCCGAGGGGAAGGGGTTTTGGAGGAAGAGGATGGCAGAGTAATCAGAGTATGTTTCGAGGTACCCAGGGAGGCTTTCAGACTAATCAAAGTGGCTTTCAGAATGCGCAGATGGATGGTCCAGCTATGCCAAATGGACAGATGGCACGACCACCACCAGTGTTTTGGCTGTGTGGAATGACAGGACATGTGGCACGTGTGTGCAGAAGCCAAGGCATGTGGCAAAATAGCCAAGGGATGGGGGTAGGCATGGTCAATCAGCCTGCCGTCCCGTAGCAAGGCATTGCACAAAATCACACAGTGCAGCAGCAGGCGCCAGGCTTGCAGCAAGGTGCACAGCAAGTGGTTCAACCCCCGCACATGAGGAACGTACCGCAGGGACAATCCCAGCAGGCACCACCGCAAATGTCACAGGGCACTAGCTCCGGAGGGGGAGTCAACCCTGGGGGAAATCAACAAGTATACAGTGGGCCGAACTTATATATGAAATAGGACAGCTCACGGGGGACTCTGATGTGTTCTATCCTATCAGTGACATCAGACCCTAATAGGGAACCTAGGGTGAATGTCGTCATAGGGGGTAAAGAATATTCCTTCTTAGTTGACACGGGTGCGACATGCTCGTGCATACGAGAAGGAAAGTTTTCCTTGTCTGGCGAGGCCATAGATTCTCAGAGTTTCACGGAAGCTCACAGTAGAGTTCCCTTTACAGACGCACTGCCAGTCTATGTGGGAGAGTGCGAAATGAATGTACCCTTATTATACTCAGGTCAGACCCCAGTAAACAACCTGGGTCGGGACTTAATGACTAAGTTGAATATGACAATCTCATTTACTGAGAACGCATAGTGTGCTCCACTCCAGGAATGCATTATTCAAATGTGTGCGAAATGATCAGAGCATACTCCGGACGTATAGCTATGAGAGCGATACCGTTAGAGCCAGAAGTCTTCGCATATGGGGTGCGGGTGCTCATGGCGGATTGCCAGGCCTCGCAGATAGATCTATGAGGACACCTGATGAGTTTTTATTCAGACCCAGAATACCTATGCACGAAGAGGAGGGACAAGTATTTCCCTTAATGATACAATCTGCCGCAATGCGAGGGAAAGTAGTATTGGTCGAAGGATATGATGATGAAGGCAGACAATGGTGTGCTATTATCACCATCAAAGAAGGGTATCGAATGGCTGACGTCACCGATGACGATCTGTTTGAAGAACACCCTCACCTGGAAGAGACGAGGGTGGAAGTAAGTCTCACATTTTGGGTCAAAATGATCAAACGGGAGGTGCCACAGAGAATGATGTTAGCGCTGATACGTCCAGAATACTTTGATGATGACATGGCCCAAGTGCCTGCCGCGGTATGGACTACAGGGCCCTATGACGTAGGCCTCCTGAAGGGGGAAGGTGAAGTAAAAATTAAACTGAAACCAGGAGCAATCTTACCATGAGCGTGACAATATCCCATGTCCAGAGAGGCAGATGAGGGGATTGCAAAGACAAATTCCGCCATGATGGAGCAGGGCATCCTAGTGACGTCAGAATCACCTTGCAACACGGTTATTTACCCTGTCAAGAAATCAAAGGGAGGGTCTTGGCGTTTAATCCAAGATTTACGAGCATTAAACGATATAGTTGAAGCCGAATTCTCTCTAGTCCCTAATCCATCCACAATTCTGTGCAACATACCAAATGAGGCAAAATATTTCACAGTGATTGACCTAAAAAATGCGTTTTTCTCAATCCGGTTGCACCATGAGTCTCAAGATCTGACGTCATTTACTTTCAGACAAATGCACCTGAAAAGCACGAGTTTGCCACAGGGGTGCTGTGAGTTTCCATCCATTTTCAACAGAGTCCTGCAGATGGACCTAAACAATATTGCAGTAGACAGTGTTGTTTTGCAGTATGTGGATGACATTCTGATCTGCAGCATCACTGAGGAACAATGCAGGCGCGACTCTGTCCAGCTACTGACAATCCTGGCTGAGAAAGAATACAAAGTTGATAAGGAAAAGTTACAATACTGTCAGCGAGAGGTGCTGTACATAGGCCAGCTAATCTCACACGAAGGGAAAAAGGTAACCCCAGAACGGGCTGAAGATATCATGAACACGGCTAAACCACTCACGATAAAACAAATGCAAAGCTTCTTAGGCCTGTGCAATTATGTCAAAGCATGGGTTTTCGACTACAGCTCGTATACCAAGCCCCTGCTTCAGGCTTTGAAGAAAGCCCAGGCAACAAAAGGAGAAATTGAATGGACTGAGGCAATGGAGAAGGGGTTTGCATAACTTAAGGGGGCAATTTGTAAGGCCCCAGTTCTGGGGATTCCTAATTATGCAGAGGAATTCTACCTGTTCTCACACTCTGAAGGTAATTTTATGACGGCAGTGCTCGCGCAGCGAACCTCGCTGGGGTAAAAGCCCCTAGCATATTACAGCTGGAGTCTGGACTCGGTCATGAGGGGCCACTTCCCAT
Organism: Ambystoma mexicanum; assembly: GCF_040938575.1. NCBI lineage: Eukaryota > Metazoa > Chordata > Amphibia > Caudata > Ambystomatidae > Ambystoma > Ambystoma mexicanum. Next base: position 190,704,460 of record NC_090928.1, on the reverse strand, counting down.
GTGAACAAAATCTAGCTGCTGCCGCGTTCGCCTTTGAAAAGGCGTCATCTATTGTGATGGGGTGCTCCATGACATTGTACGTCGAGCACTCGTTATTCGCCATACTAGAGAAGCCAAAGGGCACGCTGACATCACAGAGAGCATCTGCCTATGAGGTGATTATCTCCAACCCATTGATCAAAATAGTTCGATGTAAAACTGTGAACCCTGCTACATTCATAGCTGAGCCAGTCGCAGAAGGAGAACCTATACATGACTGTGCAAATTATGAGGAATTCTATGATGAAATACCCAGGGTAAAGGAAAATGCCCTGGCAGGTGGTGAAATCATGTTCATTGACGGTTCTTCAAGAATCAATCAAGAAGACGGACAAAGATACACAGGCGTGGCCATGGTAAAACACCTAGCGAATGGAGAGTTTCAAGTACTCGTCAGTGCGCGAATACCCTCTCACTATTCTGCGCAAGCTGCAGAACTATTGGCGCTGATACTCGCCATTGAGAATCATGCAGACCAGGAAGTAACTGTGTACAGTGACTCCGCCTATGTGACGTCCACAGTACATACAGGTCTAGCACGCTGGAAAAGGAGGGGCTACCTCCGAGTGGACGGCACGCCAGTGCAACACGCAGCCTTATTGGACAGGTTGATAAAAGCACAACAGCTCCCAATGGGCATAGCGGTTGTGAAATGCGCCGCCCACACGAAGGGGACAGATTTCGTGTCACATGGAGACCATGAAGCGGACACGGAAGCCAAGTGCATGGCATCCAAAACTGAAACAATCATGGACATGGCGGTGGCACGTACCTATGAGAGGATGATGGTAGCGCGAGCCACACCTCATGCCTATAGTAACATGGGGCAGACTCAGCTAATGGAACTCCAAGGGGAGGCACCTCAGGAGGAGAAACATTTGTGGAAGCGTCGAGGGTATTCTTTAAACCCCTCTGAAGGGTTGATGAGGCAAGACAGCACTGGTAAACCAGTGATGCCTGTCGCCCTGCTAAAGGTAGCATTAGAACAACTACACTATCCCATCCATATATCAAAAGGAAATCTAGCTGCAACGCTCGCAGAAGACTGGTTCACACCGAATTTAGCCGAGCATGTTGCATTTTTCATGGTGAACTGCATTATCTGCCAACAGTTCACCGCTGGGCACACATTAAAAGTAGTGATAAGAGTTATCCCCCGGCCGAATGGACCATTCCAGCACTTGCATATCGACTACGTCGACATGATTCAAGTGTGCAACGGGTACAGGTATTTAATTATGGTGGTGTGTCCATTCTCTAGATGGATAGCAGCAGGTCCCTGTACACACCCAGACGCTACCTGTGCTGCCAAATTTCTAGTGAGAGAAGTGTTCCCTAGATGGGGGGTGTGCGAAGTAATGAGATCAGACAACGGGGCTCACTTTGTTAATGCAGTGTTCGAACAGATCAGCTTGTTGCTTGGTATAAAGCACAAGTTCTCGTTGGCGTATCACCCGTAGGGGATTCACCCGGAGGAGAATGGAATATGTGAGCGGCTCAACGGCCTGTTAAAGGAGAGGATAGCCAAGTTGAAGCTCACATTAAAAAAGGGATGACTGCACTGTCAACCACTGGCATTGTATGCACTTGGGAACCAACCAGGCTCCGACCATCATCTTACGCCGCACAAGATAGTTACAGGCAGAAGGATGAGGACCCCCTTTTCCCCCTGAGATAGAGCTAGATGTGAAGCCCAGCCAACTAGAGAGGTTCTGGGAACAGAGATGCAGGAGTACCTTAACTGTATGACATTCAGCGCCTCTGTCATTTCAGGCCATCTGCAGCGACGGCGAAAAGGGGACAGTGCAGCACAAAACACATCAGGAAGTGCACACAAGGTCTACATGCACCCCTCGTCTTCCCTGGTGACAACGTGCTTATGAAGAACTTTAACAGGAAGAGGTGGGATGAGCCACGATTCAATGGCCCTTTCATCGTAGAGGACTGCACCCCTTCCGCCGTCAAGCTCCAGGGCAGAAGGGCATGGATCTTCATAAATGACATTAAACAGTATATAGGGGAGAGTCCTCCTGCTGCATCCAACTGCAAAGAAACCACAGACAACGGGGAAGAACCTCAGCACGTGCAGACAAGATCCATGGCGAGGAAGAAGGACGCATGAGCAGCATAATAAAGGCAAAAGGAACACTGATTTAAATTGTGGCTTATAAACAAGACATTTTCTCAAACCAGTGAAAGATAATAAAGGACATAAAACGAACACTCTGTGCACCCCAGTTGCAGGGTAAAGAGAAGCACATCCAAAGCCACCACAACATTGATAATGCAAACTTTTGAAACCACATCATGCCCAAGTAGTACGAAAAATCAAGACTCTGATAGACTGCAAATAAAATACTTTCTGAGAGTGTAACGCAGTATCCTGAAGCAACCAGTATTGAGACTTTGTTCACAGAACTTACGGTACATTCCAGCAGAAGTCTCAAGTGGGATGTACTCACCTATTTTCAACTTGTGGTGTTATCTTATCCGTCACTCATAGGGAGAGAAGCCAGTGTCACAGACTTTATTCAAGATCCAGCCAACAAAAAAGTTATCAGGCGACTACTGACTGTCATCACGGAAGCTTTCGCCGACCTACCCGAGCACAGCGAGCAGGACACAAATGCTTCCACCGCCAGTAGACATTTATGAACTCACATTTAATTTGTTCTTTCAAGTAATCGAGAAATGCCCAGGACTTGTCGGGAGAACAACTGACACACGCACTTTCATCAGAGACCCAAGAAATCTAGCTAAATTGAATCAGCTGTGGACTAAACTAAATCACCTCGTGGTAGTCCATGCAACAGGAAGGTGCAGAGACTGTGCGAATCAAAAGAAAAGCCCATGACCAGGACCCAGCCAAACAGGACAAATGTCCCTATCCCCTGAGGACACCCGGCTGGCACACAATGTCCTGCTTAGACTAGTCACGGACTATCCAGAAATGGTGGGGAGGCCTGCAGATGTTGACGTCATCTCCTTTCTTAGAGATCCGGCCAACACCCCACACATGGGCACACTCCTCCACGGCATAATGCTCCAGGTAGAGCTATCCAAGTTCCAGCGAGAATACCTTAGGAGATTCCAGTAAGACAGTTCTTCAATTTTCAGCCACAGGGCAGATCGAGGAGAGCAAAGACAAGAACTACACCGTCCTATTTTTTCTTTGTACTTTTCCTCTACTGTTCCTTATTTTAATTTTTATTTTTTTTTCATGTTCGCTTGTGTTTTTATTTTTATTTTATTTTTATAATGTTTTATATTTGTGTGATTTTAGCAGTTCCATCCTTTTCATTCCTTCGCATTGAGCAGATTCCAGCATTTCCACAGGACCAAAGCAAATTCTAGGAGTGCACTGGAACCTTACCTACTATAGATATACATAATGAATGTGATGTACCAAAGTTGCTAGTCTAACCCTTTTCCATAGTCTAGCACACATTGGCGTAATTATAGGGGGGAATTGGGGGTTTTGTCCCCCCCAACTTTTGTGTCATGCGTTATTGTCCCCCCCCATCTTTTGAGCCGAGTTTGTGACCGGCACAAATGCCAGCTAGTGCTGAGTTGTCCACAGGACCAAAACGAAACTCAGCTAGAAGGCGAAGCAGAAAATGAAACTCGGCTGAGTGAGCTGAGTTTTATTTTCTGCTTCTGCCTGTGCAGCGCCGTGTTGGGCAGAAAACGAAACTCAGCTAGAAGCAGAAAATGAAACTCGGCTGAGCTGAGTTTCATTTTCTGATTCTGCGTGTGCATCGACGGCACCGTGTCGGGCTGGGTGAGGTGGTCAGTTTCAGTTTGCTGATATTTCCTGGTCCCTGGCTGAGAGGCACGTGCACACAGTTTCCCAGTCCCTCTATGGTGATGGTCAGAGTTCGGCCCAAGCATTGAAAAGTTAACTTGCAGCCTTGTTGCTGATGCTGGCACCGTCCGTGTGACCCGAAGCAGGCAAGAGTTTAAAATTTCTCACCCATTAATTTGCAGTACGTTTTCCTCTGCCTATGCATTTTGACATTTGTCAAATAAGTTTCCTGCATGAAATAAGTCAATATTTGGTGTACGATTTGTTGTCAAGTTTAACGCTAAAGTAGTTAGTTGAGTGGGTTAACGTGTACTATGTCACCAATATTCATTAGCGAAAATAAAGTTAGTGAGTGGCTAACAGCTATTGCGGAGAGTGAAACAAAAGTTCATAAGAATCCCCTCCTAGGTCTGTTTTAACATGTTCATATAGGCCTGACAGAGTTGAACATTGCAGCTGCTTAGAAGAGTTGTTTCATTTTCTGTACTTGTGCGTGACAGTTGTACAAATGGCTGCTTTCTATTGACTGATATCACCATCTTCCCACCACATATTGCCAGTAGTTTTGACCCGATATATCTTTGATGCACGGCTGGTAAAGCCTTGGGGGATGCTATTGCCCATTTAGCCAAAAGATGCCTATTTGTCATTCAGCCTACACCAGGGGTCAACGTGCGGGCACATGCATGCCCTGGCCACAAAACACATGCATCATTCCCCATAGCTTTTGCGGACCTGATGTCAGAGCGCTTGCCTGGCAAACCCCTGAATCAACTAGGAACTAGGGTTCAATCCTGGTGAACCCCTCAATTAACCAAAGGAATGCCCCAATCAACTGGGAATCACAGGTTCAATCCTGGTGAACCCCTTAAATAACCAAATTAATGCCTCAATCAACTGGGAACCATGGGCTGATCCTCGCCATCAATGTTATGTTTCACAGTAGATACTACTGCGTGTATTTTGTTGTATATTTATGCCCTGTTTTTTTGTTGGGTCAATGCACCACCCCTGCTCACATAGTTTTATGCCAAATAATATTACTATGTTTTTTAAAAAAATGTGCACATCCTTATTTTATGGTGCACTCAAGTCCTGCAACTTTAGCCTCTTATGTATGTACGACCACCCATACAGGTTACAAGGTCAGTGCCATGTTTAATGCCACAATAACATGTACCCACATGGTTTAACTCTAAAACGAAATTCATGCAGCCAATTAATCATTCGGAAATGCTATGAAACAAAATTACATTTTGATACATTATTTTTAGAGTTTTTACAAATAGAAACACATGCAGAGTACACACATATTCTGTGAACTGTTGTTTTGAAATAAAATCGAGGCCTAAAATCTGAAATCCTATTGCAGATGTAAAATTGTGAGATGCACATAATTCGTACACCCAATTGAGAAGCCCCCTGTTAAAGGGTTAATTTTGTGTGGCTAAAAATTGAACTATTGTATACCCCAGTCCGAACCTGGTGGGGACGGGGCATATAACACCACCTCAAATACCAGACTTTTTGGGTGCATCCATACCATGGTCCGGTGGCTACCATCTCATCCTAGTGCCTGTGTATCCATTGCAGTGTATGTTCGGTTCTCTTATACCATGCAAAGAAGTTGCCTCAAATTGTAAATCCACTAGGCCAAACACTTTCTGCACTGCAGCACCATGATTTTCACTAGCTGCAGGCCAGCACTAATAAGAGATGCTAATTCCAGCATGGGCGTAATTTTAGGCGGGGACAGGGGTGTTTGTCCTCCCAACTTTCATGGCACACCATTTTTCCCCATTCATTTGGCTGGGGCAAGTTATCTTCAGATGTCATGTCCCCCCCAACTTTTTCAGCAAAGTTACTCCACTGCTAGCACAGGAACTGTACTGCATACCCAGAAACTACCGTCATCACCCACACGAGGGGGGACATTTGGAAAGCACTCGTCACTTTAATAGTAATGAACTCTCGAACTACGAGATCAGAGCAAGAGAAGGAATAAATAACACAATTAACTCATTCGAAATGGGGGCCCAGAACAGTAACTTGGTTTTTACCCCCAACAGAAGGGCGCCCCCACTTCCCTGGAAGAAAATGCTGCAAATTATCGTTCCAAAATGATTATGTATATATGCATAGTTATTATTATTGTTTTTCTGTCATTAACAATAAGAACTGCCTTCTTTATTGGTGCACGAAGTATCCCAATCTCAGTGCACCCACCAGATGATGAACGTCTGGGGCCTGCGAAAGCACCCAGACCCTATATAGTCATTTCAGAAGAAAACCTGATGGTAAAAGTAACAAACTAAAATTGAATGTAATTAGCAGTAATTTAGACACATTTGAGGTAACAAATGAAGAGAAAAGCTGGAGACAGAGTCAGCACGGAATGAATGAAAACGCTGCACTGGCCATTGTACGCACCCGCACACAGACAAGGGCAAGTGTCAATGGCTACAGGGCCTCCAACAAAGGTTGCAGAGAAGGGGAGACAGCCTGCCAAACAATCAGTTCCAGAAAATAGTGGCAGTGACCAAGAGAAGTCAAGTGAGAAACCCAAGAGAGAGGGCGTAGCAAAATCCCTCGAAAGAACAGAAGTAGCAACAAAGGAACTCACAGAGAAAACACAAACGCTGATAGATTATTTATTCCCACTCATAATCAGAGCAAAGAAACTGCACGAGGAGCTGGAACATAGAACTGCAGAGACTATAGCACTGCAAACAAGCACCAGATCTACGACTCAGCGACACGTTGAAGAGATGGTGAGCCAATGGCGGCCAGAGAAACTCAATGAAAAACTACAAGATACAAGAGGAGAGGAAGAGAAACGAAAAACCTTTTCCTACCGCAGCAGTGCGGCAAAAGGACCCTGCTCCACCAAGACGCACAGAGTGGAAAAGCAGCACAGATGCATTTAGAGACAAAGGGCCTCATTACACGGATGGCGGAGAACCATGGCGCTATTAGCGCCATGGTTCATGCCGGTAAAATACCGGCACCGCCTTGGCGGAAAGGGGAATTACCTCCCCATTCCAAGGTTGGCGGGGCGGTAATTCCCCCTTCCACCATTGCCCTTCCCCATTCCCATTTTTGCCCCATAGGGCATAATGGGAATGGGGAAGGCGCTAATTACGGTACCGCAAATTGCAGTACCGTAATTAGCTCCCTGGGTCCCTTTGCGGGTTGGTTTTTAACGCCTGCAAAAAGCAGGCGTTAAATCCCCCAACCAGCAAAGGGACCTCGTAGTAAGGGGGTACGGATTTACCGGTACCGGTATTTTACCGGTACCGGTAAATCCTTACCGCCATCTGTGTAATGAGGCCCATAGTCATAGCAAACTATAGAAAAACGCTGAGAATCAAGAGAAGCCTGTACGGAGATGACAATGAGCCCAAAGATTACCTGGACAGCACAGCCCATCTCGGAAACAACATATGGTACCAGCACATGAAGGAAGTAGGTCGAAGAAAATCAGAAGGAGAATGCTTCGTCTGTGCACTCCTACCATACAGTATGGGAAAATCAAAGATCTTTGTGGCTGTAGAAATTGATGTCCAGACAGCACACTGTATGTCACATGTAGCAATGTGCAACACCAGAGGACAATTTATGGGGAGAGAAGCCTCGTTGATATGGGCCAACGAAAAGAACTACCTGGACGAAGAACGCTACGTCCAGGACATTAAGACAAGAAACAGGGCTCACACAAGGAATCACGTAATCAAATACGAGATCCCTGGCGTCAAAGGATCAGGGATAAGATGGGAAATAAACCCGAGACTGAACATTCAAGGAAAAACTGCAGAAGAGGCACAAATCTGGAAGAACAGAGGCCAAATGCAGATCTGGGGAACAGTGGTTTCCACAAATAGATGGGAAGAAGGAGTAGTGATCTGCCGAGCTTGGATGGTCCTTGGAGCCTGCAAGGAAGCAATAGAAAACTCTCAAAACCTATGCAAACCCCTTTGGCCAAAGCTAGTAAGGTTACTAACATGGGTCGAAGATAGAGGGGGACCTCTGCAGATAGTACCACTGGAAAGCCCAAGGCTATGCTTCAGAAGTAATGGCACGAGGAAGATGGGAGAGAATGTAAACTGCGGACAAATCTTTGAAGCCCCAGGAATGACACAAGGAACCACAGTCCTAATGGACCATTACTGGGCATGTGGATCCAAGGCATACATAAGACTGCCAAAAACTGGGGAGGTATATGCACGAAAATGAACATCCACGTTCCCGCACTGGTGATCCCTAAGAATGACCTGAAGTTGGACAGTTTCCCGAAAGCAGATGCTCATCTAAGGAGAAGGAGGTCTGTGGAACTAATGTCCAGAATGAAGAGAGAAAATTACTTTTCTACCAAATCAGAAGAGGCATTCCAGGCAATCCCATATGAACACAGGCTGTTCAGCCTCACCTCAATAGTGTTCACCACGATGCTCTTGCCACACATCAAAATTGGAGTGAATGCTAAATAGTTGCAGATAACCAGATGGGAGTTATTGCAGACCATCAATACCACTATAAAAGGATTTAACGCAATCAAAGAAGAGCTGAGAGAAATCAGACTGATGACCCTCCAAAACAGGTATGTGCTTGACATGTTCACAGCAATGGATGGAGGTGTTTGTGAAAAAATCGGAGAATCATGTTGCACATTTGTACCATCACACGATGTAGAAAACGGAACCCTAACAGAGGCCATAAGTATGTTGACAAACCTGAAAAACCAGATGATCGATGAAAGTGATGAAGTGGACGATGACAGCTGGTTTGGAGACCTATTCTCGTGGGTCCCACAATGGATGGCAGATATATTCAAGTTTCTGGGAGCTCTACTGGCAATGGTATTGCTAGGATTCTGTGTTATCAAGATAATCCTTACACAGTGCCAGAAAACTGTGAAGAAAGCCATAGGGATGAAAATAATGGTTGATGTCGAGCAAGGGTGGAAGCCCAGAGACCTGACTGATGAAGAAATAAGAGAGTTTGTGAAGGCCAGCAAATTTGCGCCAGAAGGAACAAGGTTCACATACCCTAAGAAACGAAGAAGGTATGAAGGAAAATGGATCTACTGCAGCCCAAATGGACAATGCCAGATAATGACATGGAACAAAGATGAACATATGAAAACAGCAGGGAGTTTGAAAGGAGTGATAAAAATATGGACTCCAAAGGCTCACACATTCACACCATCATGTACAAACCCTGAAGACGATGAACATGACATCGAAGAATGAAAAGAAATAAATGCAAAAGAGCTTGCAGAAGTGGTCGATGAACCGACCAGAGGGGGGAGTCTAGAGGAGGTCCCAGACATGGCCTGCACCCCATGCCCTCATTTCGAGGTACCAGGATCGTACTCGCCAAGGTATGTGATGTATGAGGAGCAAATGAACCAACAAAGAGCTGCACTGGGACTCTGCCCAGTATACATCAGAAGATCCATACCTGTTGAAGTGCCCATAACCAGACAACCCTGGGCAGCACAGTTCCCTATCAGACAGCCGTACCAGCCGCTGATGCGAAACAAAGAGTACCTACAGACGGTCCATGAAGAGACCCAAAGAGCCCTAATGGAAGGCCAGTGGAAATGACACAAGGGCCTGAACAGACTCGTGAATGAACAAAAGTGGCTATCAAAGATAGCACGCCAGTGCGAGGAACTACGAAAATAAATGTAATGGACACAAAGAAGAGACGATGTTAAACCGTGAGGAAATGTTGCTACGAGACAAGATGGAAGCAACCGAACTGTCAAACGTGTGTAAATAGGCTTGGAACCCAAGAGGCAAAAGAAACGATACTGCTTGCAATGCTTAGTAGAAGATTAGAGCGGCAAGCGCCAACCATATATCTACCTCAATAAGGCACATTATACAAGTGCAACTCCATTTTGCAAAAGCAGAAATGTACCCAGGCTGCCAGAGGCCTGGCAGGCCAAGTTTCGTAACCCAGCCAAAGGCAAGAAAAGGAGTGGAATCGAAACTCAACAAAGAGCGGCTCATTCCTAGGAAATCAAGGTCAACCAGAGAAAGGGAGGAGAGCGTCAGCTAACAAGACTCAAACTTCAGAGCATACCAGCCTGCCCCATGAAGGTCAAGATAAGGGGGCACATGCAGGTGGCGAGGCTGAAACAGAATTAAATGCACTAAAAGCTGGAAACTGAAGCAGATTCATGGTGAACTAACATGTGATCAGCCAGGCGTGAAAAAGTAACACCACCTGATGTCATCCAGGACCCGAGGATGCCATAACTTTTCCCGATAAGAGGCTATAGTTTCGAGGCCATACCCAGCCAACTAATTGACACGTAGCCCTAAGATACTGATTGATGGAAGGGAGGCAGGGTGAAACTTGGGACACCAGGCACATGGGTGGCCATTCTGCATGCCGCTAATTAAAATGGTGATTTATGTCTAGGGGTGTAACCTGCCCAATCACAATGGACCAAGTTATCTGGAGTCCTACAGATAGTAGAACCAATAAGACGTCGTACGTGTAGTGACGTCAATCACGTGTGATGTAGTGGGATGGGCGTAGACGCCCACCCAATAAGAGTTATCCAATCCGCATGCCCTATTATCATATACAGATATAGCATCTATACTTAAGTTACCTTTCCTAACCAATTGTATTGCTTGTCGAGTTTTTTAGAATTAGATGTCAGTAATGACGAGTTTTGCCTATAACTATTGCTGTTCAACTGAAGTTCAAGGAAGTCGGAGCGAGACAGGTGATCACAATGCTGCTGATTTCCATTTGTTTCTCTGTTTGATGTATTTGTCATTAAACGGACTTCCCTTTGCCAACTTACTGAGTCCTCATTATTGAGTCGTGTTGGAGAAAGTGAAAGTCCTCACATGGTGCAGCTATCTTGTCTTACAAGTTCCAGAGGGTGAGTGCTGACCTATGGGCCCGTCGGTGAATTCCTCTCCTCCTAAACATACTAATAAACCTATACCCAATCCTTACTTCTAAATACAAAAGGGTGTGGGACAAAGTGTATGCAGAACGAAAAGTGTTCAAGAAATAATATGTCAGGACGGTGGAGCAGTTGGCTCCCCTTCCCCATGTTTTAGGCACGGGGCAATGCAGCACGTTTGAGCTTCGCACACACTCTGGCTTCTCGGGTTTGAGGATACAGTTCAAAGCGTAGATCTCAGGTCCTTCTGCCAAAGCCTCTTTTCCAATAACAGTCTCTTACTGAAGAGGGTCTGTCGTTACAAACAAAGGGCCTCATTACACGGTAGGCGGTAACCATGGCGCTATTAGCGCCATGGTTGCCGCCGGTATTTTACCATGTCCGTCTTGGCGGATGGCGGAATTACCGCCCTACTCCAAGGTGAGCGGGGGCGGTAATTCCCCATTCACCAAGGCCAAGGCCCTTCCCCATTCCCATTTTTGCCCCATAGGGCATAATGGGAATGGGGAAGGCGCTAATTACGGTACCGCAAATTGCGGTACCGTAATTAGCACCAAGGTCCCTTTGCGGGTTCGTTTTTTAACACCTGCTAAAAGCAGGCGTTAAAGTACCAACCCGCAAAGGGACCTCGTAATAAGGCGGTAAGGGTTAACGGTCACCGGTACCCTTACCGGTGACCGTTAACCCTTACCGCCTACCGTGTAATGAGGCCCAAAGTCTCAATGTTCTATTCCTGTTAGGCTCTTCACATGCACAAGTTCTCGTTTTCAATGTTAATTATGGGTCTCCCTCTTCAGGCTGAGACCCCCTTTTACCACATTGTTCACACTTGGTCTCCCTCATTCGGGCTGGGTCCATTGATCTCCCTCGTTCGGGCTCAGATCCTCTTGATATCTCAATGTTTACATTTGGCCTCCCTCATTCAGACTCAGACCATGGACCTCCCTCGTTCGGGATCAGATCCTCTTGATATCTCAGTTTTTACATTTGGCCTCCCTCAATCTTCTACTTCCATTTCTCTTGGCGGTATACCTTACAGAAACCTATGATTGAGCACATTCACGGTGCCGGACCACTCTGTCAATGGTATCGTATCTTGTCTTTTCAAGTTCAAACATTACTCAGCAATTTAGCTTTACTTGCGTCTTTCATCACACGCATTTAACAATGTTTGTTCCAGCGCTCGTTATAAAATGTTGCCGCTTACAACATTGACGTTAACAGAGACCGGCCTTGCATCGGTCTCCCCAACTCACCGGCCATGTTGATCGCTTTTGCGTTTCTTTGTTCTTGGAGCCAAGGATGATACCACAGTGGTTGCTGCTGCACCTCCCCGCTTTGGTCAGTTACGCAGGAGGGCCCTCTGCATCTTCGACACACAATGCAGGATTCTCTAGCCTGGTTTCCTGGCCTTACGCTTTCGGCCTTCAAGGTTTATTGAAAGTAACATCATCTTACTGAAAAGGTCAAGGGTATTTCCCTTCTTACGAGTCCTTCGGGTTCCCCGTCTTTCGCCCCTCGTTCAACACCTGACTAAAAACTGCTGTTCCTTTTGCGCTTTGCCTCACTCAGAGTGTGCTTTCGTGCTCCGCCTTTTATCCTTGTGGGGAGGTTTAATGGAAGTCAGGTGTGAGTGATTGTCACTAATTGCCTGACCTCGCCTGACCACAGTAGCGGGACATGTCAGGTACACTGCTCAGCGTGAGTCTATTTTCTCCCAGAGCGGGCTATCCTTGTGAAAGTGCTAGAGAAGGGAAAAGGTGGGGGGTCAGGTTCCCACGTATCCTACCTGGTAGGATGGGGTAAAGGTGTTTTGGGGGATACTCTGTCTCGCCATCCGGTGTCCCACTCCCGAAGACCCTCACCCAGGTGATCCTCCCGCACTGGTCCACCCCCAGAAACTGGATCCAACAGCGATGGCTGTGTCCTGGCCACCTGGATGACACCTTCTGGTTTCTCACATTAAGGACCCTGATCCGAGCCTCCTAATTGGCTGGGAGGCCGGCCACCTCCCCATTTTAGATACTAATTTTAAATAGTACCCCTTAATAAGCTCTGCCTTGGCAAAATCCCTCTTTCGGGATCTGCTCCATCATCTCACCTTCATACCAAAGGTCCTTTAGAGGAGCCCCAGGGTGAACCGATGAAACAAACTCTTCCTCCCTATCCGGTGCCACCCACCTGAATGCAGGACTAGAGAATGTCTCCTGTGGGTGACCACCTATTCCTGCATGGCCTTAGTTAAGTCACCAGCTAAACTGACCCTCTCGCACCAGGCACCTACTTCCTAAACTTAAATACCTCACTAATCCCATGCTCCCAATAAATACCCTAGTTATATTGAGTACACAATTATAAATATATACATACACATATACATAATTATTTACATAAATATGTGGGGGTGACTGATGCAGGAGGCCACCACAACCTAGCCATCCTGTTTGGTCCAAGGCTCTAAGCACACTACCTTTTTGCAGTTGATATTCATGGAGGCAGGTCCTGCCGCTGTATGTTGCTTCCTGAGGGGCTGGCCTACCCCAGTTGTTGATTTGTTTTTAGCAGTGCCTCGTGTCCTGCAGGGGCCTGGATCCTCCTCATCTGTAATGTGAGGACCTTCAATTCTTTCAATTTTTGGGTGCTGCACAATCCCCACAGTGACCCGGGATCTTTATATTTTGTTCTGCAGTACCCTATGCCCTCGTGGTGTGCCGCAAGTTACTGCTGTGGACCCGAGACACCCACTCACTCTCCAGGGGACCACCTAGTCCATTAACTGCACCTTTGTAGCACTGGAAGGGGCCCGCCCCACTCTGTCTTTGCGCTCTGGTATAGACGGTTATCTCTGCATTGGGATCTTTACCCATCCCTCTGTGAATACGCAGCTCAAGATTTCTTTCTGCACTGGCCCGCCCCACCCGTGAGAACATGCAGCACTCTTTTTGCTCTCGGGCCACCATGCTCACATGATCCGGGAGCATGGACCTTCTGGGATCACACTGCGGCTCAGGTTAGGATGTCCTGATTTCACCCAGGCCGCCTTCCTCGTGCGGCCTGGGGTTTTAACATCTTCTGGTCTGCTCCTACCTACCAGCCCCAGGGCGGGCCATCCTGCCTCCCAGGCCCCTCTTGCTCCCGGCCACACCTCTCATTCGGGCCAGCACTTGATCTTCTGGCCCCGCCTGGGCTGGACATCAGGAGGGTAGACATGCCCTGTGGACGTGTGGGTGCCTGGGCTGCACCTGACTCGCAGCCCAGGGCTCACATTTCATGTCAGGCTGCTCCTGGAATGTGAGACCCGGCTCATCAAGTCCACAGTTCCCTGGGATGATATGATATGATATGGCATTTGTAACACGCCTATACACAAGTCTTTCAAGGCGCGATGAGGCAAGGAAGGGGAAACAGAGGGAGGACAGAGACAACGTTGTTACTAGGCCAAGGGATGGGGGATCTCGAGGCAACAGCCCCGTGGTACAGTTGTTATACATGTCCTGCCTGCTTTTTTCCAATCTTCCTAACGGTTTCTCCAACTGTCTTATTTTTCTTCCATGCACAGTCCATTCCTTAGACAAGGGAGGCCTGGCCATTGTTACCTCTCTCGAGGTTTCATCTAGCTACAGAGTGGTGTTGGATGGCGCAGTTCATGTCTCAGGTAAGTCATATTGTAAAACAAAAGCACACACACATTTAATAACCAACTAGTTCGCTCTGGTATCTGTATCACGACTTTGGCGGTAACCCTTAAATCCGGCGGTAGCGATATTACCGCCGGATTTAAGGGTCTGCCAAATCAGGACTTCGGCGGATTTCGCCCCAGCTCTGAGCTGGGAGGAAATCCGCCGAAAATTCACGCTATTACCAAATCCGTCAGCGGTAAGAGCGCAAATTTTCCCCATTGAGCCCAATGGGGAATGGGGCATTCCCGAATGGGCTCAATGGGAAATGTGGATTTACTTTACCGCCGAACTCGTGATCCGGCGTATTAGTAATACCCAAGTCGTGATGAGGCCCACTTTTATTTCCCTTCTTTGAGGGGTTGAGCAATATAACCCTCCATATTATGTTATGTTATTTTATGTGAAAACGGTTTTGTACTGTGCACAGTACTTAAGTGGGTTGAAAAATTCAGAGGGACCTAATAAGTCGTGGAACAATATTTGGGGGTGGTGCATTAGTGTCTGGAATGGCCTAACAATCGCAAATACCCAAGGAATCTTGAAGTGACCTAAGTATCTAAAGGTGTGGCCCAACAGAAGCTGTCATATGGTTGTACCTGGCAGGAAAGGAAGTAAAATAAATCGACCAAAATAAAAAAATAAAAAATTCAAAAAAGTGAAATCAATTAAAAATAAGTCAATGGGGGTCATTATGAGTTGGGCAGTAAGGGATACCGGGCACCGGTAAGGAGAACGATGCCGGTAATCCCTTACCGCCCAATTCCGAGGTCCCTTAGCGGGAACCGTAAAGGACGTGTGGTCTGACCACACGTACTTTACGGGTCCCGCTAAGGGACCAGGGCACTAATAACGGGCCTGCTATACGCAGGCCCGTTATTAGCACCTGCTATACGCAGGCCCGTTATTAGCGCCTTCCCCATTCCCATTGAGCCATATGGGGGCTCAAATGGGAATGGGGAATGGTTGGTTGAATGGGGATTTACCGGGTCCGCACAGGTCGGAATGTCCCGGTAAGTCTCCATTCAACCAGACCGGTGCCGGACCCGGTATTGGAGGCAGCCATGGCGCAATGGCTACCTCCAATCTCGGAATGAGGGCCAATGTAGTGTCTGTCCCTCTTTTAAAGGAAATCCATGATTTATATGTATTAATGTTATTGCATAAGTCGAACGACAAGACTTAATTATAATAGTGTGTTGCAAAAATCAGGCAAACCAGCCTAATTTTATATTAAATGTAAATTGCATACAGGGTACTAACGTTAGCACTTACGTGGTAAGGTGTCCCATGCATTAAATAGTACCTTTTAAACAATCACAAGGTGGGTGGAGAAGGAAAGACCATGTGACGTTTTTCCCTTGCACCTTGTGAAAAAGGAAAAATCACCTGCAAAGTAGGCTTTGCAGATGGTGTTTACTAATGGATTTCTATGGAATCCGCCTGGTTTTCAGTAGAAGCAAAACCAGGGCGGAATCCATAGGAATCCAATCATTTTAGGCCTGCTTGTAAATTTCATGCAAGCGTAAAACTAAGTTCTCTCCAAAAACGGGGGGGAGGAAAAAACACAGATATGCTATCACCGCTTTGCTCTCTTCCTAGGATTCATGTCGGCTGTAAAATGAAGTGCAGTGTAAAAGGAAAGTGTAAACTGCATTTATGCTTTCCTTTTATGCTCCCCATCATTAGAAAAGAATCCCATAAGTGTTTTTTTTAAAGATTGCATTTTTTTGTCAACTGCAAACAAAGACTTAATTTTGGTTTAATAAATTAAAGAGCCAGGTGCAATTAGTCACTGCTTTTTGTTAGCATCATTGGTTGAAAAAGTCTGTTTGTGTTTTTTTGTTTGTTTGTTTATTCATTTGTATTGCGCTCCAGACCCGAGGATATCAGGGTGCCAGTGTTGCAAGGAAATTCTCGGTTTAGCTGAACAATAGAAAAATAAACATTACAGTTATATACAGGGTATCATTACAAACGTTCATTGCAGATGTTACACATAAAGGTGTACAGGTAGCATTAAAATATAAAGGCATCATTTAAATATACAATGCAGATGTTTACATATCATAGACAAGAAATGGGGCTAAGTAGAAAGATGCAGGTGGCAACACAGGTGGCATAGGGAGGGGGCCCACCTATGGGTACTGTTAGGTCATCAAGGCCCGTAGTGGAAGACTGAGGGCACGTGGATGCAGATGTTTAGAGATCAGTAGATTTGAGCCAGTTAGTGCAGTTGGATCTGAAGCTGATATGATTGGTCTCCACGGATTGAGGGTGGCAGAGAGTTCCAGAGCTGGGCCGCTTTGTTAGGAAAGCTACTGCCTCCTACCTTAGATAATTTAAATCTGGGGACTGGAGGCAGCTAGTGTCGGCTAGTCTTGAGGGTCTAGTGGAGGTCCTTCTATGGAATCTCTCTGATAGATAGCTAGGGGCAGCGCTGTTCAAGGATTTATAGGTAAGTGACGCCATTTTCAGCTTAATTTTGTCATTTGTGGAGAGCCAGTTATTTAATCGCCTGATTTCAGAGATGTGGTTTCTCCTAGCCACTCCAAGGGCTGCTCTAAGGGTATTCTTTTGGAGTGTTTGGATTTTCCTGATAATTGCTTTGTTGGAGCATATAGAGGGCGTTGCAATAGTCACGCCTGGACAGAATGAGGGCTCTGGCCAGGATAATACAACTATTGTTGGATAGGAAGAGTTTGCCGGTTCTAATAGGTTTACAAGTATAGGCTGTAGTGGAGGCCAAGGTATTGACTTGTTTGGTGTAGGAGAGGGTTGAGTCAAGGTGAAATCCAAGAGTTTTTACCTCGTTGGCCACTTTAATGAGGTTGTCATCAATTATAAAAGAAGTGTATTCCAGCCCCAATTTATTGAGGTTGCTAGGGGTGCCCAGGATAATGATCTCTGTTGTGTCATCATTCAGGCATAGACTGTGGGTGGCCATCCATGCCTGGATGATGAGATACACCGTATTCACCAAGGCCAAATCCTCAACATAATCCCCTGAAAGTGGGAGGAGAATCTGTGTATCATCCGCATGGTTAGTGTAGGTAATACCCAGATTGTCCAGATCAACGAAAAGGGGCTTGGTGAATATATTGTATAACGTAGGGGAGACAGAGGATCCCTGGGGTGCACTACAAGTGATGGGGATAGGGTCTGCTGCTGCTGAAGGAGAGCATATCTGGATAGCCCTCTCACTTAGAAATGACTCAATCCAGACTATGGCCTCCTTGGAGAAGTGAGCAGCTGAGTCAAGATGACTACATAAGACCTTGTGGTCCACAAGGTCGAATGCAGCCGAGAGGTCAAGGAGGAGGAGGAGGGCTGATTTCCCTTTGTCCCTTAGTTCATCGACTTGTGTCTTGAGGTCGATGAGGGCCGCCTCTGTTCCGTGTTGTGGACGGAAACCAGATTGGCGTGCTCCTAGGACGTGATGTAGTTCCAGGTACTTCTGGTTTTGTGTATAGGCGACCTTACCAAGGATTTTTAAGAGAAACGGTATGGTTGTGATAGGACGGTGATTGGTGGGTATCATAAGGTCAAGTGTTTGTTTTTTAGCAGAGGGAGTACCCATGATTATTTAAGGTTGGAGGGGATGGTGCCAGAAGCAAATGAAGTGTTGATAAGTTTGGAAACGAAGGGGGCTAGATCCCTTGCTGCGTCCTTGATGAGCTGGGCTGGGCAGATGTCACCCTGAGAATTTGAGGGTTTGAGTGAGAGTATAATTTTTTCAACCTCTAGGATTGAAGTTTTGGAGAAGTTGAAGCGAGTTGGAGGGGGGGGGTGTTGGGTGTGATGGGAGTCTTGGGAGGAGAATGTGGGATGTTGGTAGGAGGAATGTTAGGAGGTGGTGAATTCGCAGATTAATTCAATGAAGCTTTTTTTTGGGCTATTTTATTTTGGAGAGTAGCTACTTTATTAGAAAGCGCATGCTGGATGCCAGAACACCAGCTTTTGTCTTTGGTGTAGGTATCTGGCGTAGAAATGGGGGTTTCTAGCTCTTTAAGGATTGTGAATAGCTCCTTCATGCTAGGATTGGCTTCAGAGATCCGGTTGTTGTAAGATTCTTTTTTGGCCATGCACATTTCTTTTTTATAGAGAGTGGAGATCTTGGTGAGTTTGGTTTTGTTAGCTTAAGATGGGAGTAGTCGCCAAGCGGCCTTGCAGATTCTTTTTTTTTTGCCTTAAGTCTTTTAAGTGTGGAGTGAACCATTTGTTCAGATGGGTTTTGGGCTTACTTGGTCTCAATTTCAATGGGGCAATTATATCTAGCGATGTTGCCATAATTTTGTTATATGCGTGAACCAGAGTTCCTGGATTGGTACTGCCTGGAAAAGAGCTGAGGATGGGGAGGATGGCTTGGATGAGCCTATCAGCAGTGATGTTCTTTTTGTTTCTTGTTAAGGTGGGCGGGGCGGTGGGGATCGTAGTGGGGAGAGGTCTAATGGTGGTGAGTGCAAATGACACAAGGGAGTGGTCTGTCCAGGTTTGTGGGGAGATGGAGGAGATATTCGAGTGACAGTTATAATTGACCACCCAGTCTAATATTCTTCCTTTGTTGTGAGTAGGTGAGGAGACTTTTTGGAGTAGGCCAAGTTCGGTCAAGATAGTGGCAATATTCATAGATGGTTTAAGCGGGTCATTAAAACCCGAATTGAAGTTGCCAGGGATTAGAACTTGCGCAGGGTTTTTAAGATTGTTAGAGATTATGGTGGAAATATCCTCCTCAAATGTTCCAGTGGGACTTGTTGGTCTATAAATCAGATGGAGGGTTAGGGTTTGGGAGATAATCAGTGGAAGTTTGACTGTGAGCGTTTCACAGGATTGGAAGTTTTGAGATGGGGCAAGGCTCATAGAGAGGCTGGATTTGAAAATGACGGTGATACCTCCGCCACGTGTGTTGGTATTTTGGCTCCTGATAATGACTGAAAATGTATTTTACTGCGGTCTATGTTTCCCTTTTTCTCCCACCTCTTAGCCTTACATGTATTGTATCTACCACTAGGTAGTGGACATACATTCAGATTAGGAATAGGTGCGGTCTCCTATGACCCTTTACTGATTGTATATGTGCACTGTGGTACTATGTGTAAGGTTTAACCCAAAGCACTTATTTGATCATATAGATATTATATGTCTGATTTTGCAAAACAAATTATTTACTCACTATACAGCATGGTATATTCTCCAGGGTTAACTATTGTGAATACATGTACTTCACTACCAGCCTGCCTCCTCCTTTGAATTAAGCTTGTCCGCTCTGCCATAGTTGCCACTTTAGAAAGTTTGGTTTATCTTTTGCTTAGAAACCCTGTCTTGCCTTTAAGTAAGTTGAATTTCCACCCCTCACCAGAGTGCTTTGGGAAATCTCCTTAACAGTTGGCATCTGAGATAATAACACTTAGAGGTGCTCTGCATATTTTTGTACCTTAAGTTGAAAGGTTGTGCTAGATTATGCAAGGGCGGGGCACTCTGTATAACAGAATGGCCAAGGCCATTGGCACTAAATCTGGAACCACCAGCAACACTCTGACTGCAGGTGCCAGGGTTAAAAAATCCATAATCAAATCCTTAAAATAGTCTTGTTCTGAAAACCCGTTGCAGGAGAGACTGTCAGAGAGGTGGGCCAGGCTTTTCGAGGTCTTACTGGCAACAGATAAGGCACCTGCTGCAGGGATGTCCTAGCCTGGATACATGCAAGATGTTGCCAGCCAGAGATGGCACCAGTCGATGCACTACCTGCACATCCTGTGTGTGATCCTGTTTAGTGGGGTAGTTATTGGTCTATTGCACTGGGAATCAGGTGAGAGAAACTAAACTGCCCATGGTGGAAAGAGAGAAGTATAGTGATATTGCAGCGAGGGAATTGCAGAAGTGCTTCATGGGAATGTGGCATAATGTATTATTGGGGCTTTATTTGTAGTACAAGTGAATGCATACTTTGGAATTCTTGTCTGCCCCTACCAGAATGTGCCCCTTGTGGCTAAGAGTGCAAGGTTTTTACAAAAGGAGCACCCCACTTAGGGGGGGCTAAAAATAAAAAATGTAAAAAAAATCAAACTGGGAAAAAAAAACATCAAAAGTGGTGCCAAAGAACAAATAATTGGGGTAGCCAAGGCCTAAAAAAATAACCAATCGAATGTCCTACTGTTCAACTCATCTGCTGGCCAGTGTTTGGGTGCAGTTCTCTGAGTTGCATTCTGTGCATCCATTGGGATTAGCCCATGGTCTGGTGCTGTTGAAAAAGCCACGTTTTAAGAGATTTGTGAAATTGGAGAATTGTGTGGGTATTCTGAGTCGATGCTGGGAATGAGTTCCAGAGGGTTGGTATGTGACAAGAGAAAGATTGTTTGACAGTCCTTTTTTTGCTGACTAGTTGGAAATTGAGCCGGTTGAGCTATTTGCTGCACAAGAAGCATTAGCCCCCAAATATGTGGAGCCTAGCTGCCAGGTACACTGGTGTGCTACTCATGACTGTGTTGTAGATGATACTTGCAGTCTTGAACAGTATCCTGACCTGGCTAGGAAACCAATGTACTTTGCGTAGGGCGTTGGTGAGTCAGTCAAATTTCTGTGCATCTTTAATAAGACATGCTGCAGCATGGTGAACCGCTTTTAAGGAATCCAAGTGAGTGGGGAGCCATGTCAGGAGGGCATTTCCCCCATTGATGTGTGAGACCACAAGGCCTGCACTAGGGTCAGGGCTCCTGCAGTAGGAAGATGGGTTTGATTTTGCAAAGGGTGAAGATTTGGTGCCAGGCTATTTGGGCCTTTTTGGCTTTGTGTTTCTTGAAGGACAGGCTGCTCTCAATGGTGAAGCCTATGGATTTTGCTGAATCTGAGAGTTGAGGATTACATTCTTCTAGGCTCATATCATTGAGCCATTGTTGGACACATTTTTGTTTAGCGGGTGTGGGGGGCCGATAAGTACAAATTCGGTCTTGGCTGCTTCATTTCTCGCGATGCCCAAATCGGTCAGAGCTCTGGGATGCATGCTTTAAGCCCTATGTAAATTCACTTCACTGTCCACTATACATTGCACCCAATACTCGCATCATGCAGAGCTTATCCCCAGGCCACCACCTGACCTGCTCCAGAGTCTCTACTCCACACTATGCATGGCAATTCAATCTCAGTCACTATCTACTTGTTACAAACTGCTGCAGGCACTGTTGCCCCCAATCCTGTACTCCCACTCCCATGAGAGCCTGCCGCTGCACTACGTACCACTGCCAGAGACAGTGCCCACACCAGCGGGACTACGCCACAGATACCTCAGATGGTCCCTCTAAACCATTTAGCAGGGCATCCTCTGGCATTCACAATTCCATGCTGAAACGCACTACATGCATACCAACTAAATATCCCTCTTAACAGATCTCAAACAACACAACACTACACCTCTAGAAGCATCCTATATACCACACCCAGGCAACGCATCCTCACGCATCCTCACAACTCAGGCACACTAGGTGCCCCTCTGGAAATAAATGCCTCTGTGCTCTGATCAAATAACTATTAGGAACAGACTAGCTCACAGAGCTCAGGGACGTCATTTAGGGGTCGCCAGAGGTCGCAAATGCGACCTCTGAGGTCTCCCTTGCGATCACTGTGGTCACCCGTGCGACCTCTAAAAATAAATTTAAAAAAATACATATATATCTTTTTTTCTTTGTAATGCAAGCTCATGGGCTGTGGCCAGGACCAGGTGGCTCTTTAGTTCTGGAGTGGCTGGCTTTCTTGTTAAAGCCCCTTAAAAAAAGAAAAAAGGAGTGACACAAGTCTAACACTTTCAGCACTGACCCTAAATAAGAAAGATTAGGAATACCAAATAATGTGTGTTTCTGGAATTCTATACAATAATTGCAAGACTCATTAAAGGTTTATTTCAGGCACACTCCAGGGGGTGAGTCACTGATTTAGTCTGTTCTTAAACCCCTCACTCAGCCTTTCATCCTTCTGAGGTTGATAAATGAGTACCAACACAGGTTGGGTGATATTAGGTGTATATTTCTCTACATAAAGCGCTTAAGC
Organism: Ambystoma mexicanum; assembly: GCF_040938575.1. Lineage (NCBI taxonomy): Eukaryota > Metazoa > Chordata > Amphibia > Caudata > Ambystomatidae > Ambystoma > Ambystoma mexicanum. The sequence goes on along the minus strand of NC_090928.1, from coordinate 190,681,965 downwards.
GTAAGTGCTATATAATAACACATCATTATCATTTGGTCATGGACGTCTGCTTGCATTCACAGTAATTTGGTAATATGGGCCTATACACACTGATGTTAACTATACATATGGCGATCCATTCTTGTATGAAATGTACATCACATTATAGTGATATCGTAACCATATCTTTTGAAGTGTACAATGCTATGTGATAGAACTTCCTGTTTTGTCAACGGGTGAAAGGTCACGTTCCATCGCATCCCGTGATATCACTTCGGGGTGGGGTCAAATGACATCACTTCCTGTGATGTCACCAGGGGTTAAGGGTCGTGTGATGTCACTTCCGCTACCCCTGGCATTTTGGTGAAATGACGTCCCTGACAGAGCTTGGTGAACTTCCGGTCTGCACGCATAAATCAACACAGCATCAAAACTATGTAGCATTTTAGATTCATCCTAACCCAAATCCCAGTAACAAAACACAAAAATGTTACCATTCTCAATGAGACGGTTTGAAATAGTTTACTTCCTACTATAATTAAATGCAGAATTCTTATGTGGATATCAAACTCATAATTGTGAGGTATTTATCACATGAAGTATTCCTGGAATGCCACAAGATTCTTGGGTATCTATAATTAGAAAGGCAGACACTTTCCTCCGAACACACAATGGTCTGCTTTGTTGCGTCTGTCTCATTTTCGGTACATGATCAACCTCTACAAATGCCCCGGAAGGAAATGTACATATTCCCTTCCTTTAATTCTGCCATTAGAGCTCCAAGTAATGTGAGTTCACAACACTTCCTCTGCTGTGCATGCATAAAAGGTAATATCACAGGCAGGTGTGCCATGTCTTATAGTTTCTGCACACTGTCCCTACTCTCTGTAATGTTATTTTATGTTTGAAATCTTTTTTGCCTTACCAACCGCTGTGGAGGAAGAAGAAAGGATAACCGGGTAAAATGTGTGTGTGGGAGGAGTAGCAGGAATAAGATAGAGACACACAGAAAAACATAACAATGGAAGGAATCACAGAAGTGAGATCGAGCGAATATAATTGTATGCTTGGCGATGCGTGTGTAATGGTAGGCAGTGGATCTTATGGAATGCTGATCTAGAAAGAGAGAAAATAAAACCTGTAACAAGAACTTTATAGTAGTGATGGTTTCTAGTAACTGAGAAGAAGTAGAAGAACAAGTTACTTACCAACTGTAACGTTCTTTCGACTGGATGTTCCTCCCACGTATTCCTCATCTTGTGATAATCGTTATCTCCAGCTTCGCTGCTTCGGAAAAAAAAATTCTCGGCAGAGGGCGCTGTGCTCGAGGTCGTGGCGTCGATTGTCCCTCGACGTACTCCGTACTCTGTCGACGTCACCGATGGTATAAGTAGCTCGAGCCGCGCCCGTTGCTTCAGTTCTGTTTTTTCGATGAAATATATATAGGAGGAACGCCCAGGCGTGTCCCATGACCGATACATTCTTCGTGAGAGGAAAGTGTAAGAACACGTAAACTGTACTGTGGGGTTGGATGGGAGGGTCGATGAGGAATACGTGGGAGGAACATCCAGTCGAAAGAACGTTACAGTTGGTAAGTAACTTGTTCTTCGAATGGATTGTGTCCTCCCACGTATTCCTCATCTTGTGATAGGCTCCCTTAGCAGTATCAATTTATTTGGAGGTGGGAGTACCATTTCAGTTTTCGTGGACAGAATGCAGAACTGCCCTTGCAAATAAACCCTTGTTAGAGGAGGCAGTGTCCAGACAATAATGTTTAACAAATGTATGTATTGTTTTCCAGGTTGCAGCTGCGCAAATGTCTGCTGCCGGAACTCCCCTCTTTAGAGCCGCAGAAGTAGCCATTCCCCTTGTAGAATGGGCACGAAGCCCATCTGGTGGTTCTTTTACCGCTAATCTATAGCATTCAACTGTAGCTAATATGATCCAGCGGGAAATGGTCTGTTTTGTTACAGATAAGCCTAATTTTTGACCAGTGTAACCCACAAACAGTTGGTCATCTTGTCTCAATTTAGCCATCCTAGATATGTAAAAACTAAGAGCCCTCTTGGGATCTAATCTGTGTAATCTCTCCTCTTCTTTGCCCAGATGTGGAGGGGGATAAAACGTAGGAAGTACTATTTTTTGTGACAAATGGAAGTCCGAGACTACTTTTGGCAAAAATGAAGGTTTAACTTTAAGGACTACCTTATCTTTATAAAAAATAGTATATGGTGGTTCGCATGAGAGAGCCTGAAGTTCGCTAACCCTGCGGGCTGATGATAGGGCCACAAGTAGGACAGTTTTTAGAGTCAAAAGCCTCAATGGACATGAGTGCAGAGGCTCAAAAGGTATGCAAGTCAAGAATTTTAACACTAAATTTATGTCCCAGGCTGGTACATGAAAAGGGACTGGAGGGTACACATTAGTGAGCCCCTTTAGGAATTGAACTATTAACGGTATTTTCAAATATGAAACCTCTTCCGAGGAGCACTTAAAAATGGATAGCGCAGCAAGGTATCCTTTTATTGTTCCTATCTGGAGCCCCAGATTAGCTAGATGTAGCAGAAAAGAAAGCACCATTGGGATGCCACACTGAAAGGGTCCACATCCTTGTCTTTGCACCAGTTACTAAACCTATTCCAGCGACATCGGTACAAAGATTTTGTTGCTGGTCTTCTGGCCGAAAGCAAGATTTCCATTACGTCATCCGGAAGATCCCAATCCTTGTATCTCAACCTCTCAGAAACCATGCGGGAAGGTTGAGTGTTTTGACCTCTGGATGGAGAACCCGACCTTCCTCTTGCGAGAGAAGATCCTCTCTTTGCGGAAGACGTATTGGAAGGCAGATGGACATGTCTAGAAGGTCCGGGTACCACGTCTTCCTGGCCCAATCCGGGGCAATTAGGATCATGGTTTTCCTGAACTTTCTCAACCTCCTGATTACTTGAGGAATCACGGGGACTGGGGGAAACGCGTACAGCAGTGGAAACTTCCACTCCACTACGAATGCGTCTCCCAGAGCTCCTCTTTGAGGAAATTCCCTTGAGCAGTACTGATCGCACTTACGGTTCATCGCGGTGGCGAACAGATCCACTTGAGGGGTTCCCCAAAGGGCGAAGATCTCCAGAAGGACTTCCTGAGCCAGCTCCCACTCGTGAGAGACCGTGCTCTGCCGGCTCAGAGCATCTGCCGCTGTGTTCTTCTCTCCGGCTAGGTGAATTGCCGACAGAGAGATTCCTTCTCTTATTGCCCAGAATCAGAGCTGCATTGCCTCTCTGCACAGTGGCAGTGACCCTACTCCTCCTCTCTTGTTGAGATAGTACATGGCCACTGTGTTGTCCGTCATTATCAGAACATTCTTTCCCTGTACAGAGGGCAGAAAGGCCTTCAGAGCTAGTCTGATTGCCCTCAGCTCTAATAGGTTGATGTGTAGTTTGGACTCCGATGGAGACCAATGACCGCTGATTGTCATATCGTTGGTGTGTGCTCCCCACCCCGTGAGTGAGGCGTCCGTCACTACCGTTATCTCCGGCCATGGTTGCCAAAAAGACTCTCCCTTGAGAATGTTGTCGTTGCAAGCCCACCATAGAAGATCCTGAGCAACTGTGTTCGGGACTTGCAGAAGATCCGACATATTCCCTGAGAACTGGGACCACTGAGTTCTGAGTGCCCATTGAAGGGATCTCATTCTCAATCTGGCCTCTGGTACAAGAAAAATGCAGGATGCCATGAGGCCGAGCAACCGGAGAAAATCTAAGGCCGGTAGACGTTGGGCATTCTGAAACTTCGTTACCATCTGCTGGATGTGGAGAGCTCTCACTTCGGGAGGCGAGGCTTTTCCCGATGAAGTGTCCAAGACCGCTCCGATAAACTGGAGTTTCTGGGATGGTATCATGTGGGACTTCTTGAAATTGAGGGAGAAGCCCAGTTTGTGGAGGAAGTGGCAGGTGATCGAAAGATGTTCCTGAGCTTGTTCTGGAGAACTTGCTCTGATCAACCAGTCGTCCAGGTAGGGATATATGTGAATACCCCCCTTCCTTTGACTTGGTGCCACAACCGCCAACAGTTTGGTGAAAACCCTCGGGGCGGAGGTCAACCCGAATGGCAGAACTCGAAACTGATAATGAGAATTGCCAATCGCGAACCTCAGGTACTTTCTGTGCTTTGGATGGATTGGCACATGAAAGTAAGCATCCTGAAGGTCCAATGATACCAACCAATCTTGGAGTTGGAGAGCCTGAAGGATCTGAGAAAGAGTCACCATCTTGAACTTGTCCTTCCTGAGGAACTTGTTCAAGTTTCTCAAGTCCAAGATGGGTCTCAGTCCTCCGTCCTTTTTTGGGATGAGAAAATATGGGGAGTACCAACCCCTGTTCCTCTCCGCTACAGGTACCAGTTCTATGGCACCTTTCTCTAGCAGGGTTAAAATTTCCTGCAACAGGAGCGGATCCGGAATTTTGACGGAATTGGCTCCCCGTGGATGATTCTGAGGCCTTTTTAGAAAGGGGAGACAGTAACCTTGGGCTACTGTTTCCAGTGCCCAAGCATCTGCGGTAATGCCTCGCCATTCCTTCAGATGTTGAGAGATCCTGCCTCCCACTGGTGTTTTGTGTAACAAGGTCTCAGCGGGATTTGGAGGCGGCTGCAGGAGTGGCTGAGGGTACAGATGCCGCTCCTGAGGCTGATTTTGCACCTCTTCCCCGTGTTCCACGAGGGAAGTTCCTTTTGCCCCTTTAAGAGGCCTGTCCTCTTCCTCTACCAAAAGAGGAGTAGTATCAAAAAGAACGACCCCTCCAGGAAGATGAGCCAGAATAGGGTTTTAGAGGCTGGCGCAAAGAGGCGCTAAGTGATTTAGCTGCCGCTTTCGAGGTCTGAAGTTTTTCAAGGCTTTCATCAGCCTTTCTGCCAAAGAGCCTCGAGCCATCAAAGGGAATGTTGAGGAGTCTAGCTTGCACATCCGGTGCAAACCCCGACTTCCTCAACCACGCAAATCTGCGTAGCACAACGCTTGCAGCCATGGATCTGCTGATACTATCAGCAGTATCCAGTCCAGACTGGAGGCATTCCCCCATTGCCTCCTTCCTGTCTTTGACTATATTCAGGAAGCCTTCCCTTTCCTCGCCTTCCGGAATATGATCAGCCGCCGAAATACAGTCCCACAGGGTATGGGTAAACCTGGCTAGGGTACAGGTGACATTTGCTGACTTAAGTGCCATACTGCCTGACGTGAAAACTTTACGTGCCCAGGCGTCAATTTTTTTATCCTCTCTATCTGGAGGGATAGTAGGATAAGCAGTTTGTTTCGAAGTGGATGCTGCTTGAATGACTAAACTCTCAGGAGTAGGGTGTTTATTCAAATATTCTGGATCTGATCCAGTTGGTCTGTATTTTCTTGGAAAAGTGCTGTCTGCAGCAGCAATGGTTTCTGGTTTCTCCCAGTTTTTCTCCACAGTCCTTTGAAGGGCCCTGTGAAAAGGGAGAACAGGATCCTTCTGAGGTCCCTTGACGATAATATCCGTCATATCATCTTGTTCAAAAATGGGTGAAGTATTACCCCAACCCATGTATTCCACTACCCTGGTCATAAGACCCCTGTACCCAGCATCTGCATGCTCTGCAGGATCAGGTTTGACGAACTCTAATTCTGGGGATGTGTCAACTCCATTGGCAGAATGTAGAGTATCACTCAGGTCTCTCATTCTGGATTCCTGGTCAATAAGTTCTTCAGGAACTTGTCTTGTCCCATAAGCAACCCCCAAAGGAGTAACTTCGTCTTCTTCTGAAGCAGACTCTTCATAAATTGCAGACATAGACTTGAAAAAGTCTGATCTGGGCAAAGGAGTGAATCTCCTTTCTTCCTCTTCCATCTGCTTCAAAGGAAATGGCAAATCCCTCGAAGTTTTCGAGGGTGTCTTCGAAGTCTTCGAAGTTTTCGAAGATGACTTCGATAATGGCGTCGATGACATATGTGGTTTTGGTGTCGAAATTATCGACGTCGAGGGCGTCGACGGAGTCGTCGAAGTCTTCGACGATTTGTGTTTCTTGGCCGGCACCGGAGAGGTGCTCGACTCTCGAGGTTTCTTCGACGGTTTTACGTCGACTCAAGGTTTTTTGTATTCCTCGACGCTACTGGTCTTAGCCATAGTAGCCTTGGACTTCCCTTTGTCGTCCAAGGGAGCGACCTTAGGGGTATGGCTTTTTCGAGGTTCTTTCAAGGGGGTCGAGGCCGCATTCTCGAAAACCTCCATCATCTTTTTGCGGAATTCTTCCCACTTACTGGGAGAATCCGATTTAGTCAGACAACAAATTTCTTCGGTCGACTCTGATGAAGAAGATGACGAGGGAGATCTATGTCTCCTCTTCATTTTTTTCGATGACGAAGAAGAATGGCTTCTAGATCGAGATCTCTTCGAGTGTCTATGGCGATCCGATCCTTTAGAATCGGTCGCTTTCTTATGTTTTTTCGACAAAACCTTTTTTGAGGCCTCCCTTCCCAGCGACAGTTTACCTCTCCTCTCATGAAGAGCTTTTTCGGTCATCGATTGGCAGGAGCCGCAGTCGTCGGTTCGATGACTGGAACCGAGACACCAGAGACAAATCCTGTGGGGATCGGTAATCGACATCTTAGATCCACAATCTGCACACTTCTTGAACCCAGTCCTGGGTGTCGAAGGTGTCGAAGATGATGACATTTTCTTCACAGAAAATAGAAGCGCGCCGTTCTCGATAGCGAAGCGATCGGAAAAACGGAACTGAAGCAACGGGCGTGGCTCGAGCTACTTATACCATCGGTGACGTCGACAGAGTACGGAGTACGTCGAGGGACAATCAACGGCACGACCTCGAGCACAGCGCCCTCTGCCGAGAATTTTTTTTTCCGAAACAGCGAAGCTGGAGATACCGATTATCACAAGATGAGGAATACGTGGGAGGACACAATCCATTCGAATGATGGTTCTGACATCACCCTGAGATCTTCTCGGGGTGCCAGTAAAGTGTGGAAGCCAGAGTTGGCAAGTAGCATTTTTTGATGCTCTTTGAAAAACCTAGGAATATAATTGGGCAAAGCCAAGACAACTGTCACAAGACAGGGCCAAGGACTGTCTCTGTGAAAAGGTGAATGCGGAGAACCCCCCCCCCCGGAGAAAGGGAATAGGAAGAAAGTGAAAACCACCGTGCATGAGCCATACGTGCATGGCCGCTCCATGAGGGCAAATTCACTAATGCGAGCTATGGGGGATGTGGAGCTGATGAATTGGTGTTATTTACTGCCATCCAAATTCAATTCCACTGCCCTATGCCGATGTCTGCTGCAAGCATGAATGAGACATATACATGATGCTAGTCTAACAGGCATCCAAGAGCAAGGACGTGCAATATAGTCTAGAGTACAAATAAGCCATGAAACACATGAACATTATAAAACATGTGTTTGCAATATAAAGAAGACTCATTTGGAATTACAAGACAGAAGAGCTAGCGTGAGACCTGTTGATCCCCTGAAACTTGGCATGTACTAATTAAGCCAAAGGTTCTTCCCTAAAATGATAGGCATTAGGGCCTATAAGGTTCTCCAATCGTAAATACAAAAGGTCCATACAAGAAGGTGCCTTTAAGAACGTGTAAGTGATAATTATGGGATTTCTGTTATTTACTAGCTTACCCAATGTATCATACATCTACAAAGTGCTCTTTCCCCCTTTCCATCCACCTCCCCTTCCTTTCTCTTTCGCTCTTGCTTTCTTCTTTTCTTTCTCTCTTTCTACCTTTCGGCACTTTACTTCTCTCTCTGCCACCCTGTTTCACTCTACGTCTCTGTCTCTTTCTACGTGGGAGAGGTATTTGTTGTCAGGTGCGTGTTTCCTAGGCATGCCACACCCCTTGCAGACAGCTGCGCAACCAGAGGAAAAAAGTTTGGGCTCTGTTATTTTTGCAAATGCCGCTATTAAAAAAATACAGAAAAACAATAACATATTTGTACAAAATTTTAAACTGCCTTTTTTTTTCAATGTTACTCTGTTCATTTCCATCACCACCACTATACATTATCAAAACCTAGAATAACCACATACGTTATTTTCTGAAAGAAGTTTATCATTCCCAGATGGACTGTCCAGTGTGATCCTATTGTACATTTTCAAAATACCCTTATTAAAAAAGGAGAAGGGGACAAATAACACCCACCCCTGAGGGATCCAGCCTGCTCTGCACAAAATCGAAGCACATTTTGGGAATGCAAGAATGACCAGAGATTCTCATACTCAAATGATGTCTTGGGAGGATGGATCAGAGGCAACGTTCTCGCCTTGGAAGCAAAACGACACAGAGCAACAAAGGATCCATCCCCGAGTCCGCACTGAGAAACCTCTGGGTATTAAGCAAATTATAAATAGCCTATCATATCCCGCGCTGAGAATTCTCTGGGTATTAAGCACATTATAAATAGCCTATCATATCAAATGTTTCTGTGATAAAAGGGTTGCGTGCTTCAATCACTAAGTACATAATGCACAATAGGCTTTGTTCTCACTTTTTTATTTTTAACAACACTTACCCTAACATTAAAATGTTTGTAATATTGAACCATTTAAATTGATTTGGGGAGATTAAAGGTTTGGATCAGTGGGCAGAAAAGCTGTGACATCAGGTGCTCAATTTGGTTAATGGTGGCTCAGTTCCAATAGCATTGACATTTGAAGAGAATTTTATCTTTGGCCCTGACAAGCAAGGTGACTTGTATTTATGTTTTGTTAAACAGCATCAAAAAATTCCCTGTATGAGTACAGTGTGTCTGACTTCTTTGATGCAAGTTGATGTTTTGATGTTTTTACTTAAATAACTTGTTAATTGTGCAAATTTCAATACTCTACTGGACCCACGCTCAAAACTCCCATGCCTACTGTGAGCTGCGCGAAAAGAGAAACGTGAGCAAAATATTCTCAAGAAAGATTGAGGAAACTACAATTCACGTGAATAAGAGAGTGTTAATGAGAATGAGAAAGTAACCAGGAGGGGGAATAGCAAAAGTCCAGGACTCCTGGTTGCGCGACCTGTAATGGTAGCCGTGCAGTCCAACAACTGCGCCCAGACCAGGGAAATAAATGAACTTTGTGACAAATGTCAATCAAGCGGAAATTGAATCAGAATGTAAAAGTTAGTGAACATGGGGGAAGGGAACCCCGGAAGCAACCAAAGGAACTTTTGTGTTTGTCATAGAAGAACTTTGTGAAAAGCAGAGAACTTTAAGTTCACACAACGGAGTCCTAAAAGCCTAAGGAACTTTGTGAATCCAAGTACAGCGAACTGGCGATAAGTGAATTCTGAGAGACTTGTCCAACTTTACTTAAATACATTGAACTTGGGGAAGGGAGCTATAGAAAAGTTCCAGTGCCAAGCATCATGACTTTTGACCACTATTCTTTTCACTAAAACAATCCCTACACAATATTTAGTTAAATGTGAGGGCAAGCAGAGGTTTATGACATGGACCGATTTTTATTTTGGACCTACTGACTTAGACAAGCTCTTAGTTACATCAGTTAAGGGAAAAACCCAAACTAGATTTTGGGCAAGGTAGGTGTTACACCTACCCAAACTGTTTAAATAAAGGTTTTCAAACTGTTCTGCTTATGTCTGTGTCATCTCTTGGTACCATGCCTGTCTCAGACTATGAACTCTGAAAGATACTGTATTTGTTATGGTAAACCAGGGAAAACTCTGTTGGTCCCCTGGTTAAGGAGGAGATAGGCCTTCCAAGGCTTTGTAAAGCCTTGTAACAAACAACGCGAGGAAAAGAACAGGAATTGGCCTGGATATCCAGATGGATATTAGGACCAATCAGAGGTGAAGGAGCATAACATGAGACCCTGGAAACATGGCACGGTGGGTTATTAAGGTGAGGTCAAAGGAGGAGGTGGACCCCAAGAGGCCAAGAAGAGGAAGGACTGTGTGTCACGACTGCGCCACTGGTGCACAAATTGGCACCCATCGTGGACTATTTGTTACGCATTCATCACCATAATCCTCCCTGGACAATACCTATTCATAATGTTGTCTTTACTTTCCTGTTTGGAAGACTTTGGTACTACCTTATTTAATTTCACAAGCTATATATTCTGTGATGCACCTTGTGGCTGTTCTTATTCCCTGGCTATTCGTATGCGACATTCTTAGAACTACAATCCGCAGAAGTCTTAGAGATCAGTGCTTCTTTCCCTTTTCCAGGACCAGAGAGGGAGGAGGCAGACTACCTTCAGATGTGATGGAGGAGGAGGGCGGGGGTCGGGGTGTCGGGGGGGTTCACTGGTTCACTGTGCTTGTCCATTGCCTTTGAGCATGAGCCCAGTGAGGGCGGCCTTCGGATTCCCCTTATACCTTCTTCAGGCTGACTATCACCTAGAATTGTACTTTATTCACTTTTCCATGATTTCTCTCTCTCAGAAATGACACACACAGTCTCTCTGCATGAGACCCAACAGGGAATGAATAAGATCTCAAAAGCATGTAGTATTAGACATTTTATTTTTCAAGTGAAGGTGTGACCCTGGGGAGCACCAATTAGTTCTCAAGGGTGGTGGGCACACATGGCGAGATCGAATAACATTGGGTGGAGTTGTCTTGGCTTGTGCCACGTTGTCGTAACATTAAGGAAAGGGCATGATTTACCATTTTCCTATCCCAGTGCATTGATATGATATGATATATCATTTATAACACGCCTGTGCACCAGTGTTTCTAGGCGCGACAAGACAATTGAGGGAAGACAGAGGGAGAACAAGACAAACGATCTTACTAAGCTTTTGTCATTCAGATCGTGCAAGTGCGACGATGTAAAGTGCAGGGGAAAGGGAGGGGTGGGGTGTGCCCGGGAGAGGGAAGGGGGAAGTGCAATTAGGGCAGCATTGCTCTAAGTAAGTGCAGTCAGGGAAGCACGGCTCAGAGTAAGTCCAAGAATGCAGCGGACTGTGGGGTTACAGTTACAGCCCCTAAGTGCACGGTAGGCCCAGAGGCAGTGCAGGGGAGACTGATCATGGAGGAGCCTGGTACCCATTAAGACTCTGAGGGTAGCCAAGCAACGAGTCGGCGAAGTAGACAGATAGGTCCGCAGGGTGGAGAAAGAAAGCAGAGGAGAAAAGGAAGGTCTTGAGCTGCTTCCAGAACTTCAGGTGGTCAGGCTCAAGTTTGAGAGGGGCATGGAGGCCATTCCAGAGTGAGGCACCTGCAGAGGAGAGAGATCTACCCCCCACTCTCTGCCTGAGAAGCGCCTGACCCTCAGAGAGTTGGAGGTAGCCGAGGGAAGGGTTTGAGAAGGAAGGTATTTAGGAAGAGAGAGTTGGATGTGGTGCGGGCCCCGGCCCCAGAAAGCCTTGTGGAGGGTGCAGAGGGTCTTCAACTTGATCCTTGTAGCCACCGGGAGCAGTGGAGAGATTTCAAGGCTCGGGAGATATGGTCTCTGGGTTTGAGGTCAAGGACAAGTCTTGCAGTCCTGTTATGCATCAGTTGCAGAGGGCACAGAGTAGAGGAAGGCAGATTGAGAAAGAGGCTGTTGCAGTAGTCTAGCCTAGAGAGAACCAGGGCTATGGAGACAGTGAGCTTCTGGGGGAAAGTGAGAAAAGGAAGACAACCTCCGAGGACGTGCAGCTGGTAATGGACCCTCTTGACAACGTCAGTGATGAGAGGAGAGAAGGAAAGAGTGGAGTCGGAGAGGACACCAAGGTTTCTTGACTCACAGGAAGACGAAGGAAGAGAGCCCCAGGAGGACAGCCAGAGTGAGAGAGATTAAGTGGGAGCAGTGGTCCCATTGAGGAGGATCTTAGTCTTACTGCCATTAAGGCAGAGATGGTTGGAGGCACACCAATCCTGAATCACGGATAGACAGGAATAAGCAAGACAGGAGAGGAGGCTGAGGGGAGCCTGAAGGAGAGCTGAGTGTCATCCGCATAACACTGAATGTTATAGGAAAAGGTAGAGATCAGGTGGGCCAAAGGGATCAAGTAGACATTGAAGAGCCAGGATGAGCGGTTAGAGCCCTGGGGAACACCACAAGTAGAGAGAGAGGTGGTGGTGCTAAAAGGACCCAAGTTGGACCTGTGAGGTTCGGTCTAGGAGGAAGGAGGACAGCCAACCCAGGGCCTGATCTGTTATTCCCAGTTTCTCACAATGGTAGGTGATAAGGGACTGTGCTTATAAGCAGCTATATTATTATCCTGGCCTCTTGGTTACTGCTTCTTCCTCTTGCAACAACATGATTGTGACTTATCTCTTTTTTTCCTCACCCACTCTCAAGCCAAGTGTAAGAGGCTATTTATTAGTGTGTATTGCAGCTTTTAGAAGTGATACATCACATCTGAAATGCAAGTAGAATAGATCGTCGTCAAATAATTGACCTAGATTCTCTGTTTGTTCCGAGGGTTAGCTAACCTGTGAGTGCATTAATGGAGCAGAGAGATCCTTGCCGGTGGAACTGGCCCTCTGACACTGACCTAAGAGCCCATAGTGGATCAGGAGGTTAGGTCTGGCTTAGACACAAAGGTCAAGGTGACCAGGACCAGCCTTATAGATGTATTTTTTAGCTTGGTTGGTCTGGTGAAGGGAGGAGGCGAGCAGTGGAGACTGCTTCTCGGTGCAGACATAATAATACATGGTAATGTGTTCATCCCGCACAATGACAATTTGCATTTTTCAGTTCTGAATTAGAGTTTTGAGATGAATATAAATACAATATGAATGTTTAAAAATGTGAAATACAAGCAGTGCTTATTTTTCCTAAAGTGAACAGTGTGTCCTTAATACATATTGTGCCGTCCTTTGTCAATAGATGTGTGCTGTGATGGTTCAAGGGAGAGGATCACCTTTCCTCAAGGGGGAGCCACCCCCTTTGGGACTAGGGAGGTGTACCTACCCTGCTTAACATCCCCTAGGGGACAGGGTAAGTGGGAACCCTGTCTAGCCGACTCCCCGTTAGAGGATACAGACTCCAATGGGGGATATGTCTCCATCCCTGCCCCAAGTAACTAACACCTTTGTAGGGTATGTAGGGGCTGAATTTTGAGAAGACCATGACTGACTTGGCTTCTGACCTTAGGTATGCCCAATTTTCTGTCAAGACTAAGTAGAGCTGAGTGAACCATCCCACTGGAGGAGAGTCCCTCGAACAGCCAATCACAGAGAAGGCTGTGCAGGCCCAAGAGAGTTTGACAGAATCAAAGAGGCCAAACAAGGTGGTTTTTGGACAAAGTGAGAGAGTGACTGGGTTAGCGGGCAGTTCGCAATGTGCACGAGGAGAGTGCAGCGAGGCGGAACTTAAGGCTGGCCGGAGCAGCCCGGAGAGCCTGAGAGAGAGAATCTTAGTATAACAGCACATAACTCAGACGAGAGCTCACATAAGTGACTCTATCCCACCCGAGAGAAAGAGAGAGAGTCTCAGATGGAGCCCAGCAGAGAAGCTGCATAAGTGACTGTGCTCCAACAGAGCTGAGAGAATGAGAATGTCTCCGTAGGATGACATGGAGCCCATCTAAAAAGTCACATAAGAGATTCCACACTGACCGAGCTGCAAGAGCAAGAAAGAGGAGGATTGGAGGGCAGACGCAGAGCACAGCTGAAAAGTCACATTAGCGACTCTGCACATACCGAGATGCGAGAAGAAGAAGGTAAAGTCTCCGAAGACTGACATGAAGCACCAGCTGAAAAGTCACATATGCAACTCCGTGCTGATCGAGTGGCTAGGACGAGAGAGTCAAACCCCAGGAAACAGATGCAGAGCCTGACAGAAGAGACGCGAAAATATCTCCCCGATGACCAGAGATTCGGCAAGACTAAAGGGCCCTACTGGGGAACATCGCTCGAGACACACAGGGACAGGTTGGAATTTTTGGAGAGGGAGGTGGCTGAAAGAGCAAAAAAGAGAGAAGAGAACTCCAGAGTGGGAAGTGACTGAAAAAAGCCCAGAGTGGGGAAAGAGAGCCCCAAAGTGGGGCGTGAAAAGAATAAAAGCCCCGCAGTGGGATAGTCTGAAAGAATCCCAAAGAGGAGAGAAGAGAAGGAAGAGAGCCCCAGAGTGTGGAGGATGAAGGAGAGAAAAGCCCCAGAGTGGAGGGATACTGGGTGAGCCAAGGGTGTGGGGAGAAAGAGGGACTAGAACCCAGAATGGAGAAAAGGAAGTAAGATGGGAAAACTCCCCAGAGCATAGAGAGACAGAGAGAACCCCAAAGTGGGTAGTGAGAATGAGAATAGCCCCAGAGTAGGGAGAGACAGGGAGAATCCCTTCCAGTTAATATTTCTACAAAGGGTTTTGAAACAAAGTGACTTCCTTAGGCTGCAGGTAAGTTCCAATAGCTTTATTACATATTCTTAGGTTACAACAGGTTAGCTTAGCTGGAACAGTTACTAGGAACAGACACTGGCTCCCATCACCCAGGCAGGGGCTCTCCAACTGCCTGGGCTTAGAACCCTCACACAGACATTCCCTCACTTACACCATATCATTCCGCTCAACATCACATGCTTCTGCATACATTTCCAAGCACATCATAACACATCTCCTTTCTTCCTGATTTACCACACACACACACAGCACATCACAACACATCTCCCTTTCTTCCCGACTCACCACATATACACAATCACATGGTGCGCCAATTTTTTATAGAGAGGCACAACTCTGTATAAATATATACGGGAAGCGTCCCCCCTCCTCTTAAACCCTAAATCTGTAACACGCAATGCATCCCCCCTCTCTACTCTTGCTGACAATTCATACAGCAACTCTTATAACACAGCGGAGTGCAAACACACACCTATCTACCCAGGTCGGTGCGGCCACGCACTACGACTTAATTTGTACGGACTCACTCACATCTACTCATACAGCGGAAGTCTTACACCCCATCTCTACTCTTGCTGACTTTTAATACAGAAACTCTTTTTGACATAAAGTCATACATAAAGTCATACATTGTACCCTGGTTGGAACATACACTTTTCACAACCACGCATACAGCGGAAGGCATGACCCTCCAATCTACCCTGGTAATGACACACTCAATTAAAAACCATTCATACAGCAGAAGGCATGACCCCCTTATCTACACAGGTAATGAACACACATAATTCACAACCACTCACAGTGCGGAACTATTACACCCCCTATCTGCCCTGGTTGGAACATACCTGATTCACAACCACTCATACAACGGAAGGCATGATCCCCCTATCATCAACTTCACACACACACACACAACGGATCACAGCGCATCTACCTTTCTTCCAGAATCACCATACACACACACAGCACATCACAACATTTTTCTTTGTTGCTTTTGTTGTTTTCTTTTGTCAGACAGGTCAAGCGTTTAGGTTGGAGTAGCATTCTGGACATAGGACTTTGGTAATTCACAGACATCCTATTAAGCACCCTTTGGACATGTGTTTATTGAATGGGGCTGGAGCTTGCAGATTTAGGGATATAGTCAGTAAACTTGATTACAATAAAACCCTTAAAACAAAGGCTCACTGCCCGAGTCCTGAATCTGTTTTACCACAGTGCATGACAGCAACAGTAAATAGGAATCCTTCAATTCATTTGGCAGGCTTGAAGCAGTGGCGTACCTAGCTGTGAGGGCGTGGGGGATGGAGTGGAGGGAAATGCTTACACACCCTGTGGCTCTTTTAAGAGCCAGACCGGGACAATGAGGGTACCGAGCAGGAGCACAGTGTTTCTGCTCAGCAGCCTCATTGTCCTGGCACTGTCCCAGTGTCCCTCTGCCAGACCTTTCCAGGGCTCACACTTTCGTGTGAAACTTTGAAGGCCTGGCAGCAGAGTGGCTCTCCCAGGGAACTCACACGTTGCTCCATGTCAACAGATGATTACAATGGGATCCATTAGGCACTGATGGGAAGGAGGGGGGACTTTTGTTCCTTAGGAAATGAGAATGGGGGTGATCAGAAGTGAGAAGGGTGCATAATGTTACATTCTTTATGAAATAATGACTAAAGATTCACATTAATCTGCATGCTACTATTGGAACTTTGCATGCAGGATGGGGAGAATAAAATTAAAGTCATACTCTTCTTGCTCAACATATTTCTATGACAATGTTTATAGTGTAAAGTTAGTTTATTATGAAAGGCTAGTTTACACGTAATGTGGTTTGCTTTTAAGGCATTGCTATGAATAAAGTTTTATTTATGCAGATCAAATGCAAAGCAAAACCTTAAATTACCCGCATCCCGGTTTCGCCATTTAACCAAAGTGTGTGATCTGGGAAAATCATTTAATCGCTATGTCTCTTATCGGCTTCACTTCACAACTTATGTTAATACATCATGCTATTATTAAAAAAAGCCTAATGACACCCAGATACTCCTACCACTCTCTGGTACCTACGATACAGATGTCTATCAGATCAACAAAGTCTACACCATCATTCAGGCATGGATGGCCACACATGGCATATGCCTGAATGATGACAAGACGGAGTTGCTCCTAGTCGGCTCACCCAACAACCTACTAAAACTCAGCCCCAACTACACCAGTATCCACATAGATGGGGATAACATACCCATCGCCAAAAATGTAAAAACCATATTGTTTTACTTCGATCCCAATTGCAATCTTACTAAACATGTCAACATGACTGCCTCAGCCACTGCCTACACAGGCAAGCTGATTAGGGCCTACAGACCACTATAGTCTTCAAACTGCTGCCTCACACTGGCCAGAGCATTCATACAGTCCAAACTGGACTACTGTAATGGCTTATACCTAGGTGCCAATAAATCTATAACTAACAAGCTGCAGATTATGCAAAATAATGCGCTTAGAGCAGCATTAAACATACCCAGAAGAGAGCACATCTGGGCAACCAGAAAACACTGCAAATGGCTCAACATACAAGAGAAAATTGACTTAAAAACCCTCTGCCCTACTCACAAAGCTCTGAACCACCGTGCCCCACCATATATCACTGACAAATTTACCCAAAAGCTGTCAGCTAGAACTACAAGATCCACCAACACCTCTTGCCGTGTGGTGCCCAGATACAACCTTAAAAGGGCTGGCGGAACCAGGTTCCCGGTTCTAGCCGCCCAATTATGGAACACACTTCCACAGAACATCAAACTCATTCAATTATTCGAAGAATTCAGAAGTCACGTCATCACATGGCTACTTAACAAAAACAAACCTCTCCGGTCTGCATTCACCCTACACATTTACGTTCATAGACCTTTCACATGTATGCATTTCTTCCTTTCCTCCCCACACTCTGCTGCTCGCTTCCTACACTCCTCTGTGTCTCCAGTAGCCCTATACCTTATATCCTTGTAACATTTACATTCTGTACCTATTTGCGTCTCCTGCTTCTCTGCATATCTGTACATATCTGTATTATGTATTCTCTGTTCACCTGTTACCGCAATCTTTACTTTAAGCGCCCGGACACCCCTGGGTCAGGCGCGCTATATAAATAAAATGAACAAACAAACAAACATAGAGTTACTCCATATATAATAACAGAGCAATTTAGGTATTTCGCACCACAAAGTTATTTGCCACTTGGCTTACTTATGGAAACTTAAAGTCACTTGGATGGTGCCTCCAATTATCAAAGGCTGATTATGCTCCTTGAAATGTTGATTTCTGTGAAGTCACTTCTGTTGGTGCAATTCACAAGCAAATTAGGAGGTTTGCATGTGTTTTGGCACCCAGAGCCTGGACACATCTGGAATAGATGAGTTTCCTGCATCTGTAACGGTCCTGAATTTTTTGTTTGTTTTGTTATGCATATGTGTTAAAATGTCATCTGCCACGATTGTTACCAAAAAGGTTGACTGGGGGTGCAAAAGATGATGTATGGAATCGTGCGGGCGGCATTTGAGGGTAAAAGTAGCTGGTCTTTTTTTGTGGCTTGCACCCCCACTCTTGCAATTCTGGTTACTCCCATTGTTGGTGAATAGCAGTTTATCTGTCTTCCTTTGCAATATGGTGTTTCAGCAAACTCTTTAAACCCTTGTCATGGGAATACGAATACAATATAAGCTATGTTGTTCGCGATAGGCCACGTGTTTAAGTAGGGGACAGTGAAGAGGATAACTGCAATAAATAGATGTGAGAATGGTTAAAGGTAGGCTTAAGTTCAACATCGTCAATGTTCTTAAGGGTGTGCACAACCTCACACTCAGACAGTTAAGACAAGTCAATTATGAGATGAAAAGCCATCAAGGGATTGCAATGAAAAGAGGTTCTCGAAATTGTTTAAAAGAAACAAAAACAGAATATGAAGTCCAAAATAATTAATCCACAGCAAAGAAGGTTCCCTTACAAAGTTCCTGGTTAGAGCTCATCCCGATCATACTCCAGTGTCTGGTGAAACACTGTAGTATTTGCCTTTAGATTGTAGGTGTTTGAGGTATGGAAACCCACTTTTACAGAGACTCTAACACACTAAAGCTTGGCATAGTCTTATGCAGTCATTACAAGTTTGCCGGCATCCCGCCGGAATTGCCAGTGGGATACCAGCAAACAGACCTACTGTTACTAGTGCCTGATATCCCGGTGTTACCAGGATATTACAGGTCCCGGCCACGGCGGTCATTTCCCATTTCATGGCGTCCCATAGGACTCCATGGGGGAACTGCCAGTATTTCCAACAACGGTAATGCTGGTGCCAGGAATACCTGTTGTTTTTTGCCAGTGGGGGCATGATTTACCTCCAGCTCTTAGCTGTAGGTAAGTCAGTTAACCCAGACTGGCAAACTTGGAGTATGCCAGTCTGGAAATGTGCTGGTATACGGAAATACTGGCACTTTTTTCCAGATCGGCATACTCCTAATGACTCCCTTAGTTTCACCTCCAGATGTCAGAGATAAAGTTAGATCTTTCTCAACTCTTTTTTTTTTTTTAATATGTTTATTTTAAACCAAGGCAGGACAAAATTATCAATGGCATTGCGTAAAGGACACACTTATGACAGTTCACTTTTAGATCATACCCCACAGCCTCCCCTGCTCCCCCCAAACCTCCCCCCCTCAACTTCCAGCACTCCCCCTCCAGTTCCCACATTCCATGGGCACAACCGAGGCCCCTGCATCTCAGGTAGGTTCCCCATCCTTCAGAGCCCATCGCGCGTTAAGCGGTTTCAATGTCAGAACGGGGAAGCGCTGGTCGTAGTAAATCTTTCTCAACTCTTGTCTGCTCTCTGTGTTTCAGAGACGTGGTTGAGGAGTTCACTGTAAACTAACCACCTCCCTGTTCTAGAGGCCTGGTCTCCAGGAAACTACCCTCCATTCTACCACTTTCATGTCCTCCTGATCCTTGGTGAGGTTGCACAGTTGCATGCATCCTCCCACTTCTAAAGTCTTCTCTGGACTGACCTGGTCTGCCAGAACCTCCTTGGGCACTCTGGGTATTAGGGAATGCCTATTCTGCTCCTGACATATCAGGTCTTGTAAATATATCTATCCCTCTAGCATTTCTCTCCCCTCCTCCAGAGAGGGTAACGGTTCTCTCCTTCTACAATCTCCTCTGGTCTTCATCTCTGGATGGTAGCTCTACCCTCCACCTCTTCATTATCTCTCTCTCCAGATGGCAACTATCGTCATCCAACCTCCTCAGTGTAACTTTCTCCATTTGGTACCATTTCTCTCCCTCCGATCTTCTCAGTATCACAATATCCATATGGTAACACTCTTCCTCCAACCTCCTTAGTATAGTTCTCTGCTGATGGTACCATATCACTACCTCCAACCACCTCAGGATCACTCTCTCCAGATGGTACCAATTCTTCTTCCAACCTACACACTAATTCTTGCTCCAACCACCTCAACTATTGCTACAGATGGTACTAAGTCTCCTTCCAACATCCTCAATAATTTTCCCTTCAGATGATAACAAACATCCTCCACTATAACTGTCTCCCTCCTAGCTCCATCGCTCTTCTCCCATCTCTCCTCTCAGAAGGCCTTTTGCTCGCTAAGCTCTTCCAAACACTCCACATTCTCTGACGGTGCCAGCTGTTATTTATAGTCTTGCCTCGTCTCCATTGTTGGTGCTTCATAGGGTTATGGATTGCACCAGTATAGCGTGGGGGAGCCTGTTCTTGTGGTTGTCCTGAACTTTTGCAGTCAACTTGGATTTTACACCTCCCCTGGACATGCATGAGGTCTCCTTGCGGCCCCTTTGAAGACCTGCTGACATTACCTAATGTGAACTGGGCCACTCTGTTTCCCCCACTTGTAAATCAATAGTAGACAAGCCTCTGGTTAGCAAGGGAAGCTTTTTGGTGTAAATGGAATCGTTCTAATGTGGACAAATGGACATTTGTAGTCCCTGTGACACCAGTAGGCACAGGATAAGAGTGTTAACTTTGTCCCTTGCACAAGCAACATGTGTAGACTGTTTCCATTCCGTTTGTGTGCTGGGTGCATGGGTGCAATTATGAATCCAGGGAACTCCCTCAGTCTGTGCAAGTGTGACTCTTGCTCTCAAATATTTCCTTTGGCAGGAATGCCAGAGAAAGTAATATATTTCCAAACTCACTGGTGAATTCAGGAAGTGCATCTCCGTTCCCTTAAGGCAGAGGTCTTCAAACTGTGGGGCGCGCCCCCCCCAGGGGGGCATGGCCGCATCCCAGTGGTGGCGCCAGAGCCCAGCATGAAATGAGTAAAAAAAAACTTTGGGAGGAAATGGGAAGGGGCAGCTCACATGGTCAGACTGGACCATAAAACAGTCGTAGGCACCAATGAAAAAATGGCCAGCAGTTGCAAATGGATATTCAGTCCTTTAGTCACAGACTTTTTGAATAGTACCCAAGGGGTTGTTTTTTGTTCAAATGTAAACAAATGGTGATATTTAAAGAATATTTATTCAGCAACAATGGCCAAAACTACTAGCTGCATAGTAAAGTAACTCCTCAAACTGGCCCACATTGGACAAAAAAGTGGCCCATTTTGACTGGCCTACACTAGCATTTTGCATTTTTGGTACGGTCATCGCCCTATTGCCCTACAGGCCAGTCCAAGCCTCCCGGCTCATCCATAATGGGTGAGGGGGGCGTCCACCCACTGGCCACCTCACTCATTATAGAGGATCCAAGGAGCCAGCCCAGTGAAACACTGAGCACTCCCTCAGCTGCGTTTTCCAGCTGAGGGAGTGTTCCTGGGCTGGCTGAACTGTCAAAGGGAAACACTGTTTGCCTTTGACAGTTCATTTCCCCAGCTGCACATGATCACTGAGCCATGCAACGCTGGGGGTGTTTTGCTTCGCCAGCCTTGCATAGCTCATTGGAAATGCTGGCTGGGGCACTGCATGTATGTATGTGCGAGGGGGTGCTCCTGCGGGCAGAGCTCCTGGAGCGGGGCATTTTAGCAACCACGCCCAGGCCCCTGCAGAAGGTACGCTTATGGAGATTTATTTTTTATTTAAATGTGTATGCTTGTTTTATGGGACTGTGGTGGGAGCAGGATGGGCTGCAGCACTGGGATAGTGGTGGGAGTAGGGTGGGGAGAGCCCAGGGTCTGTACTGGGAGTAGGGTGTGGTGACGGCACGCAAATGTTCATAGCGATTTCTACATACTGTCCATCTGGCACTTTTGGGGGGCCCGGCCCGCCCAAACTTTGCTCAGGGGGGGCCCAGATCAAAAAAGTTCGAAGACCACTGCCTTAAGGGAAAAGGCATCAATTCAATGTTGGATGTATAGGTCTGTACCAAACCTCTTTACATGGTTTCTAGGGGCGGAAGGATAGCTCAGGGGCAACGAGTTTGTCTTGGAAGCAAGACAGGGCAGCGAAACACAGGTTTGAATCCCGATCTTGCGCTTAGAAACCTCTCACTGGTATTAAGCGTGCTATAAATGAACAATAAAATAAATTGAATACAAGGCTGTCATTGGTGTTTGTGGGCATACTTCTGTGGCTGTCCCTGCTTAGTGCAGGGTTCAAGTGGAGGTGGTCTGTGTGTCCCTGTATACCTGCTCTGGGACATGAATTCACCAACTTGGAGGCAGAACTCAGCCCTTTATACCAGCCCTGAAGGTTAGGCAGGGGACTTTCTCATACCCTTAACATGCTTTCTTAGGTCAAGAGGATTGAGAATGTTAATGTATCTCAAATTAATGCCATATGTAGCCCAAAGCTCTTAAACTTTAAACAATCATCCCTCCAGGGAGATTCCTGCCCTCTAGAAACTCAGTGATGTGATGTATTTTGAAGAAATTCAATGTGTCCCCATTCAGGAAATACAACTCTTTTGTTTCATCATAGATATAGTTCAGAAAGTCCTTTTGCATTTAAATACAATCCAGAAAGAATTTAAGTCTATTAAATAAAAGAATAATGTTTCCCTAACATTGCAGGCAGTGGTTGGTGGGGTGCTTTCCGCTTTTATTCAGACAATCGTCCCAAGCCCGCTAGATTGCAGGGGTTTAAAGAAACTCAACACCCCTCAGTTTATCACAGGATTGTTATATTCTTTTCATATTTCCATACCCTAAGATGCCACGTTGGTGGTCCTTACATGGTGTAAACATATTACTGCTTGATACAGCAGAGTAATATTTGGAAACTATCCCTGTATTAGAGTTTGATGTCAGTCTTCTGGGATGGGGTACAACAACATATTCATAGGCTATGAAAGGAAAGTGGCCTTCACCAGTCTGGCCTACACATAAACTGCTTAGATCCCTTAGCTGGGTCTTTCATTCTGTAAAGCTTGGCAACATAGTTGCTGTGAATTAATAACATCATGCCATATGTTACATGAATCACCTAGGAAACTGCAAAGAATTTCTGTCAGTTTTATATCAACAAATATTTCTATCCACACAGTCTACTTTCTGTGGTAGCAGCTTGGGGGGCCTTTCAGGATCAGGAATGGAACAACTGGAAGATTCACAGATATACGTTATTTGTATCCCTTTATCAACCATGGGGTCCCTTAGATGTCCACTTATTTGCCTCCAATCTAAAATATCAACTTCCTAGCTTCTTCATTTGAGACAAGGCATAGACAAATGTGCGTCTTTTCTTCAGATTTAGCCCAATCTGGCAGTGTATGTGTTCCATTTCTCCATAAGTCACAGGGCCCTACTAAAACTTCTGTGATTAATGATTCTCCATAGCTCTGCTAACTACATCTGGACCTCTCAAGCATTGTTCATAAACCTTCTTGAATAATCAAAAAACCTTTCCAAGATATTTCCTCCTTCGTACAGACCCTGCAGGCAAATCTCACAAACTCAGCTCCCAAAACCTAGTAACTTTGATGGGCTTCTGTAATTCAGGACATCTTAGGGTTTCTCATGCCTTTTGAGATACTCAATGTCAATTATAAGAAATGTATGGGCCAATTGAACCAAACAGATTAAAGGTAAACCTGGTCATTATCGTCTTGCTGGTGCTTGGGTGGAGTTTAGAATTCCATTGCTGCCCTTCCAGTCCACATAGTTAATTTTCATGTTCATGCATTTGTGAGGACGTTCGATATCTTTATTGTTACCAGCAAACCTTTAAGTTCCCATTTGTGCTATGACAGTTACTGTACAGAGAAAGCAGGATGTTTTATCCTGCCGATTAGTCAATGCTTGTTATCTAGTAAAATAAATATTGCCTTTTTGTAGTGACCTCAATTAAACGATTGCTTTAGACCTTCTGACCATCTATAAACATAGCGAAAACCTTGTTCAGGGCACTCCTACATCCAAGATATCCCCAATGGCTTCACAATGTTCCATGATGTCAATGTTGATCAAACTGGTGATGTCATTTCCCTTGCCTTCAGGGATCATTTCATGATCACTGAGCTATTTTGCACACTGACAATTGGAGCAGAACTACTTTTAGCAAAAATCCTGATCGCCCCTAATGACATTCATGCACTTCTAATTGTCTATCATCCTTCATTCCCAGATAAGGCATTTGTTGAATTCTTTAATCAGCTTAAGAACATAATTGAGACTGGCCCATGCCAGGTTGTTCATATTGGTTGATTACCATGTCCGATGGGATCAACCTTCCCTCTTACAGGTTTGCTGGCTTTGGGAAAAACGTCTTATTCTGGACTTCCATCAAGTTGTCACAAGCCCTAACACAGTCTTTGGCACACGCTTAATCCCATCTTCTGTCATGATCATTTGGTTTCATGTAGTTCCCGCAAGCCTCCTTCTCTTGGCAATTTGTAGTAACCATTGGATTATTTATTTAAAATGTTGCTTTGCTTTCTCGCTGTATGTCGCCTTGGTCGGCGAGCATGTAATAAAGTTTCAACTAGTGCTGCTATTTTCTTCCTTTCTACTATTGTGTCATTTAACGCAGGCTATCACGTTTCTGTCAAAGCTTTCTACACCCCATTTTCTAACTGTTTCAAATTAGCTGTTGCCTATCTGGCCCTTCTTGCCACTAGACATTTTGCCTGAATCAGACCGTCAGCTCCCTGTTTCAGTGAGAATCTTAAATGCAATCAGACCGGGAGTTAGCCAGTTTGAATGTTGTTGGACAGGTTTCTACTCGCCTTCTGATAGTACTTGCTGTATATCCACTCCCTCAGCTTACCATTAAGCAATGGCTAAGGCTAAGTCTCCTAACTACAGTACCCAGATCTCCTCATGCCCTAATGTGTAAAAGGAAATGGTTAAAGTTCAGAAGGAATTGCCAATCCCCTCTGTCATGGACCTGTTCCCTTCATGGTTTTGGTAAGTAGTTTATACTCCTTTTTTATACTACATTAATTTCCATCTATGACACTATCTTAAAACACCCTACACACCAGAATTCTAGTGACTCTCCTCCTGCCACCTCTACGAACTCTCGCCAGACTGCTGTTTGGACCTCTTTTCCTTTCCCATTGTGGAGGAAAAAATGGAATAAGGCATGATCATATAAGTACCCTGCTGCTACACTACCATTATGTGATAGTATAATCTGTTTGTCATTACGCCATGTTTAAGCCTGCATAAAGGTAGATGTTACACTGCACTGTGCATGTCACCCTTAGAACAGCGCTTCACATACTACTAAAGAAAGCCCGCCTTCACTGTTCACACTTCTGACACATCCGTTTTGGAATAGTTGAGCGTGTTCCCTGCACCTGCCTTTTGCTGAAAGGGAGCTGTAGCTGGCAGATGTTGTCCTATTACTAGACCTCTCGCCTGCCTAAAGGTGAGTGTGAAGCATTAGGGAGTATATTCACCTTGAAGAAATGCCTTGCACTGTGCTTTTACTGATAACACTAACGAGCGCTGTCGAGTGCAGCTGGCATCAAAACGCTGTACAATGACGGTATGTCTTGTCAGCAATTAAAGTTGCAAGGTGTGACCTTGCCAGGCTGAGACCACCTCTCTCCATTGACACTCGTGTATCCCTGTGTGTATAAGAGATCTGCTATGAGGAGGCAGGGGTATTCACTTTCCGTGAATTCTTGTGTTGCTGTTGGTCATTTGTTTGCTTACTGCTTAACTAATAAAATGTTCATTAATCCACTGGAGTTGTGAGTGGTCGTTATTTTCCACTACACCATCTATGAAGGAAGTTATGACTCTTCTGTTCCATCTCAACTCCTGACTCCCTCTGGACTTTATTCCAGCTAATGTAACCACTCCTCTTACATACCTTCTAAATGTTGCTTTTATCCCTTTAGGAAGGCTTTTCCTGCTGTCGAAATCCACTGTTTTTGTCCCATTCCAGAAGTGGTAGGCGTGTACAGTCATATTTTATGGGAATTCGGGAAAAACAGACACATCCTTAGCAGTTAGTTAAGGGGTTGAGAAATCATCTCTTGATTCACATATCTGAAACAATTACCAACGAATGATCCTTCTTCCATCTGTGGCTAAACTCCAGTTGTCTTATAACTTCAATACTCCAAGAATTCCTAGAATCAACAGATGCTCTTCATCCCTCCCAACCTGGCTTCCACCTTTCAAGGAGAACTGAATTGGTACTGGTTTGCACTCTCAATAACCTCTGTCCGGCCTCTGAAATGACATGGGCCCTCATTACGACCCTGGCGGAAATCGAAAAACGATGGCGGAAATGCAATACCGCCATCGAATAGCGCTCGGTGCGACTATGACCCGTCACCGCAAAGTACGAAGCCATTAGCGACACCGTAGTGAACGCCAACGCTAACTGCACCAAGCACGCGCGCGCGCGCCATGCCAAACCGCAAACACCACCATGGTGCAACGGTACGCCAATTCCGACCCTAGCGGACATGTACCTAACGCCATCAGGCATGGCGTAATGTACCATTCCGCCATGGCGAGAAGTACGGCATCGCGAATCAACCGTAAACGGCCCCACTGAGTGCCTGTACACCGCTCCCTGCCCACAAAGTACAACTCCCCGTAGGTGCAATGAAGCCACAATGCAACCATTGAAATGTACAAGTCACCCATGCATGCCAACGAACAAAAGAAACACAAGAGGGGCCAATGGGAGCTGCAGGGCACAGATGGCACGAATACAGAAGCCATCCCAATGGACATGACCACAGTCCCCCACCAAGAAACGCACGCAAACACAGGCACCTGTGACCAGCAATATTCCGAAAATCACATCATTCCACCAGTCCACCTGGCTGACCGGCATCTGTTACACAAAACCCAATCCCCCGCCCCTGAGCATGACAACATTCAAACTGTCATATTGGCAGCCCCCATCCCTGACCTCACTGGGCTTCGTAGGCAAACGCGCACAGCACAGTACCACGCAACTAAACCCCGAAGCTGGAACCCAATGCAGATCTCCTCACAATACATCGCCCCCCAAATAGGCATATGCCACATCACTTGCAAAGAAAAACGCTACACGGGCCAAATCAGAATAGAAATTTTATGCACATCAAAATCACCAAGCCCATACAGCCATCAGGCCATGAACTCCAAAACACTAATCACCATTGTGGGCTGCTTCCGCAAGAAATGACCAGCCACTACCTGTGTGTCGCCCTGTTCCCCCATGGTACACAGAGCCACATTCACGTACGAAAAGGCAACATGGAAGCGCACAGAACCGCAGGGCCGTCCCAATGGGGAGGCACTAGTCCAGCTGAAAGGCCGAAATGTTGCTCCGAGCCACCAGTACTGCGTAAGGGCATGTGGCCCATTGGCGATCGTCCCATAAGATCGTAATGCTGCTCCACTGATTAACACGAAGCAGCAGGTGTCGGGAGTAAAATCCATCTGCAGGAGTGGCATACAGATGGCAGTGGCAAAAGGGGAGGAGATACCTGTCAACCAAAAGAAAAGAAAAAGAACAGAATGGCCATCAGAACTACATTCCAACAACTCACTTCAATGATCACACGAAATCCACAGCCATATGCATGCTAGCCCACTCCAAAGGATCATCACCACCCCAAAACCACTTGCGACTCATAACCATCTATATCCAGGTGCAAACACCATCACAAACGAGTGTCTGAGGGCGCCTCGAGACAGGGAGGGCTCAACAAGGCCAGATGGACGATGGTCCCACTATGGCAGCCCTGCATCACATAGCGTAGGGGAGGCGGATAGATCCCAAGAAGCCCTGTACATGGCAAACTCTGTATCAAATCACCTGCCCATGCATCCATCCATCATTCCCTCATCCCGGGATCAAAATGCCTGAATAATTACTCACATAACATTAGAAACATCCATTGAGTCTGTGCGTTATGCAGCCTGCTAAATCCACAGTGCCCCAGCCCGTAATTCCAGTGTTGTGAAGTAACATGTATTTTGGAACGGACGGCCTCATCGCCCACGTAGCTATTGCGCATCCCAAACTATTCATATCAATCATAGCTCCCTCGCCATGGGCCCTGTCTCAAGGACATAGAACAATAGAACGTTACATTTGCAGTCAGACCTGTGGGCATCTCCTCGCCGCTAGCTGGAAACCGAAAGCGCCGCCCTTCGAATTCCTCATTTGCAACATCACGTCGAAAAGGCATCTGTGGCCGTTTGAAATCACTAATTATTCCATCGAGTGCGGCTGTGTGTGAAAATGGCAACTGCCTTCACCCACGAATGGGACGCCCCGCCCGTCGTTGCAACTCGGTACAGTGATGCATGAGGGCCCACCGTTACTCGAGTACTACGTCCCACTGACCCCTCACAAGTCTGTTCGCGACTGCACAGATAGTATGTGAAACAATGGGACCACAGCAGAATGAACATATCAACCAATCTTACACGGCCATCGGGTACAAATACATGATTGCAATAGCAAGATACAATTCCCCGAATTGCAGCGTTGTGCGCGGGACGTGCTCGGCCAAAGGGGAGAGCAGTTTGCACAGGTGGAATCAATCACCACAGATGGAGGCCATACAGCCTGAAAACACATAAATTGCACAGCCAGTCTCCTCCCACAACCACACCGAAATGCTACCGGCAGGACTCGCGATGTTGGCCCTGGGGGACCTGATAGCACTGCAAGTGCTCCGACTCCAAGAAGTAGACGAACACCAACTACAACCAGCCGCACGGAGGAGACGCAGGAGGAGGAGGAGGCTAAGGCAGGGCCAGCAAGGCCCACCAGCACAGCCACTACCACCACGCAGGCAGCCCGCAATTCCACGCCTCCGAGCACATCCGTTCAACCTCACTGATGAGCAGATCCACACCCTCTACCGTCTGGACCGGGACACCATAGCCGCCATTGTGGACATGACACAGGCTGACCTTGTCAGCATGATAGATAGCCCAACCGCCATCCCACCCCTACTGAAGGTGGTGTCTGTACTCCACTTCCTGGCCACAGG
The DNA here is from genome assembly GCF_040938575.1 of Ambystoma mexicanum. Lineage (NCBI taxonomy): Eukaryota > Metazoa > Chordata > Amphibia > Caudata > Ambystomatidae > Ambystoma > Ambystoma mexicanum. Next base: position 190,653,241 of record NC_090928.1, on the reverse strand, counting down.
CACCTACCAGCACACAGTCGGACAGTTGCATGGCATTTCTCAGCCACTGTTCTCACGGACACTATTGCAAGTGCTCGATGCCCTCCTGAAGCACGCAGACGACTACATCTCTCTACCACGCTCGGAGCAGGAAATAACCAACACAAAAGTGGGATTCCATGCACTTGCCGGCATACCGGGTTGCATTGGTGCCATCGACTGCACCCATGTTGAATTGGTCGTCCCACATGCCATGGAGGCCCAGTACCGCAACCGAAAACAATTTCATTCCCTGAATGTACAGATGGTGTGTGACTCCAACAGGATCATTACACATTGTTGTGCCCGATTCCCTGGATCAACCCATGATTCGATGGTCTTGAGGAACTCTACAATACCACGCTACATGGAGCGACACGCAGGGAACAGATCCTGGCTACTCGGTGAGTCTCATTACATGCATGATGATGTGGGGTATGTGAATTGGCAATGACCTGCCAGGAAGGGGGGGGGGGTGTGCGTACGTATCAATGGCATTCCACATCATACGTTTCTCGTCCACATACAGGTGATGCTGGATATCCACTGAAGAGATGGCTCCTCACACCAGTCCGGAACCCACGGGACCAGCATGAGGAGGACTACAACCATGCCCACTCACGTACCCGTGTAGTCATTGAACAGGCATTCGGCCTACTGAAGACCCGTTTCCGCTGCCT